>NC_086238.1:21161500-21466000 GCF_036321145.2 Pelmatolapia mariae | reverse complement strand
CAAACATCCCTGTCCACCAGAAAAGTCCTGAAACCACGCTTGGTAACACTGTGGTCCGGGAAGTGTAGCCACGTCTCCGTGAAACACATCAAACTACACTCATTGTATTCCCTCTGGGTCTTAATCAGTTCACCAAGCTCGTCCATCTTATTGTCCAAAAACCTCAAAATCAACATGATGATAGCTGGAACAGATGGTTTATAGTTTCTCTTCTTAGCTTTTCACTTAGCTCCAGCTCTGAAAGTCTGTCGTCTCCGTAGCTCTACCAACACTGTAAGCCTAAATCCGGGCAGAAGAAGTTATGGTGGTGAAGACTCTCTGTTGCCAAGAGTATAACACAAAGAAAAACCATTGGAAGACTTGCAAAACACAAAAGCAGCAGTGAAAAAGCATTTCACCTCGTGATGAAAACATGAGAAAATGAAAAGCAACTTTATCAGGTGATCACGTCATTAAAATAAGAACGAAAATAGATAAATCAGACAAACTACAACAACGGGAGCTGCTCTATCAGACTGCCACTCAGCAAGAGGCCAGGAAAATTTTAAAAATAAATAAATGAAGACTGATTATTGCCAGTAATTCAAGCATGCTCACTTTCTGTTTGAGGTCCAGAGAAAGAGATTTAGATAATCTGTCTGAACTGGCTTGTTATCAACCTGAACGGCATTTTCCCTCTCCTGTTGTTGCAGCAACATTGCCTTATTTCCAGGCCTCAGCTGTCAGCACAATGGCCAAAACGATTACTGTGAGATCCAAATCAGAGACTGGCTTATTGCCTCTAAGTTTCTAGTAAAGTTCAAATCAAGTCAGTCTATCGGCCCTCTATCAGACCAATGGAAAGGAACGCACACTTCTGAGACTTTGCAACACCAAGTGTAATAGTCCCTTTCTGAGCCTTTTTAAAACTTGATTCATTTAAGAAGGCTAAAGGCTGTAAACACCAAATCCATATGGAAAAAGTTATTAATCAAGCAGCTGTGTAGCCATGAATGTAATATCTGTGTTTTTGCACTCAATGAATCATCCTGTGATCCTGTGGGGATCGTGAAGCAAATATTGAGAACTGTGTTAGCGAACAGAGGAAGCAACTGAAGGACGGGGAAAATAAATAGCTGTGTTGCAACGTTCTTGGATTCAGAGCAGGGACAGAGAATTGTGGGGTGACCTTTCACCCCTCACAAATCATAGAGGAGTGTGAGTTTGGTCCATTAGTGGCCTGTTTTTGGCTGTAACTCAGGGTTCAGGCTGTACAGTACACAGCCCTCCACCCCTCCTCCTCTCATCTCCCAATTCTTATTTTTACTCCTCATGATCACCCCGTGAAGCCCACCACCCCTCCTGAAACTGCCCCACACTCAACCCTATAATTTGGGTGAAAGATCCAGCGGCTGTTATTTTTATTGAATTCCCAATAATGTTGCTGAGATTACAGTTAAGTGCAGGCGACTGGAGCTCGCGGCTCTGCTGTGGGAGTCGTTCAGGGGCCAGTGGGATGCTGAGAGTGGTGCCAGGGCGGGAGGTGGGAGGTCATTGGCTGGTTTTTACACAGAGCAAGGGAAAACGCAGGGCAACAATCATCACATTTATAGATGGCTCGCCGTGCTCTCTGAGGCCAAGGCAGATGCTGCCAGGTTTGAAGCCAGCCAGCGGGCTACTGGCCACTAATAAAAAGATTTCATCCACAGGGAGTTGTAAAGGCACTACATAGTATGCAAAGATGTGTAAAGTGAGTGCGTGCAGTGTATATTCTCAGTCTTATTTCAGCACGCTAAGAAAGGTTTTCTTTGATTATTTGGCTCCTTTGTGTTGGTACATTGTATCTCTTCAGCGCAGCGTGACACTGATGACTCACACGCCTTCCTAATATCCTGTTATATGAATTTTCAATGAATCATGCTGACTAATTTGTAATGCAGCATTTGTGTTTTTGTTGCCGTTGCTAAGTGACAGGTCTGCGATTAGCGATCATGAATGGAACTAATATTTGGTTCTTTTCAAGCTCGACTCTGTGACGTCATATATGAGACTTCAGCGATTAAAGTATGCGTGTGTGACAGATCTGAAGCTCTGTAATGCTGGAGCTGTGTTCAAAGGCGTGACTGTACAGGGTGGGCCATTTATATGGATACACCGTAATAACATGGGAATGGTTGGTGATATTAAAGTCCTGTTTGTGGCACATTAGTATATGTGAGGGGGCAAACTCCTCAAGATGGGTGGTGACCATGGTGGCCATTTAGAAGTCGGCCATCTTGGATACAACTTTTGTTTTTTCAATAGGAAGAGGGCCATGTGACAATTCAAACTTATTGGTAATGTCACAAGAAAAACAATGGTGTGCTTGGTTTCAACGTAACTTTATTCTTTCATGAGTTATTTACAAGTTTCTGACCACTTATAAAATGTGTTCAATGTGCTGCCCATTGTGTTGGATTGTCAATGCAACCCTCTTCTCCCACTCTTCACACACTGATAGCAACACCGCAGGAGAAATGCCAGCACAGGCATCCAGTATCCGTAGTTTCAGGTGCTGCACATCTCGTATCTTCACACCACAGACAATTGCCTTCAGATGACCCCAAAGATAAAAGTCTAAGGGGGTCAGATCGGGAGACCTTGGGGGCCATTCAACTGGCCCACGACGACCAATCCACTTTCCAGGAAACTGTTCATCTAGGAATGCTCGGACCTGGCACCCATAATGTGGTGGTGCACCGTCTTGCTGGAAAAACTCAGGGAACGTGCCAGCTTCAGTGCATAAAGAGGGAAACACATCATCATGTAGCAATTTCAAATATCCAGTGGCCTTGAGGTTTCCATTGATGAAGAATGGACCCACTATCGTTGTACCCCATATACCACACCAAACCATCACTTTTGTTGTTCCAACAGTCTTGGAGGGATCCATCCAATGTGGGTTAGTGTCAGACCAATAGCGTTGGTTTTGTTTGTTAACTTCACCATTCACATAAAAGTTTGCCTCATCACTGAACAAAATCTTCTGCGTGAACTGAGGGTCCTGTTCCAATTTTTGTTTTGCCCATTCTGCAAATTCTGTGCGCCAATCTGGGTCATCCTCGTTGAGATGCTGCAGTAGCTGAGTTTGTAAGGGTGCCATTTGTGAGTAGCTAATATCCGCCGAAGGGATGTTCGACTAATGCCACTCTCCAGTGACATGCAGCGAGTGCTATGCTGTGGGCTCTTGCTGAATGAAGCTAGGACAGCCACTGATGTTTCTTCATTAGTGACAGTTTTCTTGCGTCCACATTTTGGCAAATCCAAAACTGAACCAGTTTCACGAAACTTAGCAAGCAGTTTGCTAACTGTAGCATGGGAGATGGGTGGTCTCGTCGGGTGTCTTGCATTGAAATCTGCTGCAATGACCCGTTTACTGCGTTCACCAGATATCAACACAATTTCGATCCGCTCCTCACGTGTTAACCTCTTCGACATGTCAATGGCTGTGAACAAAGAGAAACTTGTAAATAACTCATGAAAGAATAAAGTTACGTTGAAACCAAGCACACCATTGTTTTTCTTGTGACATTACCAATAGGTTTGATGTGTCACATGGCCCTCTTCCTATTGAAAAAACAAAAGTTGTATCCAAGATGGCCGACTTCTAAACGGCCACCATGGTCACCACCCATCTTGAGGAGTTTGCCCCCTCACATATACTAATGTGCTACAAACAGGACTTTAATATCACCAACCATTTCCATTTTATTACGGTGTATCCATATAAATGGCCCACCCTGTATATCAAATGGCCTAAATACTTTTGTATACTTTACACCTGTAAAGTATAATGCAATCAGGGCATGGACACAGGACCTCTGGTATTCTGGGGTCTCTGGCAGTACAACAGAACCTTTGGGATCTGTGGACTGTGGTGTCGCCACCCCTCGCTTGAAGAGGGCTTGTTCAGAGGCATCCTGTGGATCCTCAGTTGGCTTAGGATTTGGTGGCTTTAACCTGAGGAAAATTCTGTGGATTGAAAAGTTTTTGGATAAATGTTTATGTTTTTTCTTTTCTTTTTTAAATATTACAAATCAGAGACTGGCTTATACAATTAATCCATTTCACACAAGCCTACCATCTGGCACCAGTCCCTCAGGGAAAAATGTATATTCCCTCACCAGTTGGCAAGTAGTTTTTGGCGGTTACTGTTGGTCTTGCACAGAAACCACATAAACGTGGTTGCACAGGGGTATATGGTGTATGACACTGAAAACTTCATTGTGATTGTTTTGGTTGACAGTAGCTTGTATAGAAGATCCTCACTGGTCTTTAAACACTCGCAAACTGGTTTGTATCATATTTTGTGAAGTTTCACTACAGCTCAGAGAGGAAATGAGTCTTTGCAGACAAATTGGGACCCTTCCAGTGTTGCCAACTCCTAAGTAAGGAAAATCACTATTGGCTGTCCTAAAAGTCGCTAAATGATGTCATTGCCTAATTTGCATAATTGGTCATGCTTGAGTAATTTTAACCTACGTTGTAGGAGAGAGAAATAACATTGTGGAAGAGACAAAAAGTGAGTAAAAAAACACCCTAAATGCATTTAAAACAGGGGTCTTGAACTCCAGGCCTCAAGGGCCGGTGTCCTGCAGGTTTTAGATATCACCTGAACCAAATGATTAGTTCATTACCAGGCCTCTGGAGAACTTCAAGACATGTTGAGGAGGTATTTAGCCATTTAAGTCACTCTTGGATCAAGGATACATCTAATACCTGCAGGACACCGGCCCTCGAAGCCTGGAATTCGAGACCCCTGATTTAGAATATATTTAGAACTACAAATTAAACTTCTTTTAGCAATTATTGTTTTTTTAATGTCACAATTCCAACCCTCCTCCTCCGGGCTTGGGACCTGCAAAAGTGACCTGAAATAGTCACTCTATTTAACTCTGACGGAGTTACTTTTTTTGTGTGTGTTTTTAAGTAGTGTTAAACCTTGTGATCCACAAAAAGTAACCTAGCAGCCTCCAGCAAACACTCACCAACTAATGGTGAATACACATCTTTCCCTAACAGCTGGACATAATTCTTACTAAAAATGTTAGTCTTTTCATAGGTGGATTCCGAAAAAGTTTTGCTGAGATTTTTAACACAGAGCCACATAATTGCACTATTGGAAAATAGTGCCCTGCACGTCTACAACCCAGCTGGTGGTATGGTGAGTGTAGCTTGTCGAACCTCTCGGGTTCAACCGCACTTTCTCACATTTGTCTTTGCAAACACACACATGCACACACATAACACTCAGTGACACACACTGCAGCGGTTGCCCAGAGCTCCTGAGGGAGCAGCTTTGGTTTCAGCTTTGCATGAATCGTAGCGGTGACACTGCAGACACTTGACTCCTCCACTGAGGTTAGTTTGAAGCCAAAAAGGCCTCCTCTTCCTGGTAACAGCATGTTTTACTTCCAGACACAACACTGTTTCCGAGCTGGTAGTGAGATTTGACCCTTTTTCTCACACTCAAAATGATGTTATTGTGTGAGTTGTTCAGCGTCTTTGTGAGTCTGACCCTTAGTTCCCAGGCCCGCCAGACCACCCTATGCAGCACAGCTGTCTTTAGTGTAACCTCCTGGATGATCCTCCTAGTAATCCATGTGTAATGATACCCTGATCATCAGTGAGGCACCAACCCTGTTATCCCACATACCCCCTCCCCCATCTGCCCCCAGGACTGTGGACTGAACAGGGCTTCTTGAACTTGTTTGATGGCTTACATAATGCTATTCACTTTTTTATGCGAACGAGTTATGGAATGAGTCACCTATGAAAATGCTACATGAACTGACTTTTAGATTGAGTTTTCCTAATCTCTCTAAAGGTCAATTATAAATTGAGAGCAGAAAATCTGTAATTACTATACTTGTCCCTATTTATTTTTTCTTGGAACACTGTAGCATAGCAACAGACACTCATGCCCTTTACCAGAGGATACATTTTTTTTTTTTTTAAACAATATTTTTATTACTTTTTGCAACAGCATACAAAGGTTTGTTTTCCCAGTAATATGCTGCAGTAATAGGAACCCTTTCCCCCGCCCTCACCTCCCACCCTGCTCTCTTCCAAACCTACAACAAAAAACAAAAAACAAAAACAAAACACATAGAATATATATACATTTGTACAATATGTGGCATTTATACATATTCAAGACATGGACAATAGAAATAGCTAGCACATACTAAAGGGATAAAGAGGATACATATTAAACAAACTTTAAAAAACATGTGTTAGCAGAACATCTTATAGGTAAAATATATAATACATCCACAGTAAAAATGCATAAAACTAGACCAGTGTTATATGATTTTTCATGACATCGCCAGTGCTGGTTTTTATTAAAAAACATGCTAGGCTACTGATGCGAATGCTATCGTCAAACATAGGCTGGGAACCAGAATTAGGCTGAAGGTTAGGGCGGCAATCTGTAACTTATCTCTGCAACATTGATACTCATGTAACATCATGTATCAGTTTATCTCTTAAATCTCCCTCAACTAAATTCCCATTAAGCGGCCAGTGTTTAAACAGTGGTTAAGGTGCAGTTAGATGCTACGATAAAGGCTAAAAGCAGGTGAGACTAGTTAGCCTGGTCTATAAACAGCACTTAAAGAAGTCACAGCTACTTCTCAGAAACATAGCCTGGCACACAACCCTGCCAGAACCACAATGTTCTTGCTTTTTTATTTTTATAGAGGTTAGACCTCTGTCTTGGATAGAGCCAGGCTAGCGGTTTCTTCCTGGTTTTTGTCTTTGTCCTAAGCTAAGCTAATAGTCTCCTGGCTGTAGCTTCATAGTTACATAACAGGAAAAAGTTTGATATCGATAATGTTCTCTATCTCCCAGCCAGGAAAGGAATGAGCACATTTCCTAATGTCAAACTGTTGTTTGACCAGAAGGCCAATACTAAAAGTGAAATCCTTTGTGAAAGCTTTGAGAAACTTTTCTGTAAATGCCTCTGTCTGTCAGCGTACTCCTTTAATCACAGTCTAGTATTACTGTACATTCTTTTTCACTCTGTCACAGAGAAAAGGGGCAGCTGTCTCGCTTTTTTTCTCCAGACATTTGAAAAATAGTTTTCCACTCAGTGACTGATGCAGTTTCTGTGCCCCTTCACTGGCCTGGAGCTGTATTCTCTGTGCGACCTGTGACACCCACGCCGCATGGAGCCTTGTTGACGTTGTGAGCGGATAGGAACTGGGCTGCAGTCATATGGCAGCTTGTCAGAGATTGCCAATAAAGCAGTGCTGTGATTTACTCGGGCCACTGCTTCCAAAAATAAGCAGAATGGAGTTAAATTTGTCCTTGGCAAAGAAAGATGTCTGATTCCTGATTGTGCCTTGGCCAAAAACATCTCTCCCCTGCCTCTGGTGTACACAGACACACATCAGGTCTTTTGGTCCAGTCCGTTTGTGTGTATGTGCTCAGTCAGGCCCAACATGTGTTGTGGCTCATCAGGCCAGAACATGGAAACTGTGAGTGGCTGCAGATGTAGAGAAGGGTAGAAGAAGTTTCTTTTTGTTGGTTTTAACATGCTTCCTCGCACTCCACTAAGACGCCTTGGTAGACCTTTGCCTTATCCCACAATCACTGGGGCTTAGAGGAGGATTGCGAGGTCTGCATAGTTCTCACTGTCCATAACCTCCCATCTCTTTACAGTGATCCCTTGAGGATTAAGGCTCCAAACTGGAGGCCAAACTTTTGGACCCAATCCAAAATGGAATTGTGCAAAAGTCACCCTAACCTGAAGTGCATGCTTTTCTATTAAATCCATATCGCACCAGTTTGCATTGCTAATCGCCTATTGGTACTTTTTTTCTTCTTCAAAAACAAAATTAGAGAGAGAACGCCAAATAATTAACAGTCTCTATCATCGAGCACTTGGTGACAGTGGGGAGGAAGAAAATCACTTTAAGCAGGAAGAGAACTCCAGGAGAACCAGAATCAGGGAGGGGCAGCCATCTTCCAAAACCAGTTGGATTGGACTGGAGCAGAGGGACACCACGAACAACAATAGGACAAAACACACTTTATGAGGTCCAATATTGGACCCTAACATTGAGGAAGAACAGATACAGGAAATGTCAGTAGGTGTTACCTCCTTTGCCTTAAATTGTGTTGGGTCCTATGGCACCAGAGATAACAGTTCCTTTAAGATTTGGCACATAGGCCTCAAAGCACTGTTAAGAACTGACACTAGCTTGTGTTAAGTTGCAATTTGGACCCAATGCCACATGATGTTGAACAATAAAGATGTTTAGTCCAAACTATATTTGAACATAATGGTGCATCATGAGTAAAATGATGCAAACAGAGAGTCAAAGTCATGAAGCCAAACATTAAATATTTTGTAGAATGTCTGAGAAACACAAAGACAGACAGTCGGGCGTGAGGACCACAGAATTCTTCAAACATGAGTGGATGAACGACAACGACAGCGCCCTTTATTGATAATGCAACTAATGGGAGCTCACGCTATCGCCCATCATGACTAATCCTGAAATGTCACAGCAGCCACTTGGGATCCTAACCGCAGTATCCCCGTGGTAATCGCGTTGGCATCCGGATGGGCCTTTTGGACGGACTGCCACGCCACACAGAGGGTTATTCAGCAGAGTAGACGTGTGGGAGAAAAAGCTTGACCTTGGAAACTATACGTTAAGCCTGTGGGGTTAGCGATCTCTCAGCATTGTCGTCACACTTGCAGGGATTCTCACACTCCCCCCTCACACACCTGTCTTTATGTGTTAAGAGTGCAGACTGGCCAGTCTGGGATTTCGTGAGGCGACAGTGCTTTTCATGGGTCAAGAGGTCACCCTCTGCGGAAATGTGCGCGCACTGTTTTAACGACTGGACAGTTGTTTTGTCTGCACTGTGTGTAATTTCCTCTCAAAAATCCTTCTGAATAAATCATTAGTCGACTTCTTGGTGCTTTTTTTTTGTTATTTCATTCCGCTGCAGCTCCAGATTTATTTTGGATGTACCGACTGCAAAGGTTTCAGGGCCAAATATCTGCAAAAATATTCTGTGATACAAGCATGTGAAGAGCCTTAATAAGCTTCTCCTTTCATATCAATGTTTGCCATGAGAAACTCCCTGAAGGTGAAGTTAACTCATATTTTTAGGCAATCACCAAACAGATGAACAATGAAACAATGTAAACAATCTCTTGACAGCAGATACTGGATTATTATGCTTCCCGAGAAACTATTAGAAGTGCCATGAGTCAGTTATTGGCAAATGCCTGGACATGTTTTTGTGATATTCAAGAATCTAACTGAGCTCTCACATCCAACTGTTTTATTTTACTCAAGTGCTGATGGGGATTTAACTTCCTTAGCTCATCTTGAAACTGAAAATGAAAATATTACAAAGACTGAAAGTGTGTTTGAGGTGAAGCAAATGCAGACTCATACAGACCAAAAAAAAAAAGTTTCTCACCGTATACGTTAAATCAGAGGGGGATTTTTGAGTCTGTTAATACCAGACAGTGGCACAGGTTTAACTGCACTTTCAAAAGTGGTAAATGAGTTAAACCAAAGTCAGCAATAAACTGAGTGAATCAAAAACCATCTGTTTTTCATATCTGGCCCTTCATCGAACTGGACGTATTTTAAAATCCTAGTCATGAATTTGGACAGTAGGCAATTTTAACAGTTGTGGGTGTCCCTTGTACATTTAACAATCATGCCTGCAATCTTTTTGTTTGCTGGAAAGATTACAAAGAAGTCAGCAGTCTATCTCAGTTTGCTAATCCTATCCTTTATTATTAGACAAATAGTCAACATAGTCCCAAATGACTGGTTGGCGAGTGGTTGCTGGCTGTCGGTTGGTGAGTTAAGTTTCTGGTTTAAAAAGACAGCAACTCCTCATAGACGGTCAAAAGCTCTACTTCAGAGCCTTAGTAGAATTTAAATGAATGAGTTTAAACGCTTCAATTATCATTTCTGAATTTTTTTTAACTTTTTTTTTAACCCATCTTAAAAAAAGAATAAAAAATTAAAAACATCCGATATGCATTTGGGTCAGATACCAATCTGATTATCTGTTTAGTGAAGGTTGTTTAATGTATTTACCCAATGAGAAGTATTTTGCTGTAAATCACACCTGCTTTGTATTGACATATAGGATTTGATGGATGGCATTGCAGTGTTTCTATAATCCAGCATTGATTAAACTGTCATCAGGTTGTCTTTCAGCATGCTGTATGGCTCTATTTTGGGACCTTCCCGCTCTTCCATGCCCGTACAAGTACAAAATAAAGCAAAGAGAGCAACAGCAAGGTCCCAGCACAGAAAAAGGGTAGACATCAATGGTGAATGCTACGAGACTGATTAAGTCAGCTTAAACCAGCTTAAATAGCAAATTCTATATGAGATTTACACAGTGAATGTGTGTAGAAGGGCATAGAAAGGTTAACTGAAGCATCAGCTGATACAATCTGGCCTTGAGGTCAACTGATTTGATTGTTTCTGAGCTTGACTCTCTAGCCCCCCCAAACTAACACTCTGCTCCATTTCTGTGATGTTTAGCACTGCTGATTCTAAATGGACCCAACATGCTCAATCATCCAGGTAAGCACATCCCAGATGTTGATTCTGTTTATCTGGACTTTGCACGTTCAGTGAGAGAAACGTGTCATCACCCATCCGAGTAACGTGATGTTTCTTCAGAAGTCATTTGGATGAGTGACGCATTGTTTTCCCACTGAAAACACAAAGTCCAGGTAAACAGGATCAAATTTCTGGGGTAGTAATACCATGGTAACTGGGTCGAGCATCTCCAAAATGCCAAGACTTGAGGTCCATCTAGTCACTGGTTGTATCTGAAAATGCCTCTGTGAATGCCTTAGCACAAGAAAACAGCTTTTTGCTAATGGCCATGTTGTTTTAGCTCATCAGTGCATGGTCTATATCAGCGGTCCCCAACCTTTTTTGTGCCACGGACCGGTTTATGTCCGACAATATTTTAACAGACCAGCCTTTAAGGTGTCGCAGATAAATACAACAAAATAAAACCAGTACTGGTACCAAAAAGAAAGACGATTTATTCATAACACACGGGAAAAGACCCAGGGAAACCGAGCTAACGATAAAAACGATAATAAAATAACGCTAAAAAAAAAAAGCTAAAAACCCTGAAAACCATAAATTTCACACCCGAGCCTCAACTCCAACCCCTGGCCCGGTGAAAACGACTCACGGATCGGTATATGGTAGACTCAGTGGTGTTAAGTCTACCATATAGTCAATCTGCCCAATCACCAGCTGTTTGGTCAGAAGACAAACAGGTGTAACAACTGTTCATTTCTCCATCCTTTGACCGCTGATACAGGAAGGAGAAAGGCTGTGGTTCTGGCTCAGTAATGTTATTAGCATGTGGATGCTAATCATGCTAATCATTGTGATGCAGACGACGGTTATGATTTGTCTTAGACTGCTTATTTTCAGCACCTTAAAACCTACACATTCATGTAATGTTCGGGTAACTTCTCGCTGCCAAATCAGATTCCTGCTTGGAGAAATAAAAGATGAAACTTGAACTTAAAACACCCCTCTCATTATTTTTCCGCCTTTCCTCTTGCCCTCGTCTACATCACCCCCTCCTCCTGTCCACAGAGGACTCACAGCCCTTATGCAACCCAATCAGTACACTATTTAGGGAAATTACGTTAAATAAACGGTGATGTGAACCAAATCCAAATAGGGACTCTTATATAAGAATGAGGTTGCTTCATAGATGAATGGCTCTTGGAATGGACATAGCTTCCCAAGGCCTGTATTTATTTTCATTACCATCGGAATAGCTTTGCCTATGAGCACCGAGGCGAATGAAGATGAAAAGCAAATGAGAAAGAAATTCATCTAAACTCATTTAATCGTGCAGAGTCACCACAGTTTAAACATGCAAGAAAGTGATTGATTCTTTTTTCAGGTTTCACTAAATCAACAGTTTCCCATGTCGATTAGCTGACAGCTATTGAAAGCTTGTAAGTACATGTGCTAGTTTTACGTCTGTGTCGGTTCATCTGTGTGTTACTGGAACACATTGTTAGTTTTTTTTTTTGGCTGGTACGTCCTGGCATGTCAGGAGCACACCTGGGAATCACCGGCTTAAGTCTCCTCAGTCTCTGATGTTGACTTTGGATAGGGTTGCAGAAACACACCATCATGTTCTGACAGGAGACAATGCTGATAATCCCCAAGACATATAACTTGTAGATATGAGTAGTGCTACATGGTTTTGGATGACGTGGAATGGGTTTTTACACAAGGTTCTGACGCACAAGTCTGTCAGTGTGCGGGACTCAAAAATGATGCCAAAATACTTGAAATATGAAAGAAAGTTTAAAAACTCACTGCTGAATGTGGGTGGCATGAAGTGGTACCATGGTGCTGGTGTTATGAATAGATGAATATGGTAAATGGCCTGTATTTGTATAGCGCTTTACTTAGTCCCTAAGGACCCCAAAGCGCTTTACACTACATTCAGTCATCCACCCATTCACACACTGGTGATGGCAAGCTACATTGTAGCCACAGCTGCCCTGGGGTGCACTGACAGAGGCGAGGCTGCCGGACACTGGCGCCACCGGGCTCTCTGACCACCATCAGTAGGCAACGGGTGAAGTGTCTTGCCCAAGGACACAATGACCGAGACTGTCGGAGCCGGGGCTCGAACCGGCAACCTTCTGATTACAAGACGAACTGCCAACTCTTGAGCCACGATCACCCCAAGAAGAACTCAACTCTGTTTTATTTATATATGTATATATCAGTCAATCATAATTTTGCAAGTTTGGTAGGAACTCATCATCATTCCATGTAAGATTATGTGGCTATAATTAATTTACTATTAGAGAACTAACTTTGAAAATTATAGATTTATTTTTAGACAGATTGAAATTTGAAAAATGCAGAAGAAAGTAAGATTTTTAACCTCTGTGTAGTGCTCGAGGAACTTTCAGCATATCAAATGTAAGTATCAGCAACCAGAAAGCTAAATTAGCCTCTGTTAGCATCTTTTCTTTACCAGAACTGCCTTCAACTTCCCATACTAAAAGTATATAACAGGTGGCTGTAGCCATGGTGACACTCAATGATTGGTCTCTGGACACTACATTTTAGCAACACCACGTGGTTTTGTGGAGCTGGAACTGGACACATCTGAATGAAAGAGTGAAGTGCTGAATTAGGCTAGCAAGCTAGTAAGCTACATCTATAAACTGTACAAGCGCTTTGCACCAAGGTTGGATGTAACACGTTCCAAAGTCACGTATTACTATAACCCCATTACATTTTTTAGTAACGCAGTAATGTAACGTATTACTGTATTAAATCCAGTAATTACATTACAGTTACAGTCATAGCGTTACTTGCATTACAACAGTTCTTCAGTTATCTGCTCAGTTATCTGGGTGGATAGAACGAAAATATCAATGAAATATTTTTTTCTTCTCTGGGCTTCTCTGCTTAGGCTGCTGTTCCTGCGACCCGGCCCCGGATAAGTGGAAGAAGATGGATGGATGGATGGTTACACATTTGAAAAAATCATTACTTTTTTAAAAGTTACTCTAAGATACAGAACACACAAGCCTGAAAAAAGACGACCAAATCGTGCCCTGACAGGTCAGCTGCCCTAAAAGCTTTTTTTCCCCATTACTTTCTTTATTTTAAAATTATGTTAGGCTACTTGGAGGAAATAATTAAGCTCAACTTATATAACCTGACACTGTAAAAACAATCTACAGCAAATGCTTTCTAACTACGAGGTGCCTCCTCAAGGTTTTGTGTGACAGAAAGATAGTCTGTGAGGTGAAAGCCACAGGTGTCCTAAAAACAACAAAAAGTCAATTTTGTGTAGTTTGGCCACTCATTTGGCCCACTTACAGTATTAACACAAAATCTGCAGCTGCAGCTTTGAAGCACGTCAGTTTCTTTAAAACTTTTTAAAGCATCAAAGCAAGCAGTGACCCTACTCGCAAACACAGACTAATAGCTAATTCTCCATAATAATCTGATAGCGCCAGTTCGCCAATGAACATGGACTGCAAAGGAACACAAGGAGACTACTGCGTACTGTATCCATATCAACAATAAGCTTCCTGTTTACATCCTCCAAAGCATCATGGGGGCAGCAGTTCCAAAAAGGTACAGTAGAGATAATTACCACCGTAGAAGTTAACAAAGAATAATAACAGGAAACAGTCCTGTGTGTTGTACTATTAATACATTTTTTCACATTACAAGGGCTCAGCTCACCAGACTCACAGTTTATTCCCTATTTTGCTTAAAACAGTTTCAAAAGATGAATAAAAAAATGTGCATGTCGAACATTTGAACAAAATGCCGACGCGGCGCATGTGAAACACATTTACTCATGTCGTGCGTTATGAATTTATGTGTTTGCTGTGTTGCAAATGAGCTGTTGCGTTCCTTCTCCCGCTCTGGAACTCAAATAGAGTTGCACCTCCAGAATGGGTGCTGAAATTTAGAGCCAGGAAAGCATCTCCAAAAGTACAATACATGACATACTTACCAACAGGTAAAACTGAAAACATGGACATGAAAAACAAACAAACCAAAAAAATAACAAAGGAAAAATAAATGGACGTGCGATGTTAGGATATACGTGTGATGAAAACAAAAGAGGGATGTATGTTTGTCAGATTTAGAAAATGATATCGTTCCCTTTCTGCTAAGCACTTGGCCCGCTCGCTGCGCCGTGTCGGGCTAAACATTGACATTGGCTATGCTGCGAGTCGCTGGAACAGACTGGAAAAGGAGATTACCGTTTTCCCAAACTCAGACTAAACTCTGCCCTGTTTTCCATTTGACTTGAAAATGAATGGCACCCGAGAGAAAATAGGCAGATGAAAGAAAGACGAGTAGGATGATAACTTGTGCATGATTCTGAAAAAAAGTTGATGTACATCAGATGACAGCCGCCCGTTCCAGCCTCTGTTCAAGTTGCTCTGTGATCCTGCTTGTCCGCTTCAGCTTCGAGTACAAGACGTATGTGCTGCTTTTCCGCCCAGCTGGCTGCTATAACTGTTATCTTTGTATATAAATACCAAGATATATTAATGCGCTCTTCTGATCTATAATGCAAGGATAGCTTTGCAGAGGCTTTAAGCACCGTGGCAGTGTTTATCTGTTATGTAAGCATGACAGTGCCCTTAGATAAGACAAAAACATTCATCATACGCTCCCCTCACTCCCTCCATTCCTCACCCTGTGCCCGCTTCCTGAAGCTGAGCTCAGCACAGATATGTGCCCAGCCCTTCCCACTCCCCCCGACCTTTGCCCCGGTCTAGCGGATGAGGAAGTGTCAGTGGGAAAGGGCCCGGTCAGGTCGGGTCTCAGTCCTGGGATCCCAGGTTCCCGGCTGTTCGGTGAGCAAGCCGTTCCTCCTCCATGTATTGAGCCATCCACATGTGTTTCCTGTTGTTTTTCAGTCTAGGAGTGCTGCGCCAGCCCACCGCACCAGAGCAGGGGCCTTTTCCTGACGCTTTGTTTGGCCTGGCCTCTGGGACTGGCTTAAATATAGGTATGTGCAACAAAATGCCCCCACCGTGCTGATCATAAGACACAACCAATACATTAGAGTGTGGTGAGGTCTCACATCTTTTTCAGCTGTTTTTTAATTACCTTTCATCTAGATCAGATATCTAAACAACTCTACAGATGATGGGAGAATTTACAGGAGTGTTTACAGTTTATTGACGTTTATATTTAATTCATATCCGATAATTCACAGTTGATACAGTTTAGTAGGCTGTTTACACACATTTATGAGACAGCTGAAAGTGTTTATCAACATACAACAGTGGGGCCTTAAAGTTCATCCTTGACCATTATTGATTGATTTTATAAACTTAAGATACAATTACTAATGTTTCCAGAGCGTTAACTATATCTCACGTTCTCTTTGAAAGGAGACAATTTATAATCATCTACCCGAACACTCTCCTGATCAAACACAGCTGAGCTAAGAGACTAAACACTGTGATATGGCCATAAAAGCTCTGCTGTTAATAGTATCACAATAGTATCAATAATTCATGGGGGAAAACAATGTTAGCAGATTCATTACCTAAGGCAAAATAAATTCAAAAGTATTTTGAAGAGTTTGGACTGCTCCACATAGGAATTGCAGTTTTATAACATTCATAAAGTGGTACAAATAGATAACTGAGATAAACAGTGGGGATGTTGTCTCAACAACTGGGCTATTATGTACACCATGTTTGTGTATTCATTTAATAGGGCTGTCAAAATTGAGAGCAATCAAAACAACTGCTGTACAATGCCCTCCGCTATCTTAGTTTAATTGGTCACATGACTGCATCACATGACTAAAACGTGTCAGCATTTTCGAAAAGGCTCCGGGTTCGATGTCCACACTGCGACGCGAAAACGGTGTTTTCAAATGTATCCGCTTTGGAGAGCGTTTTTTAAAACGCTGCGTTTTCCTTGACCGAAAACGCCGTCTCAGTGTGAACGGAAGGCCAAAGCGGAGAGAAAAAGATGCGTTTTCAAACGAAAACGTATTATTGTGGACATGGCCTCAGTGGGTCAGGGCTATTTTAGCAGCAAAAGGAAGACCAACACAATATTAGGCAGGGGGTCATAATGTTACGCCTTGTTGATGTATGTTCAGTAACGGAACAGATCAGGTTGTGAAAGGTTTAAAAAAAATGCTTAACTCGCCAAGTTGGTCCAGAAATTGAATTTACTTCTTCTTACCCTTGAACAGATGTGTTTGATGTTCCTAAGCCACTATCATGTGTTGAATGGTAGCTGACAGTTAAATGGCCTTTAGTACAACAGAGCATCTTTAGGACTAAATAAATCTCTGGGAGTGACTGAAGACATGTGGCGAGTCACACTTCAAGAAACTGTGCTATGGTTTACACCACAGCGCTGGAATATTAACCAGTGGAAATTGAACTTCTATTTTTACCGTATCTAATTATCTTCAGTGGAGTGTGAGACCAGGCCGACTGAACTGCCTCTGACTTTTCCGCAAAGCGAGCACTACATAGACCATCTACAGGGAGCAACAAGTCTCCTTTGATGTGGCTCAAGATGTTTTCTTCAAGGCCTTTTCTAAATTGAAAAGATACCTTCACACACGCTAAAGCAAAGCACGGCTGTCACATTTCAAGGCCCCTCGGTGTTGCCCCTCGAATGTTTTCCATCAAGAGACCTGTGGACTAATTTACAGTGTGGTGAGACAAAACTGGCAGTTCAGCAATCCCCCCCCCCCCCCCCCCCCCCAACCCTTCCCATCGACTCCCATTGGCACCCCACACCCCCACTCCTGTCCTTCCCCTCCTCTTCCCTGACGCAGCAGTCCTGTGCCAGTGGGTGACATCACAAGCGCTCATCTCCAGAAAACACTGAAACATTCCCAGCAGCGAATACAGGAGAGATGGGAGAATGGCTTCCATATGTGGCTCTCTCGCTCTCTCTCTCTCTCTCTCTCTCTCTCACACACACACACACACACACACACACACACACACACACACACACACACACACCAAACTCTTTTACCTCTCCCTCTTTTTCCACAGGGATTGATGAGCGCGATGGAAGGACAAGAACAAGAAGAAGAAACAGGAGAACTGGCAGTTTATCTTTCTGACTGAAATCCAAAATGGGGCTTTCATCTTCAGCTGGCACGCGGTGTTTGCCCACAGCCGAGCCCGCTCACCCAGATCTATCATTTTATCATCTCTGTGTGTAGACAGGAAAGATGGCTCATCAGGTCTTTCTTTCTCTCTTGCGCAGTGATTGAGGAAACAGTAACTGGATCTCGGTGCTGGGCTGCTCTCCTTCCAGCCGCCATGGTTTGGCTTGGCTCTGGGCCAGCCGGCCCTGACACTCCATAGCATGGGAACATCCTGCCTCCCTGGCCTGACTCACTGCTGTACCAGCACCCTCTGAAGCAGTGCACACACCAGCTAGTACACACACACAGGCATGGACAAATCATTTATTTGTGTCCACATCAATGCAAGATAAACAGTAAAGACGCATTTTTCAAGGAGCAGTGTTTCCATATGGGGCTGATTTGAGATCACACATGCATGTATACACACACAGACACACATGCTGAAGAGGCAGGTTGTCACAGTAGGAAGAAGTAGTGCAGCTATGTGTGTGAGTGTGGCTGACTGTACTTCAGTAGAGTGCAGAGAACAGAGGCCTGCACAGAGATTAATGAATGTCTGCCCTTTGTTCTCTTGCAGCGTAGGGGGGTTTATGGCCCTACAGTAACACTTAAATCTCTCTCTCTCTCTTTCTCACAGACACACACACACATATGCACACACAGTTCCTTTAAATAGAACTCCTCTTTCTAAAGGGTTTGATTTATAATCCCTTAGAGAGAGCAAAAGGCGGGCCATGGATGGAGAAGTGTGCGTTTCTGTCTGGGTGCATATGTTTGCGTGCACATGAATCAGTGTGTGCATCAGTTTGCTTGCACAGCGCACATGAGCGTGTTTGCGTGCGGTGCGTGTGACGAGATCAAGAAAGTGAAGCCCTCTTCAAAGCAGCTCAGAGAAGCCATAGAAGCGGGGTCTTTGTTTGGCTGCCATGTTATTTTTCCCATTAATCATAGTTAATGTCCATCTAATCCTTCCTGCACTCAACTGATTGCTGGCCAGGGGGTCATCATCAGCAGACAGAAAAAGAAGGAGGCGAGGGAGCAGAAGAAGCAGGAGGAGGTGAAAAAGATGGGGAGTAGGTGCGGAGGGACCCGTTCGCTTCTCCTTAACCCTGACCCTGGAGCTATTGTTCCTCCTAACTGATTGGGTTTAAATATTTCAAGTGTTAGATACCGCCAGCCTGATCAAAGAAAAACGCCCTCAATTAATCTGCTGGCGTGCTCGCTGGATTAGCACATTCTTGGCACGCTGTTGGCAAACAATGTAAAGAAAGAAAAGAAGAGGAATGGCTGAGCAGGGAGGAGAGGGAGGAACTGGTGGTGGTGTTGGTGGTGGAGGTTGTGGCGAAGCAGCAGGTGACTCAAGGGAATTGGAAGAAAAGGCCGCGCCAGCAATCAAGAGGGCTTAGCTGTATTTTCTTCCCTCAATGAACTCCTTGTCCCAGAGTTTATATGTACATGTGTGTGTGTGTGTGTGTGTGTGTGTGTGTGTGTGTGTGTGAGGGAGGTGGGTTGGAGGTGGGGGAGGATAACACAGACTTTTTACATCAATATTGTTCCACTGGATTTCTACATGGAAACTGTGTAAGTCCCACACATGATGATTTTTCCCAGGATGTGTAGCAGGGTTTGAGTGTGCGCCAAAGCCGAATTTAGTGTGTAATCAGGTAGAAAAATAAAGTGGGAGGAAAATAGGAGAGGAGCGTGAATGTGTGTGTGTGTGTGCACCTGCTTGGCTGCCATCCCCGTGTCTGTGTGTAAGTTAAATTTTAGTGCGTTCACATTACTGTTTAATTGCATGTGTGCTTTATTTCCAGTTAAACCTACAATGCTTTACTGGGAAACCTCAGCAGGTCCTGTCACATGTACTGTCCAGCTTAACATCACTTAATGTCCCTGTAGCTCAGAAAGCGGTCTTTGGGCAAGATACTGACGTCCAAGTTGGTCTTCACTGAAGTGTGAATGTATATGAATTTTTGATAGTAAGTGCTTATATAAATGGGTGAATGAAGCATTTTGTATAACATTTTTTGAGTGCTCCAGTAGAGTAAAAAAGCACATTATAAGAACTAGTCCACCTACCATTACCATAGTCACAATGACCCCCACAACAGCAGTGGTCTCCAACATGAGGTTAATGCATCCCACCCCAAACATCCAGCAGGATGCGTCACAACAGCTACAAACAATGATCCTCCATAACATGAGGACACTACTGCCAAAATCTTAGCGCCTGTCACTACAGGACCCCTCCAGTGGTCCTGTATCGGCTGCCGAAGGGGAAAGTATGGCTAGTATTGAAGGGGGAAAACAACAGGAAGTAATTGTGAATGAAGGAGGTAATGAACAGACCAGAGTTCAGGCTCTCTGTTTGTATTTTCTCCTTTTCTGTGTCGTTGTATTTTTCTCTTCAAGCTATTACTGCGAAGCATTAGGACGAGGAGGGGAAATAATGGGAGGTTAATGGGTTTGATTTCACAAGAATGAAAGACTCTCATGCCGACGTCTGCATGGGTTTGTTTTGGATCTGGCTCTGTTTGGCAAAAGCTGTCCACAGCTCTGACTCATTAGATCAGCCACTTTATATCACTGAGAGTAATAAAAATTGAGGATTTTCACGTTGTTACATCGATGGCGGCATATTGGCAAATAGCTCTTCACAGTCGGATACACAGAGTCCTGGCATACTGCATGAGAAAGAAAATCTCATGTGCCCTTAATAATATGGAAGGATACAATTTATTCAGCATGAATAATTGCCAGCAACGAAAGCTGGACGAGGACTAAAGAACTACATTCCAGTAAAAACAGCCAAGACTGCCAAAAGCAACAATGGTAAATATCTTGAATTGTCGTGTCACCAATGAGGTTTTGGCTTCATTGGGCAACACTGAGGCTGTGCTAAAAATCCAAAGACTTTGCTGAAAGGTGTTTGGGATAATCACCAAGAAGTCATTCGATTTCTCACAGTGGTATCCACAACTGTTAGACGACTCCTGCTTGCCATGACTGATTTATTGCAGCATGAGAATATAGTTAGGAGTTTGGTGTTCAGGGTCCAAGCACATCACTGCCACAAAATATTTCACGTAAAAATCTGAGAATCATGAGTGAAATTAAATGTGGATGCTGGGGTTGAGGAGGGGCCGATCTACCGTCACTCCATTTACTGAAATTTGTTTTAACTTGAGTGTTTTTCTTATCTATCACGATTTAACAGTCGCAAACATAAGATTATAATCTAAAGTTACATTAAAGTTGCACCACCTTGCAGGCTGGATAGCCTCACTAAGCAGGCCGTTCTCTTTAGCAGAAGATGATGGCACAACAAGGTAATGATGGAAAACTGTGTAGAAAGCTATGACATTTCTGTTTGTTTTATGTGTTCGTTTATAGTACCTGACTGTCCTCACTCCTTACAGATCTTTTTTTGAACTTTGAGAAAATTCTGTGCTGTCTGCGCTGCAAGCATGCCAGCTGCACATGTGGTAGAAGAGTATATTTTTATGTATGTACAGTATTTCACATCCTTGGTCCTGTTCTTGATTTCCTTTGTGACATTTTCTTGTTGTTCAGCCAACAACAAAGGTTGCTGTCAGGAGGCCTCCGTCATGTTTTTTTTAGCACATGTGTGGAATGCATCTGTGTATGTGTACCGCTGATTGTTTGCAAGCGTGTGCGAGTTTGCAGCTGCAGCCGCCCTGGGGCTTAAGCAAATCGGAGGTCAAACACATCACATATTCCACATTTTGTACTTGAATGTTTCAAAACCATGTGCAAATGTAATATATATTTTTATTAAAAAAAAAACAACCCAAATCTATTAGCAGATTGAAAATGTGCTTTAATCACGTAGCTCACCACTAAGAGTAATGGGTTCTATTAATAATTACTTGCAGTACTTAATGCACCTCAGTTAGGTGGCTTTACATATCTTCATTTAATTAAATGTAGAGAGAGAAAACAAGAGATTGTGGTTCATTATCCAGCTTACCTTTACTTCTAACAGCTGTAAAGTGCACAGCTCTCACTCCATTTAATTTTAAATATAATTAGATGACTCAGAGCTGTGATGTAGCATTAACAAACCAGATAGGTCACACTTGAAATTAACTGATGTTAGTTAACAGCTAATGGTTTAGCTACTGTGTAGCTACGACTGACAACTTATGGCACCAGCTATCAGCCACTTACAATGCAGTCCTGAGATCCCTTCCCAGGTGCTTCACCTCCCATTTACGCCTTATATCCAGTGACCTCAACAGGTCACATGATGGGGCAAAATTTTGCAGTGGTTTCACCCTTAACCCCCAGTGATGGTAATGACCCGTGCCTTTTTTCACACCTTGGATTATGTGACTTACTTGATCAATAACGGGTCAAAGATCCTCTGGACTTTCTGGAAAGGGGACAGCCCTACAAGAGGTTAAATATTTTTACAACTGACGAAGCCTCTTGGATGAGAGATGAAACATTTTCATAAACCTAAAGAAGTCCAGTTTTCCCATAACTTGCATGCTGAACAATGACACTTACGGGTACCCGATACAAACGCAGACAGCATAAAAGACTGCACATCAGTCATTGGTTTGTGCACTCTTTGAAGCCTCAAGATTAGTGTTTCTGCCATCTCCATCACGGGTTCAAAAACAACCAAGTAACAAGGAGGAGTGGGTTTGACTGTAAAACCACATGCTCATTGGCTAATGACATTGACAAATTGTCAATAGTATGTTCATAAATTTGAAAATCTGTTATTTAATATTGCCAAAAATGACTGATTGAGCCCATAAAATCAGGAAAGTATTTACAGAGGTCCAAACACAAAGCTGTTGTCCTCTATGGGACCAGAAGTCTGTTTGCACAGCTAAATGGTAAATGAACTGGTTGTCTACTCTCCTGGAACACTCGAAGCACTGCATACAACATGCCTCATTCGCCCATTCATGCAAGCACTATTTCTATGCAGAAGTGCTTTCTATGTAACATTCACACACATTCATACTCCAAGGGACGCAATGGAGTATGTGTGAGCAACTTGGGGTTAGTATGATGCCCAAGGATATTGGGCATGCAGACTGGAGCAGCCAGGAAAAAACCACCAACCTTCTAATTAGCAGATGACTTGCTCTACATCCTGAGCTTTTGAAACTCTATTGCTGCAGCTATTGCCATCTCATGGCCGTCAGAGAGAAAACAAGTTTAAGACACTTCCACATTAGCATAATTTTTTTCCAACCTTGAAGCGACGTCCATGTTTTCCCCTGTCTGTGCTTTAAAATAAGTTCCACCAGCATAAGACACCTTGTGGGTATACAAAGGCGCTTTCGTGGGTTGCAGCCAATCGGACACTCCAGCCAGAACCTGTAGAGAACTTATTCATGGGCCACTATGCACCAAGCCTGCAAGGAAGAACAAGGATTAGAGCCTCCAGTATTGTGACAAAGTATATTCAATTCCATTCAATTCAATTTTATTTATGTAGCACTAAATCACAACAACAGTCGCCTCAAGGTGCTTTATATGGTAAAGTAGACCCTACAATAATACATACAGAGAAAAAACCCAACAGACCCCCTATGAGCAAGCACTTTGGCAACAGTGGGAAGGAAAAACTCCCTTTTAACAGGAAGAAACCTCCAGCAGAACCTGGCTCAGGGAGGGGCGGGGCCGTCTGGCATCAGACAGGACATGCTGTGGAAGAGCACACCATGGGTTTGACTGCTTTTCTGTGCTCATATACTTACATATCCATATTAATACTTGATATGTACATGCAGAAACCCATACCTTCAGTACACACAGATTCTTATGCTAGCCTGAAACTCCCACCATTATTCATTTTTCATTTTTCAGTTTCTGAATCGGTTAACCAGCCTTGTGAGTCTTCATTTTTACACAGGGTGAAGAAAAAGTATCTGGTATGGCATGAAAGGAGGAGCAGGAGCCCATAAAATTAAACTATGCGCAAAGAAAGAGAGAAGGGGTCATAGAAAGAGTCAGAGATTTGTGGATAAAAGAGAGAACTGAGGGGAAAAGGGAACGAGAAAAAAAAGGAGGTAGAGACAGAGAGACTTGGCTAACCTGCTCCATGATTCAGCCCAAACCACCACAATATCTGCGTGATATCATCACACAGATATCGCGCCAATCTCTGCTCACATCCCCCTTCACAGATACACACACACATAAACACATATGCTCTCCTCCAATGGAAATTCCCTCATCATGACTCCTGTTATGATGATAATTGTTATGTCCAACATTACCATAGCGATGTTAACAAACATCATCACCAGACAGCAGAACTGCCAAACACTAAAAAGATAAAGCATCCAAAGATAAAGCATCCAAATGCTATCAAACCACCTACACTTGCTGCAGTGAAGCTTTAAATGAATCCTCCAAGGGATTTAACTGTTTCGCTTCAGTGGCTCTGCTGCTGCTGATGACGTGTTAACTGCCCTCTGAGTTAAGCGAGTTACTGCTATAGAAGTCGTTGTACCAGTCCAAAATTAAAACAGCGCTGTAACCACAGGTCTTCTACCGTTAGGTAACCCCGTGAGGGATATGACACTTCTGCATTTGCACTGTGTATGTGTGTGCCAGTGTGTGTGTTCAGCAGCATGTGAGTACCTGAAACTTTGTAATCATACTCTTGTGTCCTAAGAGAAACCAACTGGCCAGTCTGCAGTTGGGTGTGTGGGTGTGTGTTTTAAGGCTGTAGGTCAAGATATTTAACAGATCATTAATGTTTTCTGTGAGATTAAAAAGCATAATGAGAGTCACAAGGGAACCTGTTATAATAAGTCTAGATTAAAAGATCATAGGCTGCTCATTGTTACAGCTGAAGAACAAAGTTTAAAAGCTGGAGGGACCCAGTGTTTTTTAAAGGTCACTTGAGCGCAGTTTTATTGTGCAACCATTTTTGCATTTGTATATTTGTAGTAAAATGCCATAGAGCTGGCAGATGGCTTTGATTTCTTTCAGAACCTTTTACGGTTTTTGTTACACATTGGAAAAAAATCACAATTGCTATTAATCTCTGACGCTCCTCCACATCGAAAGGAACCAGTTGAGGTGGTTCGGGCATCTGACAAGGATGCCTTCTGGGTGAGGTGTCCCGGGCATGTCTCGCCAGGAGGAGGCCCTGAGCCAGACCCAGGACATGCTGGAGAGATTATATCTCTTGACTGGTCTGGGATCACCTTGGTCTTCCTTCGGACAAGCTGGAGGAGGTGGCTGGGGAGAGGGAGGGCTGGGCTTCGCTGCTTAAGCTGCTGTTCCTGCGACCCGGCCCCGGATAAGAAGATGGATGGTTACACGTTGTAAAAAATCATTACTTTTTTAAAAGTTACTCTAGAAAGTGAGTCTAGAACGTTCTGAAAGTGCCAAAACCCACTGAAGGCATGTGACAAGTTCTCCATAGTGCTTGTAACAGTCTGCTAGCCAAGTACTGTGAAAAGTTATGTTTATTCATACCTTGAAGATCTGGTGCAGTTTTAAAGGCAGACTTTTCTCATAACTTCACCTCCTATGAAGTTCAAAAATTAAAAAATATTTGAGTCTGTAATTTTTTAAAGCATCCGTGTCTGTAGTGAGAGTACTAACTAGAAAGGGACTTGAAAGAGAGAACAAGATTCTCCCACATTGGCTTGTTTTCATTCGCACCCTGTCCAAAATCAAATTTAATAACTTTCTCCTCACATACAAGGTCTTGAATAATCAGGTCCCATCTTATCTTACGTACCTCATAGTACCATATGACCCCAATATAGCCCTTCACTCTGAGACTCCTGGCTTACTTGTGGTCCCTATGAAGAGTAGAAGGGCTTTCAAGCAGATCTTCTGTGGGACCAGCTTCCAGTTTGGATATGGGAGAGAGACACCATTTCCTTTTTGATAAAGCTTATAGTTCGGGCTGGATCAGGTGACCCTGAACCCTTCCTATGATGAACTGAGCTCTTCACCTACATTCACCTAATTTCATCTGTTTATACACCACTCTGTATTAAATCATTAGTTATAATTCATCTCTGGCTTTCTTCCACAGTGCGTCTTTTATCCTGTCTCCCTCCCCTCACCCCCAACTGGTCATGGCAGATAGCTGCCCCTCCCTGAGTTTGGTTCTGCTGGAAGCTTCTTCCTGTGAAAAAGGAGTTATTCCTCCAGACTGTCGCCAAGTACTTGCTCATAGGAGATGGTCTGATTGGGAGAGCTTCTAGAGTGTCTCTAATATTGTAGGGTCTATGAATTGCAATACAAAGTGTCTTGAAGTTTACTGTTGTTGTGATTTGGAACTAAGTATCCTTGTAGTTAGTGGGGCCTCAAACAATGTCAGAAGTTCTTTGACAAGTAAATACTGCAATAATGTTAAAAATGCACTTTTAACCACTCTCTCAGATTTGCAAACTGGATTTATTGCCTTTTGTTTCTATGTATACCCTCCTGACAACCACATACCTTAAATGCTGGATATGTGTTCCCCAACAACAAACGAAAGCCTCAAGAAATCCATTTATTTTAAATGACAAGCAAAACTTTGGCTGGCTGATGTTAACCACGGACATTTTGTTTCTTTATTTGTTCGGCCCGAGAGTTTGGCTGCAGCTTAACTTTGAAGCAACACCTCACACCAGAAGCCAAGACTGTAATAGCTATATGCCCTGCCTGCTGATGCAACATTCACGCTACATATGGCATCCAGCGAGCTTGCTTTCTTCACAAAATGCATTCATATTGCAGATATGCAGAGGCTTGAGCGACTGTGCTGACACGTTAAAGGGTGAGGATAAGCAGACGTATACGTTCATACATGAAAGTGCACATATGCGCTCTGGAGAGCGCAGGCCGCTTGCATTCCACCAGCATGAAAGTGCTTTCATGTTTACAGCAGAGCAAACAGAGAAGGGCTTCACCTCCTGTGTTTATCTGGAATATGCTAGTTTCCATGACTGCCTTCCCTCCTAGCAGTAAGAAAGAAAACATTTGCTTGGAAGGATTAGAGGCTGACAAGCAGCGAGCATGAAAGAGAAACTGAGACGTGTTCGTTGTAATTTGTAATAGTCATTTGCTTACAAACTCAGGACTGTTGCTTGTGAGCACAGGTTATGTCATAGATGGGAACAAATCTTTAGTTAAGTCACAAATTGGCAGCCAATCCATTCATGATGTTTAGGAAAGATTCTGGTTCATTACGGCAAGCTTCTTATTTGAAATCTGCACCCGTCAGTATTATTACATTCAAAAGTGGCTTTTTAAATGGTAAGCAGATGCATTGATGGTCAGCCATGCACGACATCGTGACCAAGAAATCACCCAAGAAAGATGTCAATGTGCGAGCCGTGGCAGTATAAAACACAGATAGCTGAGGCCACTGGAGGTTTGATAGTGGAGTAACTCACATGTTTCGCAGCCAGGAGACTTCAGTTTATGTCTTAGTTTTGTCTTATTTTTTATGTCTATTTTTACTGGGGTGGCTGTAGCTCAGGTGGTAGAGCAGGTCGTCTGCTAACTGGAAGGTTGGTGGTTCTTCTCCAGTCTGAATGCCAAGTGTCCTTGGACAAGATACTAACTCCATGTTGCTTGTATGAATGTGTGTGAATCCTAGTTGTGTAAAGTGCTTCGAGTGCTCAGGTAAAGTAGAAAAACATATTTCTATATGCATTTACCATTTACTCGCTGGATAGAGTTAGTCACCGAAAGGTTACAGTAGATATCTTCACAACATTAACTGTGCATGTCAAAAAAGTGACACTTACTCAGGGGTCCATACGGCTTGTGCCCATATGGCAAATAATCCCGTCTTTAAGTGATGACCTGATGATCCCTGCTTCCGGGCCCAAACTACTGCGTTTATTAAGGCTGTTGTGTTTTTAACATGTTTTAATGCTTTGTATCTTGTTCTGTTTAATCTCAACAAGCCCCTAAAAACAGTCAGTGATCACTGTTGGCCTCTCTCGGTTTTTATTGCTGCTATTCATTTTAAAGCTCAGTTTTTAAAACCTTACAATGTAACTACAGCCTAGTCCACGCAGCAGTATATTAATGACTAAACACGTTTTGTGGATGGATTATCTCAGTTGTTCTTCTGACTGAAGTTTGGTCCGTTTACAGCATCCTGCCATGCAACTGTATTTGTCTCTAACTGTCGTGAACCCTCATGTTAACTTTTATCAAGTGGAAAAAAGTTAGCGTTCATGCTCCAGCTTCACTGTTTATATTATGCTAACATAACTGTGTCGTTAGCGATCACGTACCACATCATTATATACCAGCTAGCCAAACTTCAGTAACCCTACAAACGTCACTGCTGTTTACTTTCCTGTCTTCATTTATGTCGGAAGTGATAGCAGAGCTGTACGTTTGAATTTGTTTCAGAAATCTCTCAGTCAATTCAATTCAATTCAATTTCTTTATTGTCCCACAAGGGGAAATTAGTTTAGCAGCAGGATAAAAATAAACAGAACAATACTATAAATAATAATGACAATAATAATGATAGAAAGTTCAAGGACAGTTATTTGCCATTAAGGAGACAAGATGCAGTAGGGATAAAAGAGACCTGGAGTCTTTTAGTCCTCCTCGGAGGTACTCTAAAACGGCGGCCGGAAGGCAACAACTCAAACTCACTGTGAAGTGGATGGTTCAAACAATTAATAATAGAATGAGCCTTTCTAAGCACATTTCTATTGTAGATGGCCAAAAGTCCATCTTGCCAGCGCCCTGAAATTTTGCTAGCAGTTTTTACCAGAAGTCCCAACCGATTCTTATTCTTCACCGTCAGGTTACCAAACCAGGCAGCGATACAAAAAGACAACACAGATTCGATAAAACTTCCATAAAACAAAGACAACATCTCAGATGAGACATTAAAAGATCTCATTTTCCTTAAAAAGAACAGTCTTTGTTGAACTTTTTTAGTAGTGGCATCAGCATGAGATTCAAAACACAGTTTATGGTCAAGTACCACACCGAGATATTTATAACTCTCAACTATCCCAATATCGGCAGTTTTAATGATAGTGGGTGATGAGCTATAAGAGGACTTCCTAAAATCAATAATCATGTCTTTAGTTTTTGACAAATTAAGTGAAAGGAAGGACTCATCACACCAATTCACAAAATCATCTACAACCTGTCCATGGCCTGACTCATCCCCCACTAGAAGACTGACGATTATTGTGTCGTCAGCAAACTTCAGGATATGTCTGTTTGTGAAATTGCTGCAACACTCATTTGTGTACAGAATGAACAGAAGGGGTGTTACGGCTGCGGCCATATGAACACTGTGTGCTGTCTTGTTTTGTCTCTCTACTGTGTTTTAGACTCTTTGCAGGTCCATCCTCTAATGAAGAGTAGCGAGCAGCTGATTGGCCCGTGGAACACGTGCCCACGTTCAAAAAGCCGCTCTGACAGCTCCGGAGAGAGAGAGAGAGAGAGAGAAGCGAGCAAGCGGTTTGACAGCCGACGCGGTCCTGGCCCTGGTTTCCAGCCTACACCTTTTGTCGTGTGTTTGTGTGAGCGTGCTCTGTGAGAGCAGCTCCTAGTGTATTAACTTAGTGCTTAGGCACCCATAGGCTGAAGCGGAAGGGGTGAGCCGCCTTTTTCTTTGGAACAGTTTTCTCCTGTTTTCCGGGTTAGGGAGCGAGGGTTAGTATTGTCATTTGTTTGTTTTGTTTCTTTCTTAGGGTTTAGTTAGTTCTCGGGTGGGACTTAGTTGGTTTTGTTTATTATTTTGGCCTGGGTTCACCCTGGAGCTATGCTTCATTACCTCTAATAAAAACACCTTTTTTTACTTACAACTGGTTTTGGATGTTTGGTTTGGGGACCAGGGCGGGTATTTGTCTCTCTCTCCTCCAACCTTTATGTGCGTCTCTGCCCGTCTAGACTAGGGGCGTAACAAGGGGGGAGAGGCAACAACCCTGGGGTGATCCAGTAGAGGAGGAGAGCACATCAGAAAATACATGATTCACCCTCACGCATTGTGACCTATTAGTCAGAAAGTCTGTCACCCAGCCGACCACACTAGTGTCAAGCTTAAAATGATTGTAAAGCCTGTCAGCAAGTAAGAAGGGTTGAATTGTATTAAATGCAGATGAAAAGTCAGCAAATAATAATCTTGCATGGGTGTGGGGGGCCTCAAGATGCTTATACAAGAGATGCAGGAGTGTGACAACAGCATCCTCCACACCTCTCCCTGCTCTATAGGCAAACTGGAAGGGGTCAAGATGGTGTTCAACATGCATTAAAATCTCCTTCTTAATTATCTTCTCAAATGACTTCATCACTAAAGAAGTCAGAGCCACAGGCCTAAAATCATTCAGTACCTTAGGAGAACTGCCCTTAGCAACTGGAACAATGACAGCATGTTTACAAATCTTAGGTACTGTCTGTAGCTCTAAAGAAAGTGAGAAGATATGGTGAAAAATCCCACTCAGCTGATCAGCACAAGTTCTCAGTACCTGTCCACAGATGTTGTCAGGTCCAGGACTCTTGCTTTTAGTGTGTCTAAAAAGATTAGCTACCCCCCTCTCATCAATACAAATTGATGGGGGAGTGATAGTTTTTTCCCTCAGTGTGCTGGTCTGCCTAGAACAGTCATAGTTCTCAAAACGAAGGTAAAAACTGTTAAGACTGTCTGCCAGATGTTTGTCAGAGGTAAACCCCTCTAAGGTAATACTACTTTTACCTTTCGTGTGTAGCCCTGCCATTGTTTTCATACCAAGCCAAGCTCTTTTGAGGTTGTTACTGCTGAGTTCTGCCTCAATCTTATTTCTGTACCTCATCTTGGCAATCTTTATTGCAGCCCTCACCTCCTTCCTCAATATTCTCTCAGTGGGAATGTCTCCCTCGTTAAAAGCGATTTTCCTTTTAAGAATCAGATCCTTAATATCTTTAGAGAGCCACGGTTTGTTATTAGGGAAAGTCTTAAATTCTCTGACTGGAATCACAGAGTCTTTGCAAAAAGAGATGTAGCTACACACCACATCGGTGAGTTCATCCAAATCAGAAGTGCTCTCTTGAAACAAGGACCAGTCAGTGCAATCAAAACACCCCTGAAGGGCAACACAACTGTCTTTTGTCCAGACATTAGTCCGCTTCACACAGGCCTTCTCCCTCCTAATCACAGATCTGTAAGCAGGGAGGAGGTGAATAACATTGTGATCCGACGAACCTAGCGCAGGTCCAGCTACAGACTTATATGCCCCCTTAATTGGTCCATAACACAAATCCAGCGTTTTGTTATGCCTTGTAGGACAAGTGACATATTGAAAGAAATTGTTCAGTGATTTCTTAAGATTACAGTTGTTAAAATCACCAAGAATAAAATTAGGAGCATCCGGAGAGAGAGTCTGGAGATTGTGTACCACTTTAAAAATGGTGTCAGCAGCAACTTTAACGTCAGCTTTAGGATGAATGTAAACAACAGTGACAAAAATTTGAGGGAACTCCCTCGGTAAGTAAAAAGGCCTGACAGATACTGAAGGAGCTCGATGTCAGGAAGACACAACCGCTCCCGCACAGTAAAGTTATTACACCAGCCCTGGTTGATATACAAACATACCCCTCCTCCGTGAGATTTGCGTGTTACTCCACAGTTCCGATCCAATCTGAGAGGGGTCCCAAAGCCGCTGATGCGCAGTGAAGTGTCACTGTCCATATCGGTCAGCCACGTCTCGGTAAGCGCCATCAGACAAGCCTCCCTGTATTCCCGTAGATGAAGCACATTTCCTTGTAATTCATCCGTTTTGTTCCTAAGAGATTGGACATTGGCCAGAATCATAGAAGGCAGAGGAACACGATTCTTCCTCCGAAGTTTTCTTACACGCTGACGCACGCCGCCTTTCTTTCCGCGTTTTCTCAAGCGGCGGGGCTTTCCAAAATTAGTCTTTGACCGGGCAAATAAATCCTCACCAAGAATCGCATCTGTCCGAGCATTAGAAGAGTCGTACATAGACAAACAGGACCACCGTAATCCAAGTAGTTCCTCGCGTGTATAAGTGATTGTCAGTGAGAGTGAATGACTCCAGGTGAATATCGCCAACAACAATAAAACTAAGGTGTAGAAGATCTCCATCTCGGCAAAAAGTTAAAACCACAGTTAAGAACAGAGTTAAAACAAAGTTAAAAACAAAAAGAGAAAGAAAAAGAAAAAGAGAAAGAAAACACCAATAAACACCTGCTGCAGGTCGCCACAAGAGCAGCGCCCCTCTGCTCCTACAGTGAGCAGTCAGAACATGGTATATTATATTTAGATGGAAACTAGCGAGCTAACTTCCTGCTAACTTCTAACGTTAAATTTAATAAATTCTGTTTTGGTGGATGCCTTGATGTTAAACGTAATTGTTACACCTGGTAGAGCAGCAACGCTGATCGTTTTATTACAGATGAAAGAATTTAGACAGTTTTAAACTCTCAGTGATGCCGCAGTGTTTGTTTGACTTTGGGACCTGCAGCGGAGTTTGGGCCCAGACACAGCTAATGATGTCAGACCTAAAGACTGGATAGAACAAGTCTGTCTATTGCTGCAGTCTGACAGCAAGAGAGACAACTTGTGTGTGTCGGTGAGATTCAGGGGACTTTGGTAAAAACATCAGTATCTGACACCTTGGGAATGAGAACTAAGAATAGAGGGAAGAGCGGACAGCCTTTGCAATAAGCCAAGCAATCTAACAGGCAGGAACAGGTCATAATGCCATAAAGATGGCAAAGTGAAAAGAAATTGTAGAAGGCTCAAAGCCAGAGTGTTATTTTAATGCCTATGGTGCATATCACATACACACCCTGGCTTTATCCTTCATTTTTTCACGTGTGTCAGAAAATTTAAATAACTGGATCCCTCCAGTTTGACCTGCAAGATATGGAAATTTTCTAAACTAGAAGATATTGCTTTTCAGTTGAAGTTTCACACACTGATTTTGGCATTACAGTTTTTCGTTTAAAAGCTTTTCCATTTGTATGTTCCAAATATGTAAGAAATCTATAAAAAATGATGTACATCACTCTCACCCAAGCCCTAATCGTACCCCTCAAGTCGCCAGTAACTTGGTGGATGTTAAAAGTAGCTTTGGCCAGAAAACTTCATAATATAAACATGAACTGTGGAGTTTGTGCTACATGATCTTTTCAATCTTTTTGACCATCCGAGATGATGAAAAGATGTTAAATGAATAATCATTTCTTTCCCCTTCATCAACAAGCTTGTTTACCTTTTTGCAAGCCAGGAAGTTGTGCTCAGCAGCGAACAGCCCCCTGGCATCTCTCAGGCCTGAGAGTGGCTGAATATGAAACAGACTGTTGCTCCTGGAAAAGAGAAAGTGTTCTCAATTGCCTCCCCTGGATGGCTGTAATCTTCACTATGTGTATATTCATGGCTTTGTAAGACAGTCCTGCATTCTTGTAAACCACAATGTCTTGTTGTACTGTCATAAAGTAAATCTAGGTAATGTAATAAGTCCAAACTGGCAGCAGGGTCTGGGAAAGTACAGTCCCCCTGCTCTGTATCGGTTTGTAGTCAGTGGATGTGGTTGGCGGATGGGGACAGTGGGCAGAGTATGTACGTCTCTCAGTGTGTGTGTGTGTGTGTGTAGTACTGGTGTGTCGGCTAGAGGGTCTAGCCAGCTCTCGCCTCGCTCCATTTGCAATCGAACCCCAGCTGAAATAAAGAACACATGGGAACTGTTTTGAAGCTCCCTCAATGCCGGTTAAAAAACTGAATTTGCCCAGCGACTTCTTACTGTCTTTTTTCAACCCTCCGTCCATTCTTCATCCTACCCTTTGTGCTTGGAACTGTTCGCCCGGAACAGGCAACACCAGTCGACCTCAAAATTTCCATTAGGTAAGGAAAAAAATAATAAACAGATGATGAGGAAAAAAGAGAAGAAAGAAGTGAAACAACATTTGCGTGCACGGCAGTGATGGGAGGCCAAGTCCTGTGCCAACTGTGTTATGGTTGGCAAAGCTTGAAGTGCCTGATCAGTGGAGGGGAGGAGGGTGAAAAAAAACACAGAAGTGGAGCGACAGGCTGCCATACAGTGTGGTCACCAGCCGCTGTATGTTTGAACCATGGGAGAAATTCCATGTGGTTGTAATTTTCATATTAAAGTAATGGGGGTCTATCAGTATCTGAGATGTAAAGAGAGGGTGTACCAAGTGCTATGTGTGTGGAGGCGAGCCTTTATGTACATTTATAGTATTATTGAAGTAAGCATGTGTGTTCGAAGATATACTGTAATTCACCTCATAATACCACCTAATAATGGCACTTAAAAAATGCCGCAGTAAGCAGTGTACTGGATAGGGTGTTAAGAGGAAAATACAGAGTCCTTGAGAGCCATTCTCAATTTCAGTGTTACAGGAAAGCAGTTTTAAAGGTTTCACCGCATATGAGGCTCAGGCTAGTACATGTAAAATTTTACCACTAAACAACTATGATCTTTGCAGAGCCCTCTTTTTTGTGATGGAACTGTGTCTCATTAGATCCAATGATGTTCCACACGAAAGTTGGGTTTGCTTTAAAGAGAAGTCTGTGTTTGCTTTCCATACAAGTTTATGAACTATGGTCAAATAAAGCAAAAAAAGTTCAAGAGGACTTCTGTGGATTGAAACAGCAGTCTGACTGAAAGATGCATACGAAGATCAGTGTTGGGGTCATTACTTAAAAAAGGTAATGTATTACACATTTCTCGTTACTTTTCTTAAAAGTAATGCAGTACATACCCTAAAATCATTTCTTGCATTACTTTCTCAATGCTCAGTAAAATGACCTGAAAGGCATTGTCTCATTATTACTAGTTTTAACAATATAAAGCTTAGCTCTAGTTCCATAGAAGAACACATGAAGACACACATACAATCTTTCTTTTAGTTTTTATGTATGAACACAAAGCAAAGTTGAAAACTAGCCCAAAGAGACTTCAAAGTGATCGTCACCGTGATTTTACTTTAGAAACATGACCAGGTAGAAATGGAGGCCACAAACCTGACTGCTCATCACTGTTTTTGCTACCTGCTGTTCAGGCAACAAAGTTCAGGCTCTGGCTGCTGGGCTGGGGGTCAGCTTACATAGCTTTATAATAACTTCTCTGCTACCTTTGCGTTAGCATACTGTCAGTGCAGAGCCGAAGTTGTGTTAGCAGCATAATGTGGTTGTTTCTGTCCTGGACTTTTATGCAATAAAAATTAAAGTAATGTCCATATCTCTATATGTAATGTATGTATGTGTAATCAGTGAATTTACTTAAAAATGTAATGTGTTTACAGGAATTTTGTGTGGAGCTTTGTGTTAGCTTGCTGCTACATGTTTGTTACCTTGTAGAGCGTTACACTGAACACTGTCGAAGACAGTGTGGAGGGGAGTGACTAAATTTAAATTAGTTATACTTATAGGCTAATTCCTAAACCTTTTGAATCACACCTTGTAATCCATTTGATACTGGTAAATTTGGGCTAACTTAAAATGCTAATGGGAAAGATAAGCAGTTCAATCATACTGTGCGAACTGTTTATTAAGGCTACCTCAAGTTTGTTACCACTTTAACTCTGTCAAGTTCTCTTTCATTTCAAGTATACAAATATAACCTTCGCTCTTAGCTAATATCAGCCTGAAACACCAGCCACATAAGTGCACCAGCCAGAAAGTGCAGCCAGAAACACCAGCCAGAAAGTGCTTTCATGGCACTTTCTTTTGGATAATAGTGCATATTCCAGGCTCCTGTTGCCTTTAAAGTATTTATTACAGTTTCATATGATAATCAGTGGTATCCTTTACCAGCACTGGTTGTCACTTTAGTTGCTTGACTCACCAGGTCACTAAATTCTATGGTCTCTGGTCACCCTATTGCTGCGTGGGCCTTCCTGTGTGGACACTCTTTGAATCTCTGGCCACAGACTACAAAACATAGCCTCCGCGTCTAAAATAGTCAAACCACACTGGAAGTTACTGTATCTCTCGCTGTCATTTTTGAGCCACATATGTTGAGCTGTTTTTGCTGACCACATAACTAATCATTATATTTAAATATGATATAATCTGCTGCTCAGCGCTGTTAAACGCACCTTTCTATTCGGATCCCAAAGGAAACTCAACCGTGCCACAAAGAGACACAAAATCTACCCCTCAAGACCACAGGGAGACACATGCCAACATAAAGAGACTTGATACAAACATAATGACACACAAAATAACTCCAGTGAGACACAGGAAACAACCACAAAGACATACAAAAGAGACCAAAGAGAAACAAAGCAACCCAGATAACACCCAAAATGACCCCAAAGGAGTCAAAATTACTACAGGGAGTGTTTAGTCACTTCTCGCAGCGTGGGGTCCCTTTGTTTTATTATCCATCCGCAAGATTATTATTGATTATTATGAAAGTGAAGCACAATGCAAAAAAACACATATATTTGACAGACTCTGGTTTGTATTGACAATAGTCAGTCTGAAAAACAGGGAAGGAAATACTGTATGAAGTATACAAACTCACTTAGACCAGCCCTCTCCCAGAGTGGCCCTTCCAGTCCTGCTGATACAGCGTGTCTCATGTTTAAGCAGTCCTCACAGCACTGAGATTTAAATCTGGCCTTATTTGCATGAGTAGCTCTATACTGACAAAGCCAGGAGACTTCTGATTTGTGATCTACTATTCTACAGCTTAAGGGTTTTGACTTGTTAGACTTTCTAGTAGGGAGTATCATGGTATCTTTTTTTTTTTTTGAAGTAGTAACAATGAATTGTTATTAGCTGCTCTCAGAAAAGCTATGAAATGATGGCTCAAGCATGACTTCTGTTTCTTCTGCTGGGACATTTGCATGTGTTCATTGTGACTAAAGACATTTTGAAATCAATCTTCCCATAACTCTGTCTTCTTGCAGCTATGGGAAAATGACAACAGTTTTATGTATCCTGAGTTGTTGTTCCCAGCACTAATAAAAATAGATGTGAGCCACATTTTGCAAAAGTTGCAAGAGATCAGGTCATAGTGACTGAAGGGTGTTGGCATGAAAATGGTGCTCAAACTTAAACATACTTATTTTAAGAATGCAGGCCCATTAAGCACTGCTTGCTACTCAGATATTAGATGAGGATCTGTGGACAATTATATACGACTGGAAACAAAAAAGGCAGTCTTTTGTTGATTAATTTTACACCCCCGGCACACTGTTGTATCTTTAAACAAAGAAAACTGTGTGTGTGTCACGCTTCACTGCTGGAACACTGGTATTTGCTTTTGACTTGTGCCAGTTAAAATTAGGTTTGATACAACTATCAGCCACGAAGAATGTATCAGCAGTGCAAACAGAAATCCGGTGATACATGAGGGAAAAGCGCATGAAGGAGGAGCGGGCAAGAGAACAAAAACAAAGAAGGCGCGCTTATGTTTCCGTGCTATACATCAGATTCCCTCTTATTACTCCAAACCCAGATATTTGCAGAGTTTTCACACGTCCTTCATAAAGCCGTGCGGTTTTAGTTGGCTGGGCCCAGATGGGGTTTCTCTCTCTTGGCTGTCCGTGTGAAGAGGGTCCCAGGCCCGAGTCAGACAGCAGGATTAGTGGTAATAGTGCTTTACCGTTAAGATGGACGGGTGGAATGGAAACCTTGTAAGTTCTAAAAAAATAAACCAAAAAAAAGCTTTCCTAAAGAAAAAAAGATGGCACTCGAGATTAATGACGATGCGTTTTTAATTTGCTCTGGTGGGGTTTGAATACTTTCAGGGGAGCTCTGGGTCACTCAGCTCGCTGTACCTTTAAGGGCCATGTCAAACTTCATTTCTTGTACAAACATGAAAATTCCCCATGGTTGTAATTATGAGGTTTACACAACAGTTAGAGAAGAAGAAAAAGAAGATGGAGAGAGAGGGGGGTGGTGAGACGGTGGAGGGAAATGAGGGAGGGGAGGTTTGCATTTGCCTGCTGGACGGAGGCCAAAGGAAGACTTGGCAGAAACTGTAGGATATCTGCGGTTGGACGAAGGACGAAAGGTCTGGATGCTTTTTAAACGCAGACAGAACGAGATGAGCGCCGCTAACCTACATCCAAATCTCGAGACTGCAAACTGTGGTCAGAAACCTAAAGCCGAGTGTGGTCTGCGACATCCAAGTCACTCCTGTACATCCTTCGTGTTTGCGTTTATGCAGTCGACCGTAATCCTCGTCTGGTCTCGCTCGTCTTGAGTAAATCTTCATGTTTGTTTGGTTCTCATATGGAGTTTGGCTTTTTGCGGTGGTCTGTCCTCCCCTGTGGTGGTTCGAGTGTGTTTGAAAGTGATCTGTGTGTCACTTGATTTACTGCACGTCATTATCCAAGACATGAGTATTTGTGTGTGTAGGTCTTCCAGCGAGTAAAGACTGTCTTCCGAAGTGAAAACTTCCATTTATTCATTTCTATTTTACATCCCACTGGTGAGTGTTTCTAAAATAAAACTACTTGCAGCAGATGTCCGTTTTCTTGTGCCTCAATTTCAGCACCCTTGCCATAATCTGGATTTTTATAGTGCTATTTGCTGTGTGCCTATACTACTTCGGTACTGTACAGCTGTGTTAGATAGAACTACATAAAGAATCAATAAAGTTAAGTTCCTGCTTTTGGGACTTGAAACTATGAATCACATTGTTCTCCATAATTTGACACATTTTTTTCATTTGATTTGTCATTGTGTAATGTAGCAAACTAAATGTAATTTTCCATTTCCAGACAATCACGGCAAAGCGTGTAATAGACATGCTGGTCCACCGTGTCCATTTCACGCTTTGTATCTCCAAAACATGGACACGCATGCAGAAGCTACAGTAACAGCAGATGGAGATATTTTATTTGAAGCCAACATGAAAACAAGAAAGCATTTAAACAAACATTATTAATATATGTACATGTAAATACATATTAACCTCGTAGCTTATTTGTTTCTGTCGATTAAGGACCCTGGAATGTACTTGATATGTTTTGTGCTCACTGTCGACTTCTTTGCTTTAAATATATTTTCTCCCTCTGCTGGTAATGCAACTTCTGTCCAGTCGCATTACTGGGAGTCAAAGCATGAAAGAGACACAGTGGGCCAGCGTGTCTATTGCACGCTTTGCTGTGATATTGGGTTGTTCCAGCTCTGCATTTTTTGTACTCTATTAGAGTAACTTTGCCTAATTCACAGTTCTAATTTACTTAGGCGTCGATGCTGTCCCTCAGTTTATCCTGCCTGAAACAAGCGGTTTTAGCTATTTTTCCACCCTCCTTTTAAGCTAGCTTTCTTTTAACTGGCTGCAGCTCACAAACAGATGGTTTAAACAAGTGTCGGTGGGGTCCTGTGATGTGTGATGTGACAAGCATACCTCTTCCCAGTTAAACCATAGAGCAGAGAGTGGAAAAAAAAATCTAAATCACATTACAAAGTATTATGTTGACTTCATGGTTTCAAAATGGGCCGTGTGTAATATGAGTATCCACTGTTGTGACAAAGTGATAGAAAATATGAAAAGGCATAATAGGCCCATTTGAATGATTTAATGATGCACACATATAATCCTATTATTTGACACTACATATCCACATTATGTAGTTTAATATCAAGGACTTGGTTGCTTCATTCAAAGCTCAATTCCTCCTGTGTGTAGTTATTCTTCTGATTCAAACACATTCAAGGAAGATATTCAGATTTCACCGAGAGACACTTTTAGTCCTGATGTTGTGCCCTATAGTGTATACTTTTAAATGTTAAGCACTTTTTTACACATGAAAATTGTTTTGTGAGCAGCGTTGGAGTAAAAATGACTCTGCTGCTTAAAGTTCTCTAAGATTGTGGAGAAATCTCCCAGTGAAGCAGTAACCCGGAAAAAAAAAGGTGGCATGAAAGACATGGACAGTCAGCAGGCATAGATGATGAGCTATGGGAAGGCTAAAATGATGCATTCATGTAGCTTGTCCAAAGCCTTTTGATGGTTCATTGAAGACCTCTTAGACATCTTTTTTAAAACGAAGGAATATCTATTATGCTTGCTCCAGATTATGTACATGCAGATGTAAACGCACAGTACTCAAGACAGACAGATACAACCTGAAACAGAGGGCGTAATGAATAGTACATTCCTGTTTACTGTATGGTGTGTGTGCATTAGAGCAAAATCATTTAAGGTTAAAGAAAGATTATGGTTATTATTTAGCATAAACCTTGGTCTGGACACTTAACAGTATGGTTGAATTTCTTCAGAACTGTGAATTCCACTAAGTGCTGAGCAGAGATTCTGAGACCAGTACAGCTCAGGTTGCAGCTGGTTGTCTTCACACTGTGTGACCAGCCTAAGCCCCATAGGAAATAATTAGTGTCACTTTTAATTATCTGATATAATGCAAGTGTCTGCAAGTTTTATAACTTTAATGGATTATGTATGTCACAAAAAGATAAAATAATGAAAGCATGTGACTAATACTTCTCAGAGCTTTCATGCACACGGTGTTTGACACTGAGCTCACGTTCCCCCTTCCCTTCCTTTGTCAGCAAACGTCTCCTCTGTGAAACCTGACCGCGGGGACAATCATCATTCCTCGGCTATTAGCACCAAATCTTTGGCCGGCTCTGAATGTGAAGAGATGTTGTGTTGTCAGCTGGATGGCTCTGGTTTCTCCCCAGATGAGTGGAGAAAGGGGTCAGTAACGCCTGTCAACGACCCCCAACGGCCCCTGGTTTCCTGTCCAGGGACTACTCAATGGCCTCCATTACGTGTCACTGAAGAATCAAAATGGCCTCTGCTCTAGATTTCCAGCCCTGAGTCTTTATAATGATAGCAGTTCAGCTGAAACTCAAGAGTGTCCATAATGAAAGCTGGAAGCAAAAGCAAGCAGTTGAAGATATAGCTAAGATATATATGCGCTGATAAAGGTAATTAACAATGAAAGGCACTAAGGTTCTTTGTCCAGTTTTGGAGATTGGAAATCTTTTCAAAGGTATAATTTTGTTAGAGATAGACAGCTGTAACCTGAGATGGAACTGGAGGATGAAGAAGTCGTTAAGTTTGAGACGTTATTAGAAAGACGCCTGTGAAAGTCAGAGGAAGCAGTTAAACACAAAGAGCCCATGTTGTTTTCTTCGTCTCCACTTTATTCTGCCAGCAGGATCTGATGGGGGTTTTATGCACTGCACGGCACTGCTAGGTGCTGTAAATGTCAGGACGATTTTCATTTGAGCTGAAACCAATTCCCATGGTTAAACTGGAACTTACACTTAAAATAGCTGTCTTATTGCTGGAAGCTTAAGGCCCATGTAGAAATGGAGAGTTGGATCTCTGGTGTAGCTCTCTTTGCCTCTGAAAATGAACAGCAGTTCTGTGAACCAGCAGTAACAAATTCCCAGAAGTTGTGCCCACCTTGCTCGTTGAGAGCTCTCTTCTCGAGCTGCACGGTGTCGAGTCATTGGGTCAATATTTGCTTTTAACTTTTGACCTGCGTGTTTACCCTTCTTTGTACTCAATTACTGCTGTCACTGGTGTCAAGCTCAGAGAAAACTGGAAACTTGTGTTGTGACAGCGAAATACGGAAGAGGATTAGGGCCACTGGAAAAAAAAGTGGGGATGTCTTTTTCTTTTCTTCTTTTCCAGAATTCTGAAAAAAAAGTCACAATTCTGAGAAAAAAGACAGAATTGGCGCAAAAACTGACCTAGATGACAGAGAAGCACCTTGTTCCTCTTTTCTTTAAAAGAAACTATGCAGCGTGCCTCAGGTTCATTTCTAGAAAGGTGCATTAATATGTTCAGTGTTATTTTTTTCTATATTAAGTTCAAGCCTATAAATCATGATACATCACAAAATAACATTAAAAACAAAACAAAACACATATCTCTGGCTTTTCGCTACGGAAGAGGATTAGGGCCACCGGGAAAAAAAAAGTAGGCATGTCTTTTTTTCTTCTTTTCCAGAATTCTGAGAAAAAAGTCAGAATTCTGACTTTTTTCAGAGCAAGCACATTTAACAGGAAGATACCTCCAGCAGTACCAGGCTCAGAGAGGGGTAAAAAAAATAAATAAATTGTATCTATAGGCACTTTGTTACTAGCAGCCTGAGGCAAAATACAAAACTTATTCTCATTTCTTTATTAGAATCGAAATCTAACAAAATGCCATAGAGAACACAGTCTGACAGGCATAAGATATTGTTTTTGTACCAGCAAAGTGATTCCCAAAGAGCTATTAGCCATAAACGTGGCATATCACAGCATGGTGTGCAATGTGTTCTTACAAATTTTGAGGAAACTGGAAAAACGGAGAACAAAACCAGAAGTAGCAGGCTAATTACACGAAGCCTCATCAGAAATGGTCTCGGCTTAAGGGTTCTGTGATGGTTTGGAGCTGAATTTTAGCTGGTGGTGCTGGAGATCTTGTTAAAATTGATCAAATTATAAACACAGAGAAGTGCTGCAGATTTTGATCCACCATTAGCATCAGACTGTTTCATTTTTCAGCATGACAATGATCCCAAACATGCAGTAGTGCAGTAAAAGAACACAAAAATACACAATGGAACATTATCAGCCATGGATTGGCCTCCCCAGAGCCCGGACCGCTACATAATATACAAAGTGCCGCATCTTCTTGGTGGCGAACAGAACAAAAGGAGGCCAACATCCAGAGAATGTCCTTTGAGACCCTGGAGAACTTTTCCTGAAGACTATTTAAAGATGTAACAAGAAAGCTTGCCTAAGAGAGGCTGTGTTGGAGAATAAAGGTGTTCATACTAAATATTGACCTTTAATCTTTGAACTATACAAACTCTGTTGTTTAATTATACACTGTGTTTCCGTGTTTGCACATGGTACAATAAATAACTGCCCCTATTTCTGATTAAAGACATGAAGCGAGGCTCAGGACGTTTGCATAATAGTGTAAAAGGACACTTTACAAGCTTTTAGACTTTCGATTTGGAGGAAATATGTTTTTTTCAGCTTAATGTTATTTAGTCAACGCCAGATGGTTATAATTTCAAAAAAACTGGCAAAAACACATCCCCTTTATTAACAAAACTATACCGCCTCAGCACTAACAACTAGCTCCAGCACTGCTGGTACTACTGGTACTTGACTGCAATTACTGCCACTACCCTAAATCACATGTCCATGTGTGTACAGTCTGCTGCTAATAATCCAGACTGCTGTGACCTGCCTTAAATACATCGCTAGACTAATAAGCTCATTACTGCTCTGCTGTTAGAGCAGTGGGTCAGGAGTTCTGCACGCAGACTAAAATTATGCACTAATACTGAGCATACATCTGAAACACACACACACACAACTGCACACGCTGATTTCTGCACTTTCTCCATGCCTCTGCACAAACAGAATATCCTTTTCCTTCATGCCCCACATGCAGACATGAATGCAAGTGCAGGAAGAAAGGCTTACAGACTCATATCTCCTGCCACTCAATCATTCTCTATGTTCATTCTTTCTCGACTCTACAGTCATCCAGAGCATAGCCGAGACGGTTTGTGTAAAATTAGAAGTGAAACCACATCCTCCTTGATTGAATCTGTGGACCTGTTGGATCTTTGGGTGGCTGTGCAAACAAACTGTGCTGGATCATTACAGCCAGGCTCCTCTACGGCGTCACAACACACACACACACACACACACACACACACACACACACACACACACACACACACACACACACACACACACACACACACACACACAGGCACAAAAACAGGGAATACAGGGGTATAAACACACATTCCCCAAGTTAGGTTTAAGGGGATGAAATCCTATATGTGTATCTCTAATCCCTATCTACACCTAAGTCAAACACAAGCTCACGCACACGCACGGGTTTGTTTTATTTCAGTTTGCTTAGGGTAAAATACAAAACTATGTTAATGGATTTTTTGGCAAATGAGCAACAGAACTGGGTTGCCAGAAGTTTAAGTCCAATTACTTGTAAATGTGCAAATCAACAGCTCCTGTGCCGGGACTTGCATGTGACAAAAGGAGTTACAAGGAAACAGGAATGAATGCAGCGTTGGACCTAGATGATCGACCTTTGATCTGGTAAGAAACAACATGACTCAACAGCCAAGAGGCCCTATCATTTGTGTTACTCCTCATATTGTTCCAATTCCTCGGCCAAGTCTGTCTGTGTCAGCGGTCTGATAGCTCTGATTTCTGCAGTGATTCATTGAGCTGGCTTATATAACTGACTGCCGCCCTCCTGCTTTCTGTTCACGTCCGCCCCCTACTTCACTTTCTTTCTTTCTTTCTTTCTTCTCCAATCTTTCTTTTTTTCAAAATCAGGCCTCCAGCTCTTGGCGGCCTCACCACATGCATGTCTCCTCATCTCTCTCTCCCCCACCCGTCTGTATTTGTTCTGTTGTTCTGTCTCTCATAATTAAACGTGGGTCCACAGGTCATTTGAGAACAAACCTGTAGTTTGGCATGAGGAAAATCTTTGCAAAACTGTAGCTACCAAGCGAGATGAAATCACAAAATACCTATTAGAAAAACATTTGACAAAAAAAGCATTTCTGTGGGGTAAATCTTTCCAGATGCTTTAACAGAAGTTGTCCAGAGGACTCGTGCGGGCTGAAGAGAAGTCCAAGCAGCTGTCATTTGAAAGGAAGAGATAATTACAGCTGCCTTTCCTTCGCATGAGATTAACAATCAACCAATGGTGGTTTTGCATAGAGATGGGCAGTTATGTTGAAAAACCATTTTTATCCTAAAATTCAAAACAGCCATCAGTGACTTGGCCTTCCCATGCGGTAGAACATTCATAGAAATGTGTGGAGTCTGATTGAGGCACCTTTCAGCCTAATGTAGGCTACGTTGATCTGTGCTGTCCATAAAACCCGCAGATACACCATTCTGTCTGCTTCTTTCAAATCCTTCCAAAGCATCTCTGCTCCACTGGACATTAGTTCTTATGTTTAGCAGCCATTCTTCCTTTGATACGTATTTCTGTTTCTGTGTTGGCACGTGGATTCGGGGCTTAATGCTTCGAATAGCCCTGGGAACCAGAAACATCCTTCCATCATAAATTTTCCCTTGGCGAGCTTGGTAACCGGTTCTCAAAACACTGCATTATTGTGCCTGTTAACAATTTTTCAAGGCCTGTCTGCATGCAAAACAGACGTTATGGACAAGATCACTGTCAATATCGTCTCACATGAAATTCTGGGAAATTTTACAGTAATAATGCAGTCTGGTACCAGTAGGCTATATATACACTGTAAGATAGCAGAACACCTGTAAAAGACACAAACGTAGTGTTACACTGGCAGCAGTTTACATGCACATTATGTTATTGAAAGTAGAGGTAGGGGGATCAATCCAGATATCAATAGTATTGATACCAATAGTACTTATATCAGAGAGGATCAATATTTTGGTTCTATTCTCTAAGTTCAGCATGTAGCCCACTGAATTATGGTAAATTAATTCTTTTTTGGGGGGAATGAGAATATATACATCAAACTTCCACTGTCTGAACCTTTCTGTGTTGACTGTGAAGTCTGATTTATTTATATAATACATTTAAGGTCCTTAAGAGACGGTATATTTATATTCCAGGTCTCCAAAAACATCCAGTTTTAAAATGCATGAAAAGCTGAAAGGCATTTTTTGTTGAGTTAACTAATTATTGTGGAAAGTAAAAATCACAGTGATTTAGAGGTCATTAAAATGTGTTCAGAATGTGCAAAATGATGATGATTCACCTCATAAGTCACGACACACTGCTCTCCTCTACAAAAACTGCCCTTATAGGGTAAGAGCATCAGTATTGGTATCGGCCATACAGGCGCTGTAGTTTCCTGTTGTTGGATCAATACCAAAATCTGCATCACACAGCATTACTTGAAAGCCTTTGTAAATCCCTGGCATGACTGTAACCTGTCACTACGTGCAGTTTAGAAATAAAAAATTTCAATGAATCTCATAATCCATCTTCACACTTCAAGCTCTCTATATGACCTTTGACCTGGAAGATTCTCTGTAGTGGCTTTGGTTCTAGCAGTGGGAAAGTGTTGCAGGTGATAAAAGCGAGGAAGATGAGTCAGAGCCGAGTGTCAGAGTGGCAGCATATCTTGTTTGGACAGTGGTTTCCTCAGTTGTAAAGCGAGTGACAGGCAGGTTAACTGCTGCTGGCCCCGGTGATCAGCAAAGGATATTTGTGTCTTTGCATGATTCTCTTTGGTGCCTGTTTGATGCACTTAGCGGATTAGATATTTCTTCACATGGATTCATTATTAGCTTAACCATAATTGTTTGTATGAGAAAAACTACTAACTGTAGTTTGTAGAGAAATACAACTAACAATTAAACCAAAAACAGGACCTAACAAAATAGAAAAGTTAGCAACGTAGCAACATTAAGGGTAAAAGTAGAGCAGTAGGAACAAGGAAGTAATATTTTAGATAGCTTATATTACATAAATGTAATTCAAACGTATGTCCAATATCAGTTTAAATTACTCACCAGTGATAACTATGTTCCTATGTGTTCACATGCATGTAGTAGTGGATTGTCGGTGTTTCTGATTTCACAGCATTTTGGCTACACAAACTTGGTAAATGTTAGCGGCAGGCAGCAGAGGGCCTCCAGGTGAGCGTACCTATAATGATGGGACATCGTGTGAAAACATCTCTCGCATTAGTCACAATGTTTCACCTCTGACTTTGTAATAGTGTACAACTTTATATTTGTGACCTTGTGTAACTGTAGAGGTTTTGGTAGTTTTGCTACATTCGATGAAGAGAGCGATGAGGGTGAAAAAACAAAACATCTGAGCCCTGAAGCCAAACCAGCCTGAGAGATGCTAAAGAGCTCTGTAGAGCTGAGAGGTCAAAATCTATTAATAATGTGGGATCTCCTGCAGTACATGTAGCTGCTATCAAGCTGCTTTACATAAAAAAATAATATATACAAACATCATCTCTAACCCCAACCGGTCGCAGCAGATGGCCACCCCTCCCTGAGCCATGCTCTGATGGAGGTTTCTTCCTGTTTAGGGGACTTTTTCCTTCCCACTGCCGCCAAAGTGCTAGCTCGTGGGGGGAGGGGTGGGAGTCATATGACTGTTTTCTCTATTTTCTTTGTATTATTGTAAGGTTTTTAACTTTCAACATAAAGTGCCTTGAGGCAACAGTTGATGTGATTTTGGCCCTATATAAATCAAATCAGATTGAACTCAAATGGAATTGATTCACATATATAAAAGTGATGATATTAAGTTCGTTTTTTGTGCCTATATGCCTCTTGTTCTCTCTCTCTGCACAGGTCTGTGTAGTCACCACACGTCTTCTGTTTCAGGCTTTAATGTCATGGAAAGCAGCCTGAAGCCACCTGACGACACGTCACCTGCTGTTCCCAGCATTCCCCACTTGCCACCGTAATCCTGGGGACCACGGGCAATAAAAACATACACAGTGGATTAGACTCAGTGTGTGTGTGTGTGTGGGATAAAGGAGATGAAACACAAGATGACTAGTCTCAGCACAGTGTAATCCATTTGCAAGCTGGCTGCGTATGTGTGTGTTAGTTCATGAGGGACTACCTCACCAGGTTAGGCCATTCATCACCAGTGATAGTGTGTGTGCATGTGGCTTACAGTAGATCCTCGCCTCACATACGCTCACAGACACACACACACACACTTACACAACCATCCACACATAACTGTATATGATGAGGCCACCCAAACTTTCTGTGTGCTCCTTCTACTTCTTTTTGTGTGGTTTCACAGACCATCTCTATTCAGCAGAGATCGACTGCCTGAAATTGTGGAAATTTATAAGCTCACACACACACACACACACACACACACACACACACACACACACACACACTTACACAGCCCACCCAGCGACAAATGTTTGCTGATTAATGAAACATGCAAATATCCAGATCTGTCCCCCCTGCTGTGTCTCATTCACATGAAATAGGTCCATTAATATGAATGTCAAAGGGCCTTTAGTGTATGCACCATTTGAATGATAATGCTTGACAAAAGAACTATTGTTTTGCATTTGCGGTAGATGGGGGTAGGGGGCCTGGGGTATGTCAGTGAAAAAAAAAATCTTGAAAGAGTTTAAACATGGTAATGAACTTGAAGGCTTTAACACGGAACCTGGACAATAAAGTCCACCTGAGCATGAAAAGGGAGGATGGGTTTCCTGCTGTTCTCCTCTCACCTACACCCACATACTATCCTCCACTCTGCTTCCCTGGATCTCCTTCAGATGTCCTGACCTTGGAGGGGGGGTTGCGCAGTGGATGCAGTGTCCAGTCCTTCTGCATGACCTGGCCCAACTCAACAGCAACATTTGAAATGGCTTCCAGATGTGCCTCTGCTTGGCTATTAAATTCTTTGTGAACTCAGCAGATGTGGGGGGGGGGGGGGGGGGGGGGGGGGGGGGGGGACAGTTTTGTAGGGGAGGGCTGTAGAGCAGCCTGGACCTAGGGAGCTGTTGCATGTTTGAGTTTGGAAAAGAGTACAGATGTATTTGTGTAGCAGCCTTACTTCCATGATCTTGACCATGAAACTTATAGAGAGATTTTATGCATATGCATGCATCTGCTGTGTTTGTATGTGTGTTCGTGCTTGTGTGTGTGTGTGTGTCCTGACCCCAGAACTCACAAATATGAGACCTAACATATAAATGTCTCTCGCTGCTGCTTGATTTATACAAATATATGAAGTAGACCTGGAAAGATAAAATGGGGGAAAAACATAAAAGCCTGTCTACTGGCTACTGTTACAACCCGAAATTTATTTGGAAGGGACAAGTATGTTGGTGGGCTGAGTGCAAAAGCAAGTTTGTGTAACTTTTATGTGAAGAAATCTTATTCTCAGTTCTCACGCAATAAAGCAGACTTTTGCTCAGCCTTACCTGCTGCTGCTGCATGGTGTCATTGTGACACAACGAGTGCAGTGGGTGGCATACTGAAGTGAGGATTATCTCAAACCATCTTCCCAAATCTGTATCATGAGATCATAACTTGCTACAATGGTGACTTCAAGACCAAAGTAATGGGTATTGTAAGATTTAAATAGCAGTAAATGTGTCTCTACATACTGATGTGCACAGTGCGTAAAAGTCACCAGTGCTTTGCCAAATCTCCTCTGGCATTAACATGAGCACAAAAACTGGCTCTTCATGTCATAGCTGAGCAACTCCTGTTATGAGTAACTCTGCATTACATCTATGCATTAAATCTATGTTGTAATCTCAAACCTTTCTGAGACTTTATCCTGTAATCTAGATAGTAACCAATGCTGTAACCTGAAGTGCACCTCCCTTGAAATGTAACTCCATGTGGTTTCGGAACAGCTCAAAAGTGTATTCATTATTGTTGTGTCCTCCTACGTATTTAAAGCGGCTTCTTCTGGCATTTTTTGAATCTACCAAAAGAGAAATGATCACCTCAAAGAAAGAATCCCAACCACCAACTAGATATTCCAAGGCAAAAGAGGCACATTACGCACAATTATAAATACTGGCAATGGCGTTTGCTATTTGTGTAAGAAACAACAGAAGCTCTACATCCACTATGTGGACAAAAGTACCGGCTCACTTAGACATGACACCTACAGGAGCTGCTCAGTCATGGAAACCTATGGCATGAAGCTCCGGGCACACAGTTTTCCTGCTGATGTTAAAAGCACATTTGGAACTGTGCAGTTACTGAGTCAGCAGAGCAATGGTGACTTTTACGCATTGTGCACTCCACTCTAACATGACACGGCCTGCCACGTTATGGATGAGTTGCTGTGGCTCCTAAACTCTGCTTTGCAAAAATACCACATACAGTTAATCACGGAATATCTAGAAGTGAAGAAATGTCAAGAACTGACCTGGAAAGACAGAAACTGTGCCATCCTATTACAGGACCATGCTAAAATTCAGTGAGCTCTTTGGAACGAACCATTCTCTCACAAATGTTTGTAAAGGCAAACTTCACGAATAGGTGCATGAATGTACAGTTGTCCCTCGCTATAACGCGGTTCACTTTTCGCGGCCTCGCTGTTTCGCTGATTTGTTTTGTGCAATTTTGCATGCTTTTCTTTTTACATCGCATTGTGTTCTGCATCCTGATCAGCTGTAGACCATGGTCAATCAATGTCCTCCGTGGCGTGTCTCCTGTCCAGTACAGAATGTGTTCAGCTTGTCAAATTTACATAAATTTATCAAGTTTTTTCAGGCCATAAGGCACACCGCATTATGAGGTGCATTAAACGAAACAAAACAGTCAGATAAGTCAAACTTTACTCAACTCATTCTTCTTGCTTCCTCTACTTCTGTACCATTGATTCTCTTGCAGCTGCTCTATTCCCATGTTCTGGACCTGAAAACAGGGTTTGATCTTTGGTTTCATTCTATAATACTGGACCTCAGGTTTGAACTCTGAGAGTGTTTAAACAAGAGAGAAAAGTGTGAAAATGTTCATGCCTGTCTGAGAAAACTGTCTAAAATGTGTAGTGAGAGGTTTTACAGCCTTAAAACATCTACAGTAATTGTAAAAAACAAAGCTGGCAACTTCGCGGATTATTTTTAGAACGAAACCCTGCGATAAACGAGGGACCACTGTATTCCCCTGTTGCAATAGGACTGAAATCACTCTTATATTCAAAAATGACTGGAAAGTTCTACAGTTAAGTTGACGTTACAAATGTATTCTATTACTTTAAAACATTTAGGTGTTGTGAACATCCCTGCATGCATCTTTTTGTCTGATTATTTAAACTGGTTTCATCATCCCACTGTGTCCCAATCAGAATTTAATAGTATTTCAAACTAAATCTTATCACAAGTTGGTGTTTTTGTCATTGTCCGTCATAAAAAAAAAGTGAGAAAAAAGCACTCAGTATTGAAGCTTGTTTTTTTAGGATATCCCTTGATCCTTCATACTTCTGTATGTTGTCTTTTCCACTTAAAAAAAAAAGTTTATATGTTTTTATATGTTTTATAATTTAATAATGCTGGTGCAAACTTTACAGGTAGCACGCCTTTTTTTTTCACTGCACAAAAGCCACTTCACTAAGGGGATTTAGACTGTCAGCACAGAGATTATGCTGCGGGTTCACTTTTAACCTTAACTACACACACACTCTCTCACACACCTTAACCTGAATGTGACAGCACACATACCTCACTGTTCCAACAAGTCTAATAATGCACACATACACAAACACATGCAGGATGGGAACAACAAATGCCAAACCCCTGCCTGTGTGCCAAGATGTACGCCTGTTCCTGCTCAGCAAACCACCCTCCATATTTCTACACACACACACACACACAAACTTAAACACACATTCAACAGAGATATAATCAGCAGCTCTGAATTTCATAGCATTACCTCCCTGTTCCTATCGCACACACAGATGCACATGGAGCTGCTATCTATTTCTTCCTCCTCTCTCTTTCCTTTATCTGGTAACTTATGTAAAGACTGTGTGTGTGTGTGTGTGTGTGTGTGTTCAGGGGAGAGAAAAGGCTGGTGACATTAAACACAGTTGACAGGGAGCGAGCAGAATAAACAAGGTCCTGAGTAGAAAGGCTGCCCTTCAAACACTCTGTGCTCAGTGCATAGGCCCAGGATCAACTGTGTTTATCAATGTCCCGGGGCTAAAGAGTACAAGAGACAAAGAGTGTGTGAGAGGGGAGACAAAACTGGAAGAGTGAAACTCTGAGGCCGTCGTTTAGCTTTCTTTTTTTTTTTTGCAGAGTTATGTGACAGTCCACTTGTAAATCAGTGGATTCACCCATATGTGGTTTCTCTTTTTTCTGACTCCTCTTTGGAAGTAGCGGCAATGCCAAATTTGCTTTACTAAATGTACTTGGAGTAAAATACTCGACCGCAGTCCTGTATTCATGATTCGCATGTAAGTTGTCACTGGTCATGATCACAACTCTAAACCTAACAAATCAAAATGTGTAATTTATTTTGACTTGATCGTACTCTCAATCCTGGAAGTCAGTGAGCAAAGAAAAAACTACTTTGTTAACCTATCATGAGAAAGAAATTCACGTTATGACCTGCCACAGTGAAACTTCTAAAAAAATCTAAATAAATTGCACAATACATTATTAACCTCTTAAGCCCCAAGCCTAACTGATCTCCTGCCTTTTGCCCCCGTATCAGGGGGCGTTGGGGCTTAAGAGGTTAAGGAATAAATTGCCAAAATAGAAACAACAGTGCAGGTTCAGATGGTTCAATAAATCCTCCATTTTCAAAACATTCAACATTTTTTTAGGAATTATTTCATGGTTCAGGCTTTAAAGGGTTAAACGATTTGAAGTACAGCAAGAAAATGTCCATCTGCTTTTCATTCAAATGGGTTTGTTCAAAAATAATCACAAATGCAAAATTATAAATTCTGGCACCTTATAAGAAGTGAAAAAGTGTTAAACAGATGTAACCGATTCTTTAGACTTTCAAGGAAAAGGAATCTGCAGAGTCAGCAAGTTTTAGAAAAACATACAGGAGAGAAAAAAATACGAAGCTGATTTTGTTGTGCTTTGTGGAAAAAAGATGGGAGATACGTTTGCGAGGTGGGCGTAGTGTGACGGTGTCACGGTAGCATGACGTGAGAATGAGAAGAACAGGCACATCTGATCCAGACCCACTCTGATGTAAATCAGTGTGCTCTTTAAGATGCATAAGACAAAGAGAGGCACTCTTCTGCCAAGGAATGCTTTGCAATTTCAGTTGAGTCTTGTTCGGTAGCTTAGAGGATTGTAAGGCCTGCTGATTAAGGCAAGACACCACTTTAAATTACAGAGAATAGAAATATAGATGCTCAGGCTCATTTCTAATTCCTAATTTTTGTAATGGGGTGATACATGGAACAGATTTTCCTACCATAAAGGGTTATTTCTTATTGTACATTAGAAGAGAAGAGACATTCGGTCATGAAACAGAGTAAATCAGGTTCAGGAGTACTGTTACAAGGATGGTATTTACTGTCTGCTTTTCACATCCTGTATTTATGGAGCCTTTTGTCCTGTAAGCCGGTGTGTCAGGCTGCCTTTGAGCTTTATTCATCCTCTCCTCTGCCTCCACCCTTAAACTTTATCTGGATTCCCCTCGGGGCCCGCGATGCATATAATCAGTCTGTATAGCTAAGTGTGCCTAGCTGTGAGTGCAATCATAGGCATGTGTGTGAGATAAACGCTGTGTACCATGGTTCTGTATGTGCCTTTCTGTACGTGTTTAACTCTGATCTCATCTCATCAAAGCATCTTCCAGTAGGACAGGAAATTGTGCTGGAATTCAGAGTTTATTACACGAGTCGCAGTTCAAAGGCAGAGCCAAGAAAAGAATCAGACAAATCTGTACGTTTATGAGAGTCGAATCCATCTCACAGCATACATCACTCCTGCTCTGAGTACTCTAATACTACTGAGTTTCGGTGGCAATATGAACTCATAAATCATAAGTCTGTCTCAGGATCGGGGGAGCTCGGCTCATTTTGCTGCAAAAGCCTGAAAGTTTCTTTGCTTGGTTGTGACCCATGAAGCACAGTGTTAAAGGGTTGGTTCCATTTGTAAATCACATAAGCATATATGGGGATTGATATAGTGGATAATTCTGGTTTGAGTTTTAAAATATTACTTTCTACCCCAGTACATGCTACTTTTTCAAGCAAATTCACTTCACCTCATTTTTATTTGGACTGAAATAATAAGTAGGGTTAACCTGTACAGACTGATAAATAACAGTTGATGTACAGTGGTCCCTCGTTTATAACGGGGGTTATGCTCTAAAATTAACCCCCGATAGGTGAAATCCGCAAAGTAGCCAGCTTTATTTTTTACAATTTTTATAGGTTTTAAGGTTGTAAAACCCCTCACTACACACTTTGTACACTTTTCTCAGACAGGCATGAACATTTTCAACTTTTCTCTTGTTTAAACACTCTCAAAGTTCAAACCTTTGTAGAAAAATAAGTCCAGTATTATAGAATGAAACCAAAGATCAAACCTTGTTTTCAGGTCCACAACATGGGAATAGAGCAGCTGACAGAGAATTCAGCATTAATGAATCAATGGTATGGAAGTGGAGGAAGCAAGAAGAATAAGTTCAGTAAAGTTTGATTTATCTGACTGTTTTGTTTCGCTTAATGCGCTATAATCTGGTGTGCCCTATGGTCTAAAAAAATATGGTAATTTCTACCTTCCTTTAGCATGTCAGGAAGTCCAACTTTTTGTGCAATGGTTAGCATCTTCCTCTGCCTTTTGGGTGCTACCGCAGGTGACTTTGACGGTGCAAAACGTTTCGTCGACATTGTTGTTTGTTGGGGAGAAAACTTACAAACATACAGTACAGCACTTCAGAGTCACACTGCTAGCGATGTAAATTTGACAAGCTGAACGCATTCTGTACTGGACAGGAGACACGGCACGGAGGAGATTGATTGACAGTGGTCTACAGCCAATCAGGACGCAGAACACAATGCGATGTAAAAACCCCAAAAAGAAAACATGCAAAATTGCACAAAGAAAATCTGCAAAGCAGCAAGGCCGCAAAAGGTGAACCGCGTAATAGCGAGGGACAACTGTATATGAAGTCAAGTTTTTCTAACACCAGTACACGACAAGAGTGGTCTCAGAGCAGGTAAATGCGCCGTAATATTAGAGAGAAAACTTTTGACTCCATGGTGACTGTGGGGAAGAAGAACTCTCTTTTAACAGGAAGCAACCTGCGCCAGATCCTGGTTTACAGTCAGACAGCCATCTGATAAAACTCTTTTTGACTCTTTAGCCACTAAATGCTTCAGGGAGTTGCTAACTTGATCTGCTTTCTGTCTGTAAACAAGAGTGATGACAGTGGTGAGTGAAACAGTAGCACTTGGGTCCAGAAAACCACAACAATGAGCTGCAAGAAGCTAAAATACTCCATTCAGTTGAAGTAAACTGCAACCATGTGATAACATCCTGTGGGTCCATCAGTGCATGAGAGAATAAACTTTCACTTTACACATATGTGTCAGCCCCATGGCTGAGGTAGTTTCCCGACTGCTGCTTCCATTACAGCGGGAGTGAGGCAGTCAAATCTCTGGACAGGGTGCATGTGAAAAGAAAAATGAAATAACACCTCATCAGTGAAGCAAAAACAACCACGAAAGGCTGTGATCAATTTGGCACTACACTGATAACACTCTGGATAAACAGATCTTTGGTTGGCAGTAGTAGACTGGGATCACATCTCTCTGTGTATGATATCCTTTCTGTATTTGCACATACTTTCAGTTGCTTATTTTTACTCTTCATTCATCTTAGTTTGCTTGTAAGCCAGATTCAGTTGTTTTAACAGTGTGTAGATTCTTATAGTTCTGACATTATGATGTCAAATTGTACAGAAAGGAAAATTCTATATTTGAAATTTGAATTTATTCATCAGTCAAACACACATGAACAAGGGGCTGACATTCAGGATTAGTGATTGTACTCACTTCAATATCTGTTTTGCTGGACTCATGATTGACTCCAGAAGGTCAGATCACTCAAAGTGATGCAGCAGGCAGCGATGTGAGCTGTAAAAACATTTTCCCTACATTATAGTGTTAGCATGTTGTCGTTAGTACCTGCAAACACTAGAAGCACTGTGACATATGCGTATAGTAAAATTATTAATGGTGTAGGGAGTTGCCATGTGCTTTGTACAATGCCGTTTGTACTGGTTTACAGTAAGTGTGCATGTTTTGTGCAGTTCTCCCCTCAGCAGTTACAACAGGGTTAACTTGAGAAGCTACATACAGACACACATTATATTCCTATCTTAAAGGCTTATCCTAAAATGTTCTAAACTTAAATGTAATCTTGGACTCAACTGTAACATTAAACTCGAACCTGAGACCAGCTCCAAAAGCAAGGCTACATAGACTGCTACAGTTTAATATCCAACTTTGCAGCAAAAATAAACATGTTTACAGTCAGGTACAAAACATGGGTTTGGATATTACTTCCCTTCTTTCATTTATTCGCAAGGCTTAACATCAGGAGTATAACTGCTTCACCTGACAGGTGTTCCAATACAGGCAACAATGGGCATTCACTCAGGACAAGCAAGGCAAGCAGTGCTTGCCCAGTAATATCAAAAAATAGATACGAACTAAAATGTACCAAAAGGAAAACAACCTCTCTTTCTGTATCTGTATCTGTATCTTTTGCATTACTGCCTTTATGTGGCCATAGTTAGACATATGTGATCTTCATAAAACAGCCATGCTACAAACAATTTGAATTTTTTTTTAAATTTTCTTTTGATACATTATTATAGATTCATGTTTTCTGCTTGCATTTCTGTGAAGGTCATTGTGCTCCATTGAAGGTAACTATAGCCAGTAGTTGTCTCAGTATAGCTAGGACTCACCTCAGTTAAACTCGGGTCACAGAATAGCCCCTTTTCCATTAGTACCTACTCAGATCAATTCACCACGGATCACCACGACTCGACTTGGACCAACTGGTTTTCCACTACAATCTGGCACTACCTAACGTGCATGGTTGTGATCATAGCGACGCATCCCGCAACATCATTAATATGCGTCACGAACGCTACAACAAAGTTAGATGTTGAAGGAAAAATATACCTGCTGCTTGGTTTTTGGCTTTTTGTCAGACTCGTGTTTTTTGTAGCCATTTCTCTCGTTGCTGGGTTTCAAAAATGACAGTTTTAATTTTCATGAACAAGACGCTCTCATGACTCATCAAGTGACGCTACTGACCAGCCAGTTAGGGACTTTGGCTGATACCTGATTGGCTGGTGAAATTTTAGTACCTGCTTGGATCGCTAAGAACCCTGGGTGAGCAGGTACTAAAAAAGTACCTGGTACCAGGTTCTGTGGCCTAATGGAAAACTCTGAATCCAAAAAGGTAATAACAGAAAAGGGGCTAATGGGACCTTTAGACAGTATTTGTGTTGTTGGTGGCTTTTGGAGCATTTTTAATTGAGTTACATGACGCATAATATTGCCTGTGTCTAGATTTTCTAGAACTTTGGTCTGCTACTTAGCACTCATTAGCAGACATGCATTTTATGCATCTGTAAAGTTTTTACTGCTGTTAGTTAATAACTTAGTGCTCCACCCTCTCACCCAAATAAGTGAACTTTGGGCAAGCAGGCAGCCAAAATACTAACACACACTTCAAAATGTGGAGTTTATCTGAATGACTCAATTATTTCAGGATGAATGAAATTGAGTAATGTCGTGAGGACTTGTATTGCTGAATGTTGATGGAAAACTAAGATAACATTAGAATACGGTGTCAGGTTGCCACAATCTCTCTCTCTTTCTCTCACACACACACACACACACACACACACACACACACACACACACACACACACACACACACACACACCATATCACTAGCTGTTGAGATGTTTGTCACCTTTTCCCCTGCTTCCCACCCACACCTTCTCCTTATCTTTTGCATTGTTTCTCCAGCTCCCTCCCTCATTCTCACACCTCCATCTTTCCCCAGTGCTTCCTCGGTAATCAACGAGTTAATCATAATCCTCAGACTCTACAGACACACTGGCCTCCTTTGTCTCTGTATGGAAAAACACAGTGGAGCACAGATAAAGAGAAAAATTTTTTTAAGTCATGTTCGTGGTCAATTAAGCTTTAAAAATATTTTAAATGTGCAGTGCTGAAACGGGCTCTTTACACTTCAAATGAAAATCATCACAGGGCTTACCCCCGAAGTAATCTGTAAGGGTTTAAGTGTTTTAGTGGGGGTCGCACATTAATGACATGTGCATGTGTGTGGACATGTGTGGCTGATCCTGGGCCTAAAGCTTAAACAGTTATGAAGAAAGTTAGTCAGACATGCAAGCCGTGAGAACATTTGGCCTGGCTCCAAACTAAATATAGGAACCGCACCATTAATTTATGGCAGGTTTACTACAACCAAAGCAATGCATGAAATGTGCTGCTTTCATCCTCCCACTGTGTGTGTGTCTGTGTGTGCGAGTGTGTGCATGTGTGAGTCCTGCAGATGACAGAATGATAACATTGTTCTTTGCCATGCAGTTTACATCAGTAGGAGCTGCATATGCATGTGCAGACAGGTTCAACCTTTTAACTTTGTCAGATCCCATTCAGAGAAAACAAACAGCAAACTGCCAGCTTTAATTTTAGGAAGAGTTAATTTTCTGAAAAACAAAAAACAAAACAAAAGAAAAGAGTCCAAAATAAAGCAGGTAATAACATCTTTCCTTCTACAGAAGTTTACTATACCCATACATAGATATGGAGGCAGTTACCATGATGTCACCCGTTCAGTGTAAGCTTCTTGGTTGCCTCCATGCTGTTTTCTCTTTGGAGCCAGAATTTAGCCATATTTAATGAAGAGGGGATAGCAAGTTATCAGCTAGCGACAGGAAGCTTGATTTAAAAGCTGCTTTCAAAAACTAATCTGGTGCAATGCACAGACATCTGCTAATAGGGTTGAATAACAGACCAATAAAATATTAGAATTGGGCTTATAAAAAACTAAAGCACAAACCTTTTGACTGGTCTGTACCTCAAACATGGTAAACAGGTCCAGTTCAGTGACTCTGATTAGTGGAAGTGAGGCCTACCAAAGTGTTAATCAGAGATGGGCAGTAACGCGTTACTGTAATCCGATTACTTTTTTCAAGTAACGAGTAAAGTAAGGGATTACTATTGCAAAAACGGTAATTAGATTACCGTTACTTTCCCGTAGGAACGCTGCATTACTGCATTACTAAAACCGTGATTTTTTTGCGAGAATGTCTCATGACAGTGATGTAAACGAGTGCAACGTTCGTGACAACAGCTGTGTGCAGATCAACAAAGGATAATATATCGAGTGCGGGAGAGAGTATGAGCATGCAGCGTTTAAAGCGTGGAAGTACTGACCTTACTTTGAGTTTGATTCCATAAAAAGTGACAAAAGCATTAGTGTCCGTTGTGCGTGGGAAGAAAACTTCTTTTTACAGCGAAAAAAAACCCTAAACTTCCAAGCAAGCACCGGGAGTGCGCTACGACGTAATGGGAAATTCACACAGAAACTCGCGGATTCTTCAACTGACCGCTGCGTCACACCTGCACCAGGGCAAACCTCCGCCTACCCCACTCCTGCTTTACAGGTGAAAATAGAGCAACAGAACCGCTAGTCTTTGATTTTATTTATTTTCTGCTGTGTTTTACTTGCATCTATTTGAAAGAGTGAGTGTAAACACAAAAAAATATTTTATTTTATGTGCTGGAATGTGCAGAAAATAGGTTTAAATGTTAAACAAATTTCTTCCAGTCAGAGAGTGTTGCATATAATTAAATTTTTGCTTGATGCATAAAGATTAAAACTAATAAAACAAGTTTTAAAAAGAGACTTTTCCATTTGATTACATTTTGTATGATAGATTATGCAGAAAAAGTAGAATTGGGCTGAAAGATCTATTGCTTTATCACCTATTCAGGTTGTAAATCATGTTTTTAAAAAGTAACTAAGTAACTAAGTAATTAATTACTTTTGAAAATAAGTAATCAGTAAAGTAACGGGATTACTTTTTTGGGGAAGTAATCAGTAATTAGTTACTGATTACTTTTTTCAAGTAACTTGACCAACACTGGTGTTAATGCACCCAAACCTCTGCACTGGCTTCATTTTATAGCCACTTGTTGTTAGGACAGAGAAACCTGTGACTGTAACTGCTCCCTTTACAGTGGTTTAAAGTCTTTACATCTAAAGATACCATGAACTGAAACCTGTTTTTTTGTAGGCTCTTAATTTTATGACAAGACATATGCAGTTTAAAAAAAGATCCTGTTTAAAAACAGGAAAAATGAACTGTTTTTCATAGCTTCAGATAATGCCATTATCCCAGACAGCTGGAATATCAGAGCCAGGCATCGATCCCTTGTTGCACTAGCTACACAAGTATTGGTATAAACTGTCCTGTTCAAAAGAGCATAAAGGTCTGCATAACAGGGCCAGGTATCAATCACAAGTCTGAGGTTTGTGGCCCTTTTGGTAGCTTTATGTTTGACACTTAGTTTTGCATTAATTTCACTAACCATTTAGTTTTTGGATAGAAAACTATGCTTGGTTAAGTCTAAGATTGGAGTGCAGTAAAAGATAATGGCTTGGGGTGATTCACAACACTCAATTGCTGAAAAATGGCTGCCAAGAGTATCTTGTGTGTTACAATGTAACCCCATGGGGTCTAAACTAAGCATCAGTATGTGGCGAGTCTGTGGTGGCACTGGTCTTAAGTCACAGCACTGATATACTCAAAGAATGAGGACAGGCCCAGGAAGGTATGATCTTACACAACCATTTGCTTTCTTAACCACTAAACCCCACTACTCAGCTTGGGATGTGGGGGTGCTGGAGCCTGTATCAGCTGTCCTAGGGTGAGAAGAAGGGTACACGGTGGGCAGACCACCAGTCCATCGCGTGGCTAACACAGAAAAAAAACACACATTCAGTCCTACTTAATAATTAACCTAACAAGCACGTCTTTGGACTGTGCAAGGAAGGGTAAACATTAAAGCCCTGAGCTGACCAAGAGGTTTGAACAGGAAAATGTCTTTTTGGAGACAATAAGAAAAGTAATTTCTATATTTATGTGCTTGAATAACTACCAAAGTAAAGCAAGACAACTTCTCCCGAAACTGCAAATGAAAGAGATCCTATTTAATCTACAAAACCTCCACCATTTCCTGTAAAGCACTGAGCAGAAGCAAAAGAAAAACATTGCCTTTTATTCTTCTCCTCTCTCTCGCTCTCTTACTGTGTCTTAACTTGTCCAGGGTTTTATCCAGCTGTGTGTACCAGGAAATTGCCCCATTCTCCACAAGTATGTTTATACTGCTGCCTCCTTAACAACACAGCTACACACACATCCACATGAACGCACACAAACGCATATGGTAGATAAACTCGCACATATTCGTTCATGCGCAGGCATGCACGAATGCCCACATGCACTCTCTCACACTGAAGGTAAATTCAGATATGCTGACAAACGTGTGTATATTTTTAGTGTCATGCTCATATTGTTCTGCTGTGTACCGAAGCTTTGGGAGGTCTGATGACGAACCTCGAGGTCCCGCGACATGTTTCCTGTTTACACTGCTCTAGACAATTACTAGCCAGCTGACGCACTGTGTGTGCTTACAGTACAAGAGTGTGTACAGTGATTTGCAACCTTGTTATGTTGAAGCCCTCAGCACTGGTGCAAACTCCATAATGCTAATTTAGAGAGAAAATATTATTTTGTGGATAACTGCACAATGGCGAGCAGAATGACAGCAGGGTTGTTTCTCCTGGAACTAAACGGCGTTTCATGTGGAACCATAATAGAGGCTGGGGAAATCATATTTTATTATTCTATGGATCAGGAAGAAAATAAACTATTGTGATATTACTGTCAGGCTGTGTTACATTTAGGGTTAGCTCAAGGTTAGCCACCCACAGAAAATGTCTTTTGTGCAGAAAGTAGAAAGTTCACTGAAATAAAAAGACTCAGTGTGTAAAGGTTTGTCACTGTCATTAGAATTTGTGGCAGTTCCATACAAGAATCTGTCCCTAAATGTAGATGTTTGAATATTTTCGCATTTTTTGGTGCAAGTAGGGCTAATTTTCTTTATTATATTGATGTTTTTAAGCAGTTTTTATATGTTCAAATAACAGCAACAGTGAGTAGCTTAAGCTGTGCTGTCGGTTCACTTCATAACAAGCGTAAAAAATTAGACCCGCCTTTCTTTGCCGTTGAATATCCGTGCAGTTGTCGGTAAACAGCATGTCACAAACACAAGTAAACCCATTTGCTTTGATTTAAAGATTCTATTCCTTATATTTTGCGCCTCGAGAAAGAAACTAACAGAAATGTACGCCACAGGTTAAGTTGCAAAACATTTTGATTTCCCCACTCTTATACACAGTCTCGTCACTGTGCCCTCTTTATAAATACAGACAGTACCGAAACCCAGTTTGCGCTGGAATGTGTAAACCTGGTCCTTTGTATTTAAAAACAAACATAAAAAAAAATGTCCCTTTCACTTTGGAACCAAATGAAGCTCTGATTTAGCCAAGAAAACCAGATCCACAACTGGGAGGCATGTAAGTGTAGGCTACTTGCTAAATTGATGCTAGCACTCATTGGTACACATAGATCATCCCGGCCAGTTTCATGAACAAATGGCCAGAGGTAGCTGGACCTGTTTTGTTTTTTTCATTGAATATATGAAGATAATTGCATCTGAATGAGCCTAAGGCCATTTAAGCCACCCATAGAGCAAAGTCTGTTAATGACATCTTTATGGATATTCCAGAGAGTTTTTGGCATACACATGGTGACCCACTGGGCCTAGGCATGTCACAGTTTAATAAAGACTTTAAAAATGCCAATATCCCAAGCTAGGGAGTAGACCTGTTTAGGGTACAGTACACCTGTTTGTATTTATGCACTCTTTGACAGGGCAAAGTTCTCATTTTGAACTGCAAAAGGGTGTTTCACTTGTTTTAGGGGAGAAAACAATGTTAAGATTACCATTTAGATGAGCATTATATTTTTGTAACAAATGTCTTTGTAAAGACAGGACAAATGTATCTGTGTGTGTGTGCACATTTGAATAAATCCATCAAGGAACACGATATCAGCCTAAACAGATAAACACACCCACGTGTTTGTCTGTTAGTCATGCCCTCAGTATTTCCAGGTCCCAGGACCCCGACCGGACTGTTTAACCGAGTAATGGGGTCAACAGATGCTCAGTCTCCAGCGTCCTGAAAGTCCAGCACATGTGCCAGTGGCAGCTCTCATCAACATTTTATGGATCCCACGAGTTCAACGTGGAAAGGTAGCACTACCATCCATCTGAAAACTGTGGATGTCATACTATAGCACCACAAAACAACACCATAGGAGCATTTCTCTAACTCTACACTAGGAACACTTGATAAAGGGGAAGTTTTTTTTGACTTTTTCTCTTTTAGATTTTTGGGGTAATTTCAGCTCTCATCTTGCCACCATCACACATTTTCAAATGCCTAACTGACTTTATCAACAGAATAATCATAAAAGAGCAATATTAAGTTATCTGCTGCATTACAGTAGGAAAAGGGAATTTTCCTTTCCTTTCATATCACTCTCAGCTGTAATTCGGTCTGACTGTGCTTTGATTCCATAAAACAAGGACTTCATTTAAGGGGACCTATTGACAGTCCATCTGGAAGACTTTAAGCGTTGTTTCAACAATCTGTCGAAATGTCTTTATAATGTCAAAGCAAAGAAGTAGAAGAAGAAGAAAGCGAGAAAAAGCGTAAAATGGAAAAACAAGTGGGTTCATGCAACCTGTCTGAGGTTTCACTTGGTGCAGCAATTGCTTTTTTTCAGGAATTTAGCTTAAAGCTATGTGCACGTTTACTGTAGGTGTGTCAGTGTATCATGAAGACCTCTTATACAGCAAGACTGTGTGATTTTCAGAGGGCGCTAACAAGATTGGAAAAGAAAAGACGAAAAAAGGATGTGGATCTGTCTGTCAAATGTCTTTATTTTTCAAAATGTTGACTCAAAAAGAGCAAACATGTGAGTCATGAGTGAAACGTGGAGACTGGAAGAATGTTGAAATCAAGATGTTAGAGGCTGACATGACAGTTAGGTTGACGGGAACAATCCAGCTCTCGCTCTGTTTATTGTTTCATCTGAGCCAGAGCAATTAATCACCCATCTGCACTCGTTTGCACAGGCCTACACAACATCTTCCTTTAACCAAAGCCCGAATCTGCTCTCGTCTCGCTGAAATATGAGTTTCACTTTCACTGCTTATGTTCATTGTTGTTATTTACCTCTTTTTTCTTGCGAGAGTATGCGAGAGCAACGCGCTATTATGAGTTGTTTTTCTCTTTATGAGTTGCACTGACGACCTGTGTGTGTCAGAAGTACAAGTGTTTAACACAGCTCAAGTGTACACTTATAATGCACGCTCAGTCCAATCCAAACAGTTACGCAGGTTTTGATTTCAGACGTCTTACAGCCTTTAATGGCTAAGTCAACATGAAGTCAACAGCAGAGTGTTACAGCTGCTCAGGCTGCGTTCAAAGACAGATCGGTGGACCCTTTACACACTCACCCTCTTGTGTGTGTGTGATTGGCTGTGATTTAAAGGTATATACATGGATAAATCCAAGGTTGGGTGCTGGATAAAAACAAGACTGATGGAATAATTATGACTGTTTTGGCCAAGCAGGGCTGTTTGTAAGGTTTTAAAACCAGTTTGACGTTTTCCAAATTGCTAAAGGCTTTAAAGTCAGCTGCTTAAAGCATTTTGCAAGACACAACTCGAAGGATTAACATGCAACTTAATGCCTGCAGGCGTAAAGTGTATTGTTAGTCACGCTCTCCTCCCCCATCAGCTGGTCCACCAACTAACCGAGCAGCTGTCATTCATTTTGATGAGCATTCGACCTGTGAAAGCGCAGATAGCCCCAGGCTGCTGAAGACTGGTTTGAAGAGGCACCGCCAAAAGGAAAACAAACATGTTTTTTACTGTTGTCTCATACACATTTGGTTTTGCTGACACTTACATCCCTTCTGCCCTGCAGCAAGTTAAACATGATCCAATCAGTACTTTTTTTTAATATCAACCATGGATAATTTATGTTTGTGTTACGAGAAAGGACAAATGAACCACCAAGTCTGCCCCGCTTTATAGTGTTTTTCAGCTTATTGTTTCGGTTTTATATTACACAGCTTCCCTGTCTGTAAGAAGGAGAATTTTAAGTAAAAAAAATCTGTGACAAATCCTCCCCAGAAACATTTGGCAGACCAACAACTAGCTTGGCAACTATAGACTTTATACAAAAAATGGATGCAGGTATTCCATTGTTAAGTGATGACCTGATGAATCCTGCTTCCGGGTCCAAACTACTCTGCGTTTAACAAGGCTGTTGTGTTTTTAACATCTTTTAATGGTTTATATCTTGTTCTATTTAATCTCAAAAAGCCCCTAAAAACAGTGAGTGATCACTGTCGGCCTCTCTCGGTTTTTATTACCGCTAATCATTTTAAAGCTCAGTTTTTAAAACCTTACGATGTAACTACAGCCCAGCCCATGCAGCAGCAGTATATTAATGACTAACCTTGTATTGTGGATGGATTATCTCAGTTGTTCTCCTGACTGAAGTTTGGTCCGTTTACAGCATCCTGCCATGCAGTTGTATTTGTCTCTAACCATCGGAAACCCTCACGTTAGCTTTTATTGAGTGAAAAAAGTTAGCGTTCATCCTCCAGCTTCATGTGTTTACATTATGCTAACATAGCTGTGTAGCTAGCCACCACCAGCCCAACTTCAGTAATCCTACAAACGTCACTGCTGTTTAGTTTTCTGTCTTTGTTTATGTCGGAGGTTAATTTTTCAAAAATCCCTCAGTCAGAACATGGTAAATTATGTGTAAGTGGAAACTAGCGAGCTAACTCCCTGCTAACTTTGAACTCCATTCAACTTCATAAATTCTGTTTTCATGGATGCCTGGATGTTAAACTTAATTTGACACTAACCAATAGGACATCACCTATTGGTTAGTGAAATCCTTAAACTGAGAATTTTCGTTGTTGACGTGGTATTTCAAAATCTGATGTAAGGAGTGTGAGGTAGATCGGATTGAGAATCTGGGGGACATGCTCATTGGCTAGCTATTATGTCAGTCACATGGTGAAGCATTTTTCCTGCTTTTTGTCTGTAAGACCTTAGACCACAAACTTATCAGGTATCCTGAGGTCATAGATAAGGGAACAGAAGCAGTGTTTTTCCATAGAGCCACACCAGACATATCTAGAAACCTGAGGATTCACCCCCTGCTGGACAACAGGAAGCTATGTCCATTTGTTATTTACATTTAGCACCACATATGGCTATTAAACAGAACAATATTTTTTCTCATTAATTGATTGAGACCAAAACAGAACTAAAAGAGATTTAACAAAACAAAATTGAATGCAGCACAGTTGAATAATTCATGTGTATTGAATGTGTGAAAGGATACTGTGTGTGTGTGTGTTTGTGCACGTGTGTTGACATGTTGCACTAATCACAACACAAGCCATTGCCACAGGTTCAGCTTCTGTTTTCAGTGCTTGGCACTGATTTTAAGGACTTTCTGTGCTCATTATTTCACAGGTTTGAAGCAGTACTGTGCCATCACTTGGCAACTTTGACAAAACAAATTCACCAATGAAAGCCACATATCAACACATATCAGGCAGAACAGCAGATTTAAAGAGAAAGAACGATGGAGAACATTTCTTGGCCTTAAAAACAGATTCTGGCCAGCATTAGTATAAGAGGTTGGAGTTTCAATGCATTGTCAGAGAGCCAACCTAAATATGACAGAATGTCAGTAGCACTCTATTTTCATCTTTCCAACAACCACTGTGTACCTAACAGTAAATAAAAGTGATATACTGTTGCTGAACCTTTTATCAAAGCTTTAGTAAGTTCTTAAAAGTTCAGCTTAGGTCTCCATGAGTTCCTTTTCTGGAGATACAAGTTATGATTAGTATTTTTTGTAACTTACATGCTGCATGAAACTAATATGCTAACACTGACTGACAGTTTGCAAGTAAGAACTGTGCACCTCTTTTTCTTTGGCCCATGGGTTCCTCTGCCCCGATTGCTATTTGCATCCCAGTTTCAGCTCAGACACTCGTGAACTGTCAGTCAGCACTGGCTGACTTTCCTCCACTCACAGCAAACAAATGAACTCCACTCCTTTCTCTAATTGCTCTCTGTGCCGAAATGCATGCTAATATTCTTCAATTCACATCAAGTCATGGTCTGTTTATAGCCGTGCTGTACAGCACATATTCCTCTGTCATCAGTCTTTCCACACACCTTCACTAATAACCTATAGAAGCTGTTACTGATATACCCCAGCCAGAGGCGACACCAAAAATATATTTTTTACTGTCAGATCTGTGCTGAATAATGCCAGTTTATACAGTTTAATAAGTGGTGTTTATGGTGCTGTGAGGCCAATAGAGAGGTCTACTCCTTCTAATATAATTCAAACAAAGAGGCTTTTATTGATTGTTGGACTAAGTGGACATTTGGGCACCATGTACTCGCATAAATGTACACGCAAAGGACGTGGTCATATAAAAATTCACACACACGCAGACCCTGGAGCGAACCTTTAAGAAAATAAAGAAGTAGAGGAAGAGGGAAAGAATAGCATTTGCTTTAGAAAAACATTAACTCCACATTAAGAAATATGTAATTGCGTATCATACCATATGTATTTGGGCTTGTGTGTGTGAACACAAAGCAAAGCTGCTGGGATGGGCGCTCCCAGCAGTCTAGTCACTCCAGGCCACAGCTGGTTGTGTTTAGACTGTTGGTCATATGTAGCACTGTGGTCTGTTCAGGAAAAACTACAGACAAAGAGACACTCAGACAGGTAAATATACTTTAAACATATCCATTAACATGTCACACAATTTAGTACAAAGTTTTAAACTACATACGACACTTTCTCAAGTCTGGGGCCCCCTAATGGTAGAAAGGAGTAACGCATAACTGTAACTACCTCAATGGAAATGTTTGACCACTCTACTTTATTTGCCCACTTTTCACAGCTATTTTTGTCCGCTGCACTCATAACGAATATAATTTTAGTGTTTTTCAACCTGTGACTTTTTCTATATCTAACATTCACACTCTACTTTGGTATGTAGAGTAACCAAAGCTTGAACCACTGAACTTCTGACGGTAAGTTTCTTGCTTGGTGCTGCCACTCAAATACCACTATCTTCCCACCAAATTCACCCCAAGAATCCCAAGAATTACATCTCAGACACCGCAAGCCTCAGTTAGCATGTTAAAGGTCATGATAGTACAGTTAGAAAAAGACAGGTGAAAGGTTCTTCTCTGTAAAAACAACACGAAGGCACGCCTTAGGTTTGCAAAGTTGCATCTGATCAGATATTGAGCACAGTGGTGGAGGGCTTATTTGGGCTTATTCTGCAAACACAGGACTTGGTACCTTGCAGCATCAAACATTTCTAGAATTAAATGTTAAGTTTTTGGTCCAACAAAAAGATTCACCCACATTGGGTGATGAAACAAGACAATGATCCCCAACACAGCAAACATACAAATCTATGAAATGATTTGAGAGCTGTGAGACCAAATGCTGTGAGAGCTGAGCCTAAATGAATGCCTACAAGCCAAAGAACTGAACCTTCAATGAACTGAAGCAAGTAAGACTGAAAAACCCGAACAGAAAGTGATAACTTCAAGTTATTGCTGCTAAAGGTAGTTCTACATGCTGCTTATCATGGGACAGCTGGGATAGAGCAGGGAAATGTTGCCTGTATGAATATAGACAATGTGCTACATAATACAACATCAGCTGTATTTAGTTGGCAGATTTTCACTAAGTTTGGGTTTTGATCTGTGAAAAAAGCTTGTTTAGAAACTTTTTGTCTTTGACACCAGTCACTCTATGAATTTGTGCCAGATCCAGGCATCTGTAAGGATTTTGGCTAGCTAGCCTAAATTCAGGCATTTGGAGAACCAGAACTCAATGACTGTCTTATAAAGCTGCGCAGTCCTCAAACATTTATGCATACAGCTATAAAGGCAGACGTATTTATTGTTGTCAGTCATCACGTTTTTCTTCCAGAGTATGAGCCTGTAAGACTTTTAGCATAGACAGATGAGCTAGCAGTCAGGAGGGGATTCCTGCAGACAGTAACTGGGCAGAGAAGCAGACAGGAAGGTCAGCTTCATGACGAATAGAAACGTATTCTCTCCAAACAAACCAGTACAGAATGTTCTTGGCATATCGCCAGTGGTTGAATGAAGACACGGGCTCTCTCTCTCTCTTTCTGAATCTGGCTCTCTGTGCACCTCTCTCACCCCTCATTCCCCTCCTCCCTCAAAGCAGAGAGATGAATGGTTGACAGAGGAATGGCGGAAACATCCAGCAGCCAGATTCCTTAGCTAGTGTAATGCCATTCACACTGGTGTGAGTGTGTCACCGTGGCAGGGATGTGTTTGACTCTGCACATGCATGCTGTCCTGTATGCTAATGTCTATCTGTGTGTGTGAGCGTGTGATTGTCTGCGTAAATGCAGTCTCTTTCATCTCTGCTATAAACATCTGCATGTTCACTCCAGATAACCTCTGTTCTACAGCAGTGTTTCACCGTGGGGCAGTGCCAGGCTGGACGTATACTTGCACACACACACACACACACACACACACACACACACACACACACACACACACACACACACACACACACATGCACGCACACAGATACCTGCCCCTACACATACTAAAATATGTAGTAATTTACTCACACACTCTCTGCAATTGTGTCTGCCAACTCTTATATAAACCACGGAGGTTGTATCAGAGGGGACTGGGCTGTGAAGCTGTGCTCCCCGCTGGAGCACAGCTGGAAGGGAAACACACACACACACACACACACACATTGGAGCCCCAGATAAAATTTGCAGCTTTGATTTTCTTCATTCATCACAACCGCTGAGCTGGAGCACTGCTCAACTCTGGATGGATCTTCTTTGCAGGGACCATTACCATTAGTGGGTGCACTTGAGAGACAAATATGAGTGCAAAGAAAGAAAAATAAGTATGTGAATTCATGTGCGTTCTTGCTTTTGTGCGTGTGTGTGTTCTCTTTTTGTGTCTGTATCCACGGGGACTCGTGGATGCAAAGGGGGCAGTGTGTGGCTAACTTGTACAACTCTTACCTCAAGCTAAACTCATCTACCTCTCATCTCTGTTTCACCCAGCCTCTCTTGTCCACACCTTCCTCTTCCTCGCAGATGTTTTGCAGTTTATTTGCACAAGTCTACGACTAATCAGCCTGCTGTTTGGTCTCTTGATTGGCTTGTTCGCTGCTATTAATGAGTGTATCGCCAGCTCATACGGAGTCATGCTTTTGCAGTTTGAACACATGGTGTTTGTGCACGTTCTGAAACACACACACACACACACGCACACGCGCACACACACACACACACACACACACACACACACACACACTGATTGATGACCCAGTTAATGTGGCTGTGTGAAACAGAGGAGACCCAGGCAGTCATTGCCTCGTGACATCCATCCATCAACACCTCTCACTGAGGGACTATTCTAGCTGCTAAGTTAAACATACACTCTACTGTTAATGCATACATGTCTGTGTGTGTGTGTGTGTGTGTGTGTGTGTCTGAGGCATGCACTGAAACCTGCCTTGCTCAGGGAGATGAATGACTTTTGGAAAGTGCCATATAGTCTCGTGAGGCTGTATTGCAGATCAGGAGATATAAACCAAAAACCCAGTTTCCTCACGCACACAGGAGCAGGTGGTCTAATTGGGTTTTTGAAGGGGTAAAATATGATTTCTGTCCCATCTGTGAAAAAAATACACAATATATGATCAGTAATTAATAAATAAATGCTTTAGACTCCCTCTGACATCATAATTAAGGCCATGTTAGCACTGTTTCAGATCCACACTAGACAAATGATCAAGTGTTTCATGTATTTCTAGAGTAACTGTTCAATGGAAACATTTCTCCTCACCACTGTAAAAAATGCAGAGGACAAACTTCACAGTGCTTAAAGTACTAGACTTTATAAAAACAGGGTTGTAGTTAAATGTGACGTCTTGGATTGGAGCCAAGCTTTCTTGAGGTGACACACTAGATAAAACGGGCATTGGGTGCAGGCTTTCACATTACAGAAACACACACCTCTACCCCACACTGAACACCAACCATCCACACATGGCCTAATGTTAGCTACTATAAGAAACACTGTGCTAACATGTCAGGTTTCAATCAAGTACAAACTTAGCAACCCATAAGGGTGTTGCTAATGTTACTCCTCAACCACAAACACATTATTCTTTAAAACAGATATGCTGTTATGCACATTCCAAGCTCTGTATTTTCATGCTTGGACTCTCTTTAAGTAGTTAGGTATGATTCAGAGTTCACAGTGTTTATTGTGGGCCTTACTGGAGTCTCTCAGTTCAGTTTTAGCTTCCCACACCTTGGAACCCAACGTTCTTCTCATTGTCTTTCCTCTTGTAAACAGAAGGTTTGGGGTGAGACTTCTGTGGATGAGGTGCCATAGAAATCTGTTCTGACATCATAAAAAGGAAAGAGTAGAAAAAATTGCCTGAAACTGACCTTTTAGATCTGAAATTTAAGCTTTTGGCTTACAGGGGTTTCTTTGCAGATACTTTGACCACATCGTTTAATTTGAGCATCTACGATTGCAACAGCACAGACAGAAAAGATGATTAAGGAAACATCAGAGAGAAACAGAAACAGAGCAATTTCCTCTCAGACTTGTGGTTTCTATGATATTTAAAGCTGTGTGGGAGGCAGAGCCTTCAGCTATCAGGCCACTCTGCTGTGGAACCACCTTCCAGTTTGGATTCTGAGACAGATCTCATAGTTAGCGCTGGATCAGGTGATCCCTTACTCATGTGGTAATAGGTCTAGGCTGCTGGGGCTTCCCATGGTGGACTGAATGTGTTTATACACCACTCTGCATTTAATCATTAGTTATTATTAATCTTTAACTCTCTTCCACATTGTGTCTTTTGTCACGTCTTCCTGCCCTCACACCCAAACGGTCACAGCAGATGGCTGCCGCTCCCTGAGCCTGGTTCTGCCTGAAGTTTCTATTAATAAAAAGGGAGTTTTTCCTTCCCACTGTCACCAACTGCTTGCTCATAGGGGGTGGTCTGATTGTTGGAGTTTTCGCTGTAATATTGTAGGGTTAACCTTACAATATAAAGCTCCTTGAGGCAACTGCTGCGGTGCTATATAAAAAACTGAATTTAATTTAACTAAATTGACCTCCAGAACCTGCATTAAATGGATATAATGACTTGTGGCAACATAAAGTTGCAGGTACTTCTGCACTGTTGCCTCTCTGGTGAAATTGTATTCAGCAAACATTATAAATATGTAATTTACCATTAATATATAACTATAAGAGTTTAGCCAGGAGAAAAGAGTTCAGTCACTGATAAATATTTTAATATATATATTTAGCACTGGAGTTTATCTTACCCTTTCTTTTAAAATGTGCAATATGTGTCATTTAATTAAAAAATTAAAGGAGCCGTACTATTCTGAGGACCCACTAGGCCTCTTCTAAGAGCTACACTGACAACTGTTATTTAAGCAGGATTAGAAGTCATAGCAAAAATTGTAAACTACCTAATGAAAAAAAGCTCCTGTTTATTGCATAACCTCGGAAAACTAACAACTGTGATTATTTTCTCCTGGAGTTTAGATACTCAAGTAAAAGATATAAGCAATATAAATCAAACTGGACAGTTGAGAAAATGTGCTGCCCCTGCACCACATCATATTTATTAGTGTTAGCCTGACGGTGTATGAGCGCTTCGTGTGAATTCCTTCATGTGAATGTTTTGACTCTGCAGAGTCAAAACTGCAGCTGTCAGATGAATCTGGTTGGGGAGCGGAAAAAAAGTATCCAGTCGCACTAAATGGAATTACTCAAGGCGGTGTGGTGAGATAACTCCACCTGTTTCCAATGCTCCAGAAAATTCGTTCTCAGTGTTTGAACATCTTGAAAATGAAGTGTCTGGGATTGTGCTCGGATAAACAGTGCAGGGGAGCTGTTAAACAGAAACTGAACAGATTCCAGCGTCTCCTTTCGCTTTGTCAAACTTATTACTGACTTGACAGCATAAACAGGCACTGACACAGGAGACAATTACAAGTTGGCAAAAACAGAAGGAGAACAATGAGCGAAAGAAATCGGTCTGAATGAGAATCTGTGTGCTTGGGGGTGTCTGGGCCATCGCTTCGGCTGGACGTGAGGGATTTATCAAACGGCTCACATCATCTTTCCATCTTTCCATCGCCATCCACACATACTGTATGTTCCGACTCCCAGAGAACTTGTTGTTCTTCTAATTCAGCTGACTGAGCACATGAGGTCTGGGAAAACTCCCCGAGCCAAGGACAAGAGGACTTTGAGAGTCATTATCACCTCCACATCTGCTAGTTTCGCTCAAGTTGAGACTCCCCCAGAGCTAATACCTGTTAGCACGAAGACAAAGAGAGAGAGAGAGAGAGAGAGCAAGCTGCAGGACAGACTATGCCCCACCTGATACCAACACTAGGGGGCAGTCTAATACAAAACATGGGGAGAGCATGCAGCGGTTGTGATTCACTCCCAGTCAAGCTGACAATTGCATGTATGGTCCTGGAACACACATAGACCTGTTGCTTTTAGAAATCTGTGCCAAACAACCCTCTTTTAGTTCATACAGATGATCATCAGTTTGTAATTGCCATAGCTTGAAACACACGACCATGTTTTAATTGTATTTCTTGTCTACGATGGCTCTGTTAAGAGCTCATTAAGCTGTTGGAACAAGTCCTGCAGAGGAGCGCTCACCCAGACAGACAAAAAAAAAAAGAAAAAAAAGGAGAGAATGGATGGCTTTATTCTGTCCTTGGCCTCCGCTATTCTCCGTTCAATATTCCACACTCGGCTTCTCCCCACAGTTACATAAACAGCATCTGAGATACAGCCAGCCACATCCTCCACATTAGATTCCATTGAATCTGCACATAATGGCTGTGGTGTGGCTGCACTGCTGCAGGGTGGAGGGTCTCTCTCTTTCTCTCCCTCTCCTCTCCTCGCTCTTTCTCTAGGTTGGTGGGACCCAGCGGCGGTGCTGCACTAAAGCGTCTGTTTAACAGGGAAGCCAGCTCTCCTTCATGTGGCTTGAGTGGAATGAGAGCCGCTGCCGCAGCAGAAGGAGCTGCTTCAGCGAGCTGTAATATGAGTCAGAAAACAACACCAGGCACCTCCAGCCATGCTCTCTCACTGTGTGTGTGTGTGTGTGTGTGTGTGTGCTTGCACCAACCGGTATTCTGTGTACTGTACCTGTCAGCGCTAACTCAACTGTGTGTGGGTGTGCAGTGTAAACTCCATGCAGGTGAGCCTGTGTTGGTCTTGCGGTATGTGTGTATAGCCATGCATTTGTGTGTGCTTGAGATAAGATGTATGCCGGTGATCAACGATTCCCTGGCAGGAAATGTGTCACACACACACACACACACACACATATGCGCGCAGTGTGTGTCTGAGTGTATTTGCATTGGAGAGTGGGGATGTTTAGGCAGGAACCAGCACTGTGGGACAGACCTTCAAAGGGTAGTCTGAAGGTTAAGAATAAGATTAGCGTTAGTGTTGGGGTTAGATATTTAGTGATGATGGTTAAGGTTGGGGAATGTGTAGTGCAAATAAGTGTCAGATGAGTAGAAATATATAGGCATGCAGCCTAATGGACATGACTGTGACAGCTGATAAGAGTACGTGTTGGGTAAACGTGTGCTTTATGGATTGCTAGAACATTTTGTTCTTTGAGTACACTCAGTGCTGTGGGAGTGACTCAAATGCAGGATTACATTTCTCAGTATTACATCATAACTCATTTAAAGGACATTAAGCTCATAATGTTGCTGAATATCTTCAAGATATTTAATGTTATGAATGTTATGTTATCTGCTGCTGCGTTCTGGTCATTGTGGCTCACACTTGTTGAAGTACTTGCCAGGTACCCAGCTGTGATTCAGTTTAATTTATGGTTAGCCACATACAGAGTGTGTAGGTGCTGTTGTTTTCCCATGGTATGTATAAATTTATGCTTGTGCTATAGTCAAGTCACAAACGTAAGTAATTATAGACCTGAAGACTTTAAAAAGCAAACAAAAAAAACAAAAAACAGAAGAAGAATCAGAAAACAGGTAGACTTTAAGCTATGGTTTATCCACACCCATGGATGACACATATAACTGCAGGAAACAGCCAAGTCACAAGCTTCTTACCTCGTAGGCACAACTGCATGTGTTGAAAATGCTTATTGTGAAAATGAATCTGTGCTGATTGTAATGTTTCTGCAGTTATCATTCCCAAACATACTGCATAAGTCAGTGACATTCCCAACAAGGTGTTGAAACTCCTCTCACTGTAACTCACTGCATGTGGATGTTTGTACAGGACAACACGGCTTTATATTTAAATACACTGGATAACTGTTTTAGAAATTGAAAAATGGCCATAAAGGAGACAAATTGGAAAACACAAAATGCAAATTTCCAAAAATTCAAATGTCCTTAACGTATTTTTTGCCTGTGGATGTGGAGGTAGCTTATTCCAGTGGTTCCAAAGGGGTTCCAAAAGTTGAACACCCCTGCCTTAGATAGATAGATGGATAGACTGTTTGATCAGTTGCACCTTTTTAGGCCATAAATACATTAAATGAATTCATGAATTCAAAATCGTCATTTTTTCTTTGGTGAAACTGATACCTGATAGAGACTGAAGACGTCACTTGGATGAGTTACAAAATGTTTCTCCCACTGAAAACGCTACATCCAGATGAACAGAATCAACTTTTTGGGAAACCTGACTTCTGTGAATGTCAGTTGGTCCCAATTAATCATTATATATTTTGTCATAAGCAGTATATTATAAGATTATCATACCATATGTGTATTACCTAAAAACTTGGTACTTGGTTAATTCAAAGTTGAGCTGATTTTCTCCCTTTAAAAACATTAATGAAACATATTACAGTAGATCATCAAAAAAACAAAAAGAATATCTTCATAACTCAATAGGAATGTGAGGAAAGTGGTCCTGTAACCAATAATTGCTAAGTGGGTTAGCTGGTAAACTTTTATAGTGTCTATATTGCACAGTGTTGCAACATGAATTCTTGTTGGGGCTGATGTGACTGCTCCCAAAACAATGACAGATTTTAAACTCAGAGGTGGAGAAGTCGAGCCACAAGTTTTCTTCAATTAAAAAGCAAAACAATTAAAAAAAAACACCAAAATGAAAGTCGGCAGAAGCAAGACAGAATGTGTGTGTGTGAATGAGATGGAGACAGGTGTAATGGTAAACATGGAAGTAATAAGTGATGGTAGATAAGTTTAAATACCTGGGATCATCCATCCAAAGCAACAGACACAAGAGTGATGAATAAGACAGTGAATGCAGGGTGGAGTGGATGGAGAGGAGTGTCCCTGCTGTGATCTGGAGATGGTGGCACTGACAAAAATGTAGGAGGCAGAGCTAAAGATGTTAACGTTTTTATTGGGAGTGACCAGGATGGACAAAATTAGAAATGACAGGGGCAACTCTGAGCTCTTTGAAGGCAAAGCTAGAGAGGAAAGGCTGAGAAGGTTCAGACATGAGCAGAGGAGGGATGGAGGGATGGAATGGAGATGCCAGATGGGAGGAAAAGTGGAAGACCACAGAGAAGATTCATGGATGTAGTGAAGGAGGAGATGCAGAGGGTTGTTGTGAAAGAAGTGAATGCTGGACATAGAATGAATCTACACAGATGCTCCACTGTGGCAACTCCTAAAGGGAGCAGTCAAAAGATACAACAGCAGATACCAAAGACACCAAAGCATCTCTGCTCTGTCAGAAATACAGCCTTCATTGTCCCACAGCAGTGATGACACCAGCAAAGCGCACTTAACTGCATTCTCACAGACTGCTTTGGATGTTTCTCCCAGGTCAGCACATATTGACATACAAAGTGTCAATATGTGATGACCTAGTAGTGAGACTGAGTTGAAGTGGCAGATTAACTACAACAAAACTACACACAGGCACCTACATGATACCTTATCATTGTCTACATGGGTACGCCAACAGATTCCTCTGTGTTCTGTATAAACATGATATCCCAGGTTTAAAAAAAGCCCTGTAACCAGAATGCCCATGTCCATGAGAGCACCCTGTTATTCTCAGGGACTAATAGGATTGCTACTGGCTCCAGGCTTGCGTTACACCTTCTAACCTCTGTACCCCTCCTTGCCGCCTTGTTTTGAAATTGTAGCCTCTGTTATCTAGTGGTAAAATGAGCTTTTAAAGACCTATGAGAATCATTAATTTAACTAGTCACAGCAGAAGGGGATTGGCTAAATGCAATGGGGGCAAACTCTTAATAAGGCGCCCTGGTTCCAGGGATGTAACTGGAGGAATTAGGAGAGTATTTAAGTCCAGTGGCTTCTTTGTCTTTAGTGAGGTGCACACTTTGGAAAGTCCCACCATTCCGCTGCTGCTGTATCTCTTTCAGATTAAAGAAATTCCTGCAGTTTGCCTCCTTCCTTTATCCGCATCTCCTCACCTTCACGTTTTCCTGTCAAGTTGTTGTCAGAACGAGGACCTGGTCAAGACCATTTCAGTACAGAAGCATTAGTAAGGGCTGTCACACTCATATGTTCCCAGGCAGAAGCTATCAGCAGCTGGTGTGAAGGAATCCAACTCCAGTGGCAGTGACCCCCAAGATTTACTCCCCCTCTTTCTCCTCCTCCCTCTCCTCCTCATGCGCCTCTTCTTCTTTCCTCTCTTTCCTTTACCCTCTTCATCATATCACCCTTACGCTGCCTCCCCCAGAGAGACAGCTGCAGAACACATTACATTATTGTGTGTGTGTTTTGGGGGGTTTGCAAGAAAAGTTTTTTAAAAAGTCGCGAGGACACAAAGAATTAATGGAAAGAGTGTGAGAGGCAAGGAGAAACAGCATTCGACACAGTGGCAGGATAAGGCACCTTGAACTTTTGCTGACACATACGAACGTGTTGCTGCAGTCTGCTCTCAAAAACATTTGGATCTGGTTTGAAAACAACCCCTATAGCCTCTTCAACATATGTCCGCCAGATTTACATCACTTGGGTAATGTGTAATTGTGTGTGTGTCTGTGGGGATGGGAGAGAATAAAGAGGATGGAGGCTCCTTTTGTGCTCGTTCAAAAGGACAGTCCTTCCTATGCATATGAACATTCGACCGATCCTTCCCTTCCTGTGCATTGAGCAGTACGGGTGGTGGGCTGATTCAAGCCCAATGCTAGTCTTTATGGTTATTTCACCGCAAAACTGAAGGGTCATTTCACCCACAATTTTAAATCATGGAAAATTGCATTTCTTGGACGAGCATAAATCTTTTCATGTTCACTTGTCATTGTGTTTGAAACGTTGAAGTCGGCTGTATTAGTTCTACCCTGTCAGAATCAAAGCTCTCTCCTCAAATCATCTATATTATTGTGGTCAGGAAAGCTGGACAACTCAGTTTTAATTCATGACAAAAACCCCTGAGAAAAAGTTTGTTGGTTAATGTTTTCATGATCTCACGTTTTTACAGTCGAGCAGATTTTGGCACTGCGATGACTTTGCCCCCTCTGAAGGGGCTTCCATCAGTCCTGATGCATTTAGTCAGGTGAAATGCAAATTTCTGACCACAACCCCGTGTTGCTTGCAGTAAAACTATCATTGCGTCATTTGCGTCATTATATAAGTGTTTCCATGTCATGATGCAACTAATGAACAACCCAGAGTTTTTTTTAATTATAGGTAGTGTGGGATGAAGGGAAAGATCCTTCTTTCTGAATGGCTAAATATACTGTCTGTCTTTGAACAATAAAATGTAATATAGCACTATTTTTCATCTTTGTGAGGTATACTGGAAAGTTCAATAAAATCACAAAGACTAGGTGCAGCTGAAAGCAAGAAAAAGAAGAGTTTGAAACCTGATTCAACCCCTTCGGATTCTAATTAGGTGCTGAAAAGCTATAAATTCATCCACATATATACCAATCAGGCATAACATTATAACTACCTGCCTGATCATGTTGTTTCCCTTTGTATCCAAAAAAAGCAGTGACCCATCAAGACTTGGACTCTACTAGACCCCTGAAGGTGTTCTGCGGTATCTGGCACCAAGATGTTAGTAACAGATCCTTTAAGTCCTGTAAGTTGTGAGTTGAGCCACCATTGGATTGGACTTCTTTGTCCAGCACATCCCACAGATGTTCAATTAGATTGAGATTTGGGAAATATGGAGCTCAAGTCAACACCTCAAACTCCTTACATGAAAGAGGCCACAGCAATCAGGGAATACTGTTTCCATCAAAGGGTGTACATGGTCTGCAGGAATGCTTATGTGGCTGGTACGTGTCAAAGTAACGTCAACATGCATGGCAATGTTGAGTAGCAGAAAACTGGCCAAAAGCATCTTTACTGTTGTTCCTTGGAACACCTTTGATAGATGCTGACCACTGCAGACAGGGAACACCTCAGAAGAACTGAAGTTTTGAAACCATTTTTTCTGCTCGTAGCATATCAGTTTTAAGGAAAAAAATGTTTACATGCTCCCTAATATATCCCACCTACCAACAGGTGCCATGATGAAGACATAATCAGTGTTATTCACTTCACCTGTCAGTGGTCATAATGTTATAGCTGATCGGTGTATGCATTACACAAGAATTATACCAGACGTGTGTCAGCATGTTATGTCCACACACAGCTTCAGCTGTGACGATGATATTCCTGATCCCGACTTCCTGACTCTTTGGTTCAGTAGAAAATAGACCAGCTTATAAATATGCTCCTGAAATGCTCTCTGGTGCGTCTTGTGGAATCATTAGCTTTTTTTCTTGACTTAGCCTGATCAGCTCCACTATATGATGTAACTGACACAGTGTATCCAGGAGTGTAGCTTAGTTAGCATTCGTTGGAAATGTCTTTTTCTTTTTTTAACAATAACATTCTCCTCCATTTTAATGCGACACACACAACACACTCCTATCCCACTGTCCCCAGTACTGATCTTCTGTCAGATGCAAGTAGTGTTACAGACATCTGTCCAACAGTGAGTGCTGAAGGGTCAGTGATGGAGTATAGCACAAATTTGCAAGCTAGATCTTACTAAAAATGACAAAAAAAAAATATTCTGATTGGGTTAAAACAGGGGTGTCCAACTCCAGGGCTCAAGGGCCGGTGTCCTGCAGGTTTTTGATGTTTCCAACACAGCTGATTGAAATGGCTAAATTACCTCCTCAACATGTCTTGAAGTTCTCCAGAGGCCTTTGATTTGATTTGTGTGTTGACTCGGGGTGATATCTAAAACCTGCAGGACACCGGCCCTTGAGCCCTGGAGTTGGACACCTCTGGGCAAACATTCCCTCTCAAACCCTGAATCCTCAGAAAGGATGCGAAACCAATGGCTCATATAAACACCATGGGTCCCTCATTATGAAACACCACAGGTTTTGACAAAATGACAGCATCTATCACTCTGGGAATGAGAACAGGCTCGTTGTGTTGAAATCAGCTCCATTTCGCAATAAGCAGCTCAAGCTATTTAAAAAAACACAAGAGTACCGAGTGTGCTCTGTTTATGCATTCATGCAAGTCATGCCATGGGTTTGTATTGGGTTTATGGACAATTGTTAGCTGATTGTTCTTATTACATAAGTGCTTGTATTCTTTTAGTATTTTTGGCAGCTAGCTTCAGGTCCATCGCCACCGACCTCTGCAACTCGAATATAGGGCAAATGCTGATTTGCACGTACCAACCACAGAAAAACAAAGACTCATACACACTATATGTGGCTAACCAGAAATCAAAGCATCTTAAATGGCATCTACATTGTGTATGATGAGTTACTTATGAAGCCAAATAAGAAGAAGAGTTTACGTGATGACCAGAACTAGGAAAACATCATCTAGTCATGCAAATGAACCCTTGCACATGTTTGTATGTGTGAGTTTCTGTGAATGAGTGTCCCTCTGTGTGCATTTGATTGGCAGGGTCCACAGTACGGTATGTCCATATGTGCTCATGTCAATGAGCCTGCAGTAAGCCGTGGTATTGTCTCAGTGTATTAGCAGAGTGTTAATCATTGTGTGAGCCAGTGTGCAGTTTGTGGCAGGACTGTGGATGTGGCTCCTTCATTAAAATGTTAACCAGGCCACATGGACAATGGATGCACTGTTCGGCCTGCTGTCCTCTTCGTGCTGGACTGTGTTTCTCTTTCTCCCTTCCCTTCTCTCTCTCTCTCTCTCTCTCTCTCTCTCTCTCTCTATGCCCCCTCTTCTTCCTCTTTATCTTGTGAAACATTGGCCTTGACTGTCGTTGAAACCACAAGCCCACAAACCCGGACTTTTTTTTTTTTGTCTTACCCTCGATCTCTCACTTTTTTCTTACACTCCTTTGTGTCAGTTTCTTTTCTTCTGCGCTGTGGTTAGGGTGTCAGGGCTCTTTAGTTTCAAACTGAATACATTTCAACTCTGTATGAACCACACAAGTCATAAATCTGGTTATGCTAAGGCTGATGTTACTGAATTACCTTTACATGTGTATGTAAAATGTACGTGGGTGCTCGTGCGTCTTTGCGCACACATGAAAATATCTCGGTAACAGAAAACAGCAGAGGAGATTTTCACATGTGTGCATATGTGCTGGGGTCACGGTGACATCAGCAAAAAAATTAAAAATGAGCAAGTCGGTGTTGAGTTTGGACTTTGTTTAAAGGAGTATAAATAAGTGTCAGTGTTTGTGTCTGCAGTATTCAATGCCATTTAACTGTTCAGTGCTATTCCACCATGAGTGTTTCCCCGTGCTCCGTAGCTGGTTCACCTGTCCCCGGGGATCAGCACATGAGCTGGGGCAGAGGCGAGGGGTAAGGGGGAAAGTATAGAGGAAAGGTGCTGTGAGGAGGGGTGACGGAGGGGATGTGGTACCCCCTCTAGAGAACAGTGCTCTGCATGTAAGGCTGTAACAAGGATCAAAGTGCCCCTGACACCCATGGATCCCATGGGCCATGTAGCCCTGTACCCAACCCCAACCCCCCTACCATCATCCCCACACATCCAAGCATCAAAGGAACTATCGATCGAAACTGAGTAACAGGTGGGGAGATTTGTGTGTGTACATGGGAATGCGTGCGTGTGTGTGTGTGTGTGTTTTCAGTCACCCATCTTTCAGCACTGCAGCTGGGCAGCTATCTCCTGGCAAAGAGGAGACACTTCCTCTTTGCTAACCACTGTTTCCTCTGAGAGAAAAACCCTCTTTAGTGCCATTTCACCTCTGGCACTCACTCACACAAATTCAACTACACAATTAGATCTACACACAGCTATACACAACCTAAAATGGCAATGACACATTACACTATCACATGTCTTGGTGTGATGACACGTGAATGAACGTTTTCTTTTGACCTATGAACTGAAACAGTCATGCCATCAGCAGATCATGTGGGAAGACACTTTCAACTCCCTGACCACAGGAAGCTGAAAGGAATAAAAGAGGAAATGAAGTCATTACTTAGTGTCTTTCTTCCAGTGTGGCAATAGAGGAAAAAGCACATGATGGGGGAGTGGTGAAAAAAACAGGAAGAGGCAAAACTGTAACTAAGACCTTTGCTGCAAATTGAGCATGTCTGCCAGAAATGTTTCTTCTTCTTCTTCTCTCTCTCTCTCTCTCTCTCTCTCTCCCTCTCTCTCTCATACACACACACACACACAAACAGACAAAATATTCAGTCACCTACATTTCCACTTTGCAAATTACAGCCTGAATTACGGCCCCCACCAATCATGGCATGCATCTGTCACCAGCCCGCCAATCACCATGCTTGTCGCCATGCAGGGCGGTCGAGGCAGGCTTAAAGTGGTCATTTTCTGCTAAAGCCTGTAGTTAGAGTTCCTGGGAACAGGAGGTCGGCCATTTTGGCGCCCTGCAGACCTTTGCAGAGCTGGCTTGGATTGTAAGACTTGTAAATGTAAATATCAAACCCAGTTTGCATCATAAAGCTACACACCGTGCTTTACTGTCTGATTTTGTTACAAGACTTTTTCTGCTGGAAGCACCCAAAGGAGACATTTGTCACTGACAGGTTTCATAGTTCATAGCTCATAGTCCGAAATTTTGAACTAGGAGATGCCACATTTGATATGGGCTCGCTCAAAATAGATAGCTTTGCAAACCTGCTATGTGTGTGACTCAGCCACAAACTATGCGGGAGTTCTTCCAAGTTGTGGGGAATGTTTAGGACCATGGAGCAAAAGAGTACATAAGCCTGAATTACAACAAAACTAGCAATTGTAATCACTTACAAAACAATGGGCAATTATGTACTTTTTATGCTTTTTTAAAAAAAATGCGTGTACTTCTGCATGCAGTGAGTGTGCAACTATAGTTCCGAATTTCATTCATTTATTTGTGTGTTTGTTCTCTTGCAGGTCACAGAGGGATTCTGACACAGAAGTGACTCAACAACAAACTCCTTTTCAAGTGCATGAATATAAGAGCGTTTTTATGCCTAGAATTCATTTTTTCTGGTGCGAATCTGTTAATTAATTTGTGAACTTGCACCTTTTTGAGACAGAGAAAAAGCAGAGAAAACAGAGAAAAATCCAAGTAGACTCCAAGAAAATCAAAATGTGTCTTTACAAACTACGTGAGAATGTACAGTCTGCTTGTTCACCAGATGTGTTTGGGGCAGAAGCAATAAGAGTGAATACAGGAGGAATGTGGTGTGTTCTTTACTGTCCTAGATCCCAGAATTCAATGAAATTTAATTAAGTTTTATTTATATAAAGTCAAATAACAACAACAGTCACCTTAAGGCTTTGTCTTGTAAGGTAAAGACCCTATAATAATACAGAGAAAACCCTGAAAATTAGACCACTCCGTATGAACAAGTTCTTTGCGACAGTGGGAAGGAAAATCTGTCCAGAAAGAAACCTCCAGCAGAACCAGTCTCAGGGAGGGGCAGCCATGACTGCCACGACTAATGCAAACCACCCACGGCTACGGTAAGTCTTTAGCTCAAACTTAACAGAACAACATAACAAGCAACATAAACGTCGTAGTTGAGTCAGCTCAAGATCTCCAAAGGGTTCTCAGGCAGCTGCTTTGGTCCACATCCAAAACGAACCAGAACCACAGTTGGATTTAAACAGACTAAAACAGCAGGTGTGAAAACACCCGAGACTCCATGCTAAAGTGTCCGAAACACTAATAATTTTAACAAATTTCCTCTTCATCCCCAGACTTATTTTTTGTCATTCAGCACCGAAGAAAAACCTAATTAGGTGGACAATGTTCTCTTGTCTCTGGACCAAACATCATGTGGCATCCAAACCTCTTTATCAAACCACTTGATAGAAATTATATTAGTCAAACTGAGACTTGATTTTATTGTATCAAGTCTACCTGGTGACTATTTTCATGCAGTTCATCTACCCACACTTAACATAAAATTTCACAAAATGGGCAAAGGACTGATCTGGATCACTTTATTTAAAACTGCCAGAAATGTCATTGGATGAGATGATGGAAGACCTATTCGAACATCCTTCAAGTTTCGATTATCTTGAGACTCAACTTAGAATTCCTTTGATTACATTTTGACTTGGAATTGTCGTGAGAAAATGAATTAGACTTACTCTGAGTGACCCACACTTATCCTGGCTTTGAGTTCTGTCCTGAAGGCCTTGAGATTTGAAGTAGACTAGCTTCAAGATGTAACATTTGGCTTGGGCTTGTTATTCTGCTGAGACTTGACTTCCACTCGTCCTGATTGTTTCACTGTTCCTTGGCTTTGATTTGCTTTGATCAGATATGAGGCGTGACTTGGACTTACCTTAAGACACGAATTGGACTTAATCATCTCAAAACTATGACAACACTTAACACTTGATTTAAATTCTAAATTGTCCGGAGATTTGGCTCGGGCTTGTTTTGACTTGACTTGGACGCAGTAAAAACAGCTCACTACAGCTTGTACACAGCATGTAAATAAACCTGAGTAATGAAGACATTATGTTACAAGATTACAGTGTGTTTTGCAAATGTGCCACACATTCCCATTTTGAGTTCAACTCTCCTGACCTTGTGCGTATGACACATCGGCTCAGGAATGAGTGTGCTGGGATGAAGTTCCCTGTATAATCTCCACCAAGCGTGATGAACCATCACTCATCATGAGTTACCTCACAAGCTCAGAGCTCGGCCGCAGGAAATTAGAGAGCATCCAGAGACGTGCGTGTCATTTCACAGTCCAAGCGTAGGAACAAGTGTGTGCGTAGTGGTTTGCTTCTGTTTGTGCGACCGTGTGCCTGTGAGCAAAGCTACTGCTGGTAAGTGGTTTCAGTATTTTGGTACACATGCATGAGTGCACTGTGGGATATGCCGTTTGCTGTGTGCGCGTACTCTAAGTGGTCCTCCTAATCACAGTCCTTAAGGTTGTGTGATCACAGGCCTTCCCGAGCAAACCCAACCAAAACTACTGAGTGACAGACAGACTCAGAAACACACACAAACAAACAACAGGGACATCTGCTGTGACAAACACAAAATATTAGAAACACTTTTGCTATTACTACCAAATCTCTAGAAATGTCTTCCCTCACTCTCATTTAGTCCATCTTCCTTGATGGTCACTGTCTTCACACTTGAACGCCACACAGATGGACATAAAAATACACACTCTCCGGTTTACATGTGTGTGTGGGATCCTGCAGCGCTGCTCCAAACAGGCAACCCTGGGACAGAGGGTGAGAGTAGGGGGCTATTGTTTGTGTGTGTCACTGAGAGTCGTCTTTACTCAGATTAGTAACTTTGAAAAGAGGCTAATTAGAGAGGTGTTGTGTCACTGCTGTTGAAAAGCGGTCAGCTGTAAGAGCCAATGACAGGCTAGAAGCATCTTGGGTGTCTTGAGGACACTTTATGATAGGGATGTGGTGTGCCGTGTGTAATGCTCTTGCTGTCATGTGGCTCAGGTCAACAATGGATGTGTACGTGGGCATGTGTGGGTGGTTGCTTCTGTGTGTGGCACACACGTAGTGTATAGACAGAATGCAGAGATTGGTTGTCCCCTGCATCAGTAAGTGCTACAAGTTATCGGCTAATGCTAGCAAACTTGGTTAGCAAGCTGCATTTATAGCATATATGGGCGCAACGCATATACAGACATATCTGCTAATTAATGCTAAGTAACATAGTAATAAAACAGTAGAATTTTACATTTTTACACCAATAAAAATGCTCTGGGCGACATTAATATCACAAATAGAAAGCTGCAGTTAGTGGTTAGACCGAGCACACAGGCAATGTCTACACCTCCTTGTGTTGGCACAGCTGTCAAAGTATCAACACTCCTAACTTTAACTCTACTCTAAGCTGACTTGCTTTTGTAGCCAGGATCGAATGTCTGTTAGTGGAACTGGCAGTTCTGTCTCTACAAAACCATAGAAATACACAATTCTGGCGGCCCTTAAAATAGCAAAAGACAGCATGTCCTCCATTTCTGATTGTCAGCATTTGTTGTCATTCCACAGACTACAGGAGAATCTCAGCTTACAGGTGTTTGCAGCACAGGATTAAACAAATTTTTACTTGACTTTTTATACAAAATTGTTGGCTATAGTCATTTATCCTGTGTTGTAAAGTCTGATCTGTGTGTTGAGTACTGGATTTAACCTTTTTCACAAGTGATGAGTGCAAGAACTACATTTAGCCCTTACCTTTGTTTCCTGAGATATGTTTTGTCCATCTATCCATCCATCCATCCATCAGTGCTCTTCCAGTTATCCTTATCAGGGTTGCAGAGGCGGGTGATAGGGGTTGGAGCCTGTCCCAGCTACAGTAGGCCAAGAGGCGAGATACACCCTGGACAGACCCAGCCAGTCTGTCGCAGGGGTAACGCTGAGAGTCAGACAACTATTAACACTTAATGACAATTTAGAATCACCAGTTAATCTAACCCCACTAACTGCATGCCTTTGGAGTGTGTGAGGAAGTAAGAGTACCCCAAAGAACCTACGCAAACACCAGATTGTGAACTCTGGACCTTCTTGCTGTGACGCAACAGCATGCCACCATGCCGTCATATGTTTTATCATTTTGTAAGATAGCTGAATGGTGTCAGTGATGTAGAACACATATTTGCAACCAGCCTGAATACCATTCAGCCATCCAAATGCCTGGAATTACTATAGTATTATTATTTGGGTGCTTCTCTATGTTTTTGTTGTTGTTGTTGTTGTTTATTATGGAAATAGTCAAAATGATAAGAAAACCTCCAGAGGAGCAGCACATCAGGGTAGCAACGCTGGAATGCCCAGCTCGTGTTTTGCAGGCTGCTGAGTGTGCGTGGGGGGTCAGGGGTGAGCAGTGGGAGTGTTTGCTGTAGGGGAAGGTTTGGACTGGGTCAAAGGGTAAACCACAGGGTAAAGGGAGAGAGTTCAGCCAGTACAAGGTGTTGTTTGATGTTTGAATATGTGTGCTTTTTGGGAAGGGACGGGGGGTGTTGGATTGACTGCGGTCAGTTTTTCGCTTGTCAATCTTTTCATGTTTCGTTGTGGGACTTAAGCATGAACAGGGACCTTTTGAGAACTCAGCCTCCCTGCCTGTGTTTCCTACGGAGGAACCTGGGTTTAAAATGAAAGCCAAAACACCTCGCCGTGGGTGCAGTATGCATAACCTGTCTCTGTATACTCAATGCTCAGTCTTTATACCAGGCTATGTTTAAAAGTTCTCAATGTAATGAGACATTATGAAGTGTTAAATTCAGTCAATTTTTAGTTTTACCAAGTCGTTCCAGTCTCGCTCCTAAAAGTACTTTTTTGGAGAGGTCATTAGTTCTTGATGCGTGTAAGATTATTTTCTTTTCCCCTGACTGCCAAGACGTCGAAGAATGATTAAAAAAACAAAAAAGATCTAGATGCCGCATGCCATAGGACAGCTCAAGCTCTAGTACTCCATGCTAAGCTGTTTTGGTCATGCACTTAAGACAAACAGCACATTAGTCAGCCCTGATGTTTTGGCTCATCAAGGAGCTTTTTGAAAGATAAACTTTGCAGCAGGGAATACACGTGGTATGTGTATGTGTGTTTTGGTGTGTGCGTCGCTGTCAGCAGGTCAGTGAGATAACCACTGGCCTGCTGTCAGATCCCTGCAAGTGGCTGACCTGTCACTCCAACCTGCAGGCCCCGCCCCTCCCCTATCAACACCATAGGCTGAGTGTTGAGTATTCAGGCGTCTGGATAGTATCACGCACACACACATGCACGCACATAATAGTGCACAGTGTTTTTATCCCATCACCGATCAAGCGTCAAAATTTACTTTGCTTCTCTCTTCACCTCGGCCCAGATTTAACCTGGAACTTTTCACCCTCAGATATGATTTCCAAATCAGAATATAAATCAGCTCCCGTTCCAGGTCTTTATCCTCTTCAGCTGTTGTGTGCTTCTGATTAGATCCTCTTCTCTTCCCTGACGTCAGCAGGGCTGCTCCCCTCGGGTTACATTCAAACACACATGCTCACACCTGGGAAACACCCCGCACAGGCCTGAACTGCCGTGCTGCTTCACAGGAAGTGCTGCAGGAATAAGTGCCTAGCTCAGGACATCAGCACCGGCTACAAATCTAATCTGCAACGGGATAATCTTTAATCTTTAACCATGGGTTTCCATCAATAAAATCCCGACTGACTGTCACGGACACCCTCGCCTCGATGTGTTTTTGATCAGATTCTGTCCTCTTCCTTGACGTCAGCGTGTCTGCTTCCCCGGCTGGCTGTTTATTTTCATGCAGATCCCAGAGTTTACATGGCTCTGATACAGCACAAAAGACAGCAGAGGAGCTTGGCACGCCTGGGGAAGGAAGCAGAGTTAAGGGAACTGTCAAATGTTTTCATACTCCTATGAAACAGATGCAAAGGCATGCTGCTAGATGTGGAGCTGTATATTCCAAGCTGCAACAAAAAGCTGTTGTAGAGTTTAATCTTAATTTAAATTAGCCAGATCCAGTTTCAGGAACATGTCACACAGAAACATCAACACTTGTGTGTAGTATTACAGTGTAGTATAAAAAGACTGCAACTGAGACTGGACTTTACATTGTTGCATATGGTTTTGGTGGAACTACATTATAATTATTCAGGTAGTTACTCGGTTCTGCTTATTATGATTTCTGCTGCCAGTTGAACAATTTTCTTTTACGAGTTGATTTTCTGGAGACCCTGTCTCAGCCCACAGGTCATTTTTGCAAGCAGTTATTACGTTGATACTTTAGTTTGTCACCCTGGTCACCTAAAAAATAATGGAGCATACTGGTATGCTAGAAAAGGGTGTGTTTTAACCAAGATCATTATTTTCTTTCCTAACCAAGTATTTATTGTGCCAAACCTAACCAAATGGCAAGATAAACTGAAATTCATAATTGGCTGCAGAAAATGTTTAAACTCCAGTGTCCTGGATAAAGGTTAGACACATTTCAACTGGGCTTATTAGTTATAGTGAGAATGAAAAAGGAAGTAAGGTAACAAGATGTATCTATGTCACCTTACGACCTCCTCCCTTTGTGAGACGTTGACTGGACATCTGTATGGGTGAACAAAACATCTGACTAATATGGGAGTCTAGATTTTGTTTACTGTTTAAACTTTTAATCGTGCCCATTCCACAAATGCAACTCCATAATTTGTGACCTCAACAGTGACAGGTCCGCTGCCAGCGTTCAAACAGGAAGTAAATATTTTTTCTACAGTTATTGGTTACTTGATTATCTATTACTCATTAGATATCATGGTATCTAATTACTATATATCTGTTACTTGGTTTTCAGCTCTGAAATGGACAGTTAAAGGTGGTTCAGCAACCTTTACCAGGGCCGGAGTAAGGGTGACAATATTGGGGGCTCTTTGGTGTGGATATACATTCATGTGAATCAGAGTTTTCACAGAATTCTGTGCCGTCTTGTGAAAACGTATACCCCATGATTTTGTAGCTTGTAGAATCACCTTTAACAGCAGTAACTTGAAATATTCATTTTCTGAGACTTTATCAGTCTCTCTCATCGTTATGGAGGACTTTAGTCCAGGTCTGGCCTTGTGACACATTGACTCTTTTCTTTTTCAGTTAGTCTTTTGTAGATTTGCTGCGGTGCCTGGCATCATTGTCCTGTTGCAATACTCAAATTGAACCAAGCTTTAGTTCTCAGACGGATGGCCTAGATTACTTTGATATAAAGCGAAACTCCTCCCCAGCTGATTTATTGATTGCAAGGTGCCTAGACCCTGTGACTACAAAACAAGCCCAAATTATTACCCCTCCACCACCGTGCTTGACAGTTGGTATGAGGTGTTTGTGCTGGTATGCTGTGTTTGTTTTTTGCCAAATGTGGAGCTGTGCATTATCCAAAAGACACTGTTCCAAAAATATTGTGGTTTGTTCAGATATACTGTCATGAACTTTTAACATGCTAACTGAGATGCAGCTCTTAGGTTTTTTGCAGATTCTCTGAACATTGTAGAGTTTGACCTTGGGGTTAATTTGCTAAGACCCCCACTCTTAAGAAGATTGTACCACACCTGAATGCTCCAGACTACCAAACTGCTGTAAGGTGCTCACACTTACTGATAATCAGTTGTTATAATAATAATAATAATAATAATGGATTGGATTTATATAGCGCTTTTCGAGAACCTCAAAGCGCTTTACAATTCCACTATTCATTCACGCTCACATTCACACACTGGTGGAGGCAAGCTACAGTTGTAGCCGCCCTGGGGCAGACTAACAGAGGCGAGGCTGCCATATCGCCTACTGCCTCTGCCATCACCTACTGCCTCTGGCCATCACCAGTAGGCAGTAGGTGAAGTGTCTTGCCCAAGGACACAACGACCGAGGTTGTCCGAGCCGGGGCTCGAACCGGCAACCTTCTGATTACAAGACGAACTCCCAACTCTTGAGCCACAATCACCCAAGAGTTGGGCGATCAACTCTTGCTGTGAATCACTTGCATCAAGTGCAAGTGATTCACAGCACCTGGCTGCTACTTACGCTATTAATTTTTATGGAAAAGAGTTTTCACATGACTGGCTGTTAAAACTTTCTTTTGCATATGGCTGTCAGTATGTGTGTCGTAAAAACAGCAAAAAAGCGTCCAGGCCTGACCAAACTGGTTTGAGGTTAATTTTTTCCCATCGCTGTAACCAATTCCAATTAAATTCTATTCAGTTTTATTTATACAGCACCAAATCACAACAACAGGCACTTCATATTGTAAGGTAGACCCTACAATAATATGATCCCCCATGAGCAAGCGCTTTGGTGACAGTGGGAAGGAAAAACTCCCTTTGAACAGGAAGAAACCTCCAGCAGAACCAGGCTCAGTGAGGGGCGGGGCCATCTGCTGCGACCGGTTGGGGTGAGAAAAGGAAGACAGGATAAAACACATGCTGTGGAAAAGAGCCACAGCATGTGGTCTTAATGTGGTAAAGCAACAGAATTAGCTAAACAACCTAGGTATTCAGTTTCCATTTATCCATATTTTTTGTATAGGTCACCTTTTAGTGTATTAATGGTAATGGTAATGGCCTGTATTTGCATAGCGCTTTACTAGTCCCTAAGGACCCCAAAGCGCTTTACACATCCAGTCATCCACCCATTCACACACTGGTGATGGCAAGCTACGTTGTAGCCACAGCCACCCTGGGGCGCAATGACAGAGGCGAGGCTGCCGGACACTGGCGCCACCGGGCCCTCTGACCACCACCAGTAGGCAACGGGTGAAGTGTCTTGCCCAAGGACACAACGACCGAGACTGTCCAAGCCAGGGCTCGAACCGGCAATCTTCCAATTACAAGGCGAGCTCCCAACTCTTGAGCAACGATCGCCCCTATTAAAATGATGCTACTCTATAACTTCAGAGAATTTGTGTTAACATTTCAAATAATCAAGAAAAAATGAATACCACTTTGTCCTTGTGGTAATGACACAGCTGAGAATCCCATGCCAGGACTGAGACACCACGTTTATCATGTAGCAAAAAGAGACAATAACTGGTAATACTCACCTGTGCAGTGTCATCCAGTGTCTAACCCATTGTTATGAGTGCAGGTCATTTTACAGAACACAGCCAGCTCCAGTCATGGGAGTGTATATTTCATTACATAACCCATCTAGAGAAAAAAGCTCATGAATCAAAGATGACTTGGAAGGATACTTTTTTATGTAATCTAAATGAACCTTAAATACAGAGCATGTGTTTTTGATTTGTTACTTAAAACATTAGACATGACTGTGGGGAAAGTTTATTGCTGCTGTATAAACTATGATGTAATTCAGGTATGAATAATACTTAAAAAAGCAAAATAGGTATTTTGGTGTATTTTTTTTGGCTTTCAAACACATTAATTTGTTACACCAAGTTACTCGGATTTGATTATCTAACTAGCACCAGAAACAACATAGCCCCACCAGTGCAAACACATTCTTTTGTCAGAATTCCTGCAAATACTCTACAGTCAAGCAAGCAGGACTGCAAGGCTGTACTGTTAACATATTTACAATATTAATATATCAAATATTTAGCAGGCGAATATTTAACGCGATCAATGTTATAGCAACAATTTAGCAAAGGTAAATGTTAAACACTAGCACAAACTTGTCCAGTTAGTTGGTATTTAAAGGTGATGTTCAGACTTAAATATGTTTGATTTGAAGGCGTAGAGAAGTTGGGCAAGCACTATTATTAGGTTATTATAAACACATTAGCAAAGGGAATTCATCTGTACATGTCGAGGGTTGCTAATTAGCTGAAACAAATGCTATCATGTAGCAGGAAGAAGACATCACAAACAGACAGATGGCTGCCCCTCCCTGAGCCTGGTTCTGCTGGAGGTTAGTCTTGTTAAAAGGGAGTTCTTCGTTCCCGCTGTCACCAAGTGTTTGGTCATAGGGGTTGTCTGATTGTTGAGCTGACTGTTGCTGTGCTATATAAGTTAAACTGAATTGAATTAAACTAAACAGTAAAATCAGACAGAATTTCAGCCAAGAGAATGTTTGAAATGGTTATTTTTTATGGATTAAAGTCTCTGGTGTCACATTAAAGACACACTAACCATGCATAGTGATGAAAAAATGTAGAGGCATACTCTAACAACTGGATAGTTTAGGTGTGGACCATGTGTATTCAGTAAATAATAGACAAAGAAATAAAGTACATTTAAAAGACGTAGCATGGCGGATGCATCGAACCGGAAACTCAGCCATTATTTGTGCTCCATATACTTAGCCTTATTCTTCCCAGTGTCAACATTTAACGCTGTTTCCTTTGATAAAACCTAAAAGTTTTGTTTGGCATGATTTAGGACATCACAAGTAATTTTTACAAATGACTTGTGATGTCCTAAACCCTGGTCTAACAAGCAATTTACAGGGAGTGAGACGCAAACTTCAGACACAGAAAATGGACCGTCAGTGGCATGGGAAAGCTAGGTTATTTCTAACCAGGTAATTGAAGCTTTTAATCTTTGTCAGATACAAATTATTATTCAAAGCAGAGTATTTTTAACCACCGTCACATCTTCATGTCTGGAGGGGATATTTTAAGATGGAAGATGAAAGACCACAATTTCTACATCAGTGTGGAAAAGCGTATAAAAATCTGCTCGGCAGATTCCAGCCTTGTGCTTCCACGTTAAAGACAGACAGATGAGAAGCTGCAGGCCTATTGAAAGCATGTGGAAAATGTAGCAAGCAGGATCACCAGATCCAGGTGTACTTAGAGGCCCTTCTGTCTGCTCTGTTTACATGTTCTTGTAAACACACTGCACAATGTTGCTGTTGTCAGCAGTTGCATTATGCAAACCATGGCTGATCTGATCACATAGCAGAGAGTTTGACCACAACTTTGACTAAACAAATGAGAATGACTCTGACGTAGCCTCTTTAACCCAGATCTGCACACAGGCTCAATCTAAAAACACACCTCTCTCCCTCTCTCTCTCTCTCTCTCTCTAACATACACTCTCTTTCTCTTAATAAGTCTACCCCCCCCCCACCCCCGGAGGTCACGTGAGTCAATCAGCCCCATGGTAGTGTTGATTGATGACTTCAGCCAGGGCCAGGCTTTAACCACAGACATACAAACTCCCATTACTCACCCCAAAGATAAGCAAATGGTCTGTAAGCCACCAATGGCTCTAAGTGCTGTACAAACACAGGTAATGCTGGCCTCATTTCAAAAGTCTTCATTACCTAACCACAGCCTCGACAAAACAAAAACATATACATATAATAAAGATGGCAGTATGCTGGTCCCCTTTCATCTCTTGATCTAGAAGCGCAAGGTCAGATCAAATCAGTGGATCTGTTTTCAGCAGTGTATCTGTGATGCCGTCGGCGATGACGCACCCTGACAAATAATAAGATGGGCTTAATGTGAAATTTTCTGGATGTGCTGCCAAAAAGATGCGCCAGAGTTACTGAGCAGAGATCAGGAGGTTAAGAAGCCAACGTGTACTTGGGTCTGACGTAAACTGACAGTACAGTACAATACAGGTAGTGTATCGACAGTCAAGGGATGCGGGCATGATTAACATATGATGATTCAAGGCCTCTGACAAGCTCTGTCACAAGACTGGAGTCTGGAGGGAGGATTACAAGGCCAGATGTTAACAGGAGTGGAAATGGCCCTAAAAAGAGCAGTAGGAAAGAGCTCTAATCATGTATTTTGGAAGAATGGTGGTCATCTCTCTAGCAGAGCTCCACGGACGTGAAAAAACTACAATGTTGGTTTTTCCTTTAGTCAGTCAACCATACGACGAGCGAACTTAGAGTTCCAAACTTCAGTTTAGCATTGAGTGTTTGGAACATTCTCAGGATATGGAGCTGAACAAGTGGATTCATAAGAAAAGTACCGTATTGTAGTGGGTGCCAGTACTCTCTAACGTACTGGTGCCACTGTAGGCTTGAGAGGCTGTATACACTTGCACAGTTTCCCCCTTTAGGTACACTCATCCAGTGTCGAGTGTTCATGTGGCCTCCTATTAAACAGACAAATAGAAGATATTATCTTGACTTATGGCTAGCTTTAGTATTAGACCGACCTTGCTTTGCTTTGGTAGGGCACCAGTGCTGCTGATCTCGGCACCATTGTAGAGCCGATATAAAGGACATATATTAAACTTGTCAGCAAGTGAAACCTTAAATTTTAAGAGAAAAAAAATCATTTTTAGCCTAATTTCTTTGTTTTTTTTTAACCAGTACTGCACCTTAAAATGTAGAAGAAGTGCAAATTTTTACCTTAAAAATTTGGCCGAAGTATCTGCTGACTTTTGAAATTCAGACATTTTCATGATTTTGCCCAATGAGTGAGGATCAGCTGTAGAATAGATACTTGTCCCCAGCACAGTCCAAACGTCACAGGCCTATAGTGTGTCGCTACTGCGCACTCAGCAGTACTTCTCCATGCTCTTCTTGCACAACAGGCTGGAGCAGGCAGATGAAAGGAGCGTCCACACTGGGCTCTGGCTCCAGCCCCCCTCCATCCATCACAATCAACGCCAACAGTCAACCCAATTAGGCCCCCGGAACACTCAGGGCCACGGTTTGATTGTTAACACTGTGAAAACACAGAGGGAAGGAGGGTGGACGCTGGGCGATGATGGGAATTCTGAAAGCTTGGGGGGAGTTTGGGGAAAGATCGGGGAGGAGAGGGGGGAGGAAGGTCAGATAGATGGCAGCCCCATTTCCTCTCTAATGGTCTCCAAACGAGAAAATATGAGGGAATGTTACCCAGTAAAGCAGGTGACCCAGAGAAAAGGTGGGGGCAGCCACACCCACCCCTGAACCCTCGCTTGACTTGGAACATACGCACATCTGCATAGAAGCCATTAAAAAGAAAGACATGAAGGGTCATGCAGGAGTATAGTTATGCATGCAAGGGCTGTAGAAAGCACACTCAAGGGAAAGACATAAATACAAATTATGAGCAGAAGTACGCCAAGGAGAGCTTGTTCTTGAACATAAGAGTGCATGTAAGACAAACACAATGACTTCTATAGCGTCATTTCCAGCAATCCCATAACTCTCGCCCACCACAACCGCTGATTTGTTTCAGTTCTCTCATCGAAAAGCCATTAAGCGCTATGGTGCACTTGGCTGTGCTAGTCAGTTTAATCAGCTTTCCGTGTTCGGTGGAAGTTACAGTATACGGCAGAAAGGAACACCTGGACTGGGTTACACCATTCAGGAATCCATGAACAAAGCATTGAGAAACAACTAGCTACTTTGGACATGTGACTTACAAAATCGGGTGGCACCGTTAACTGCATCCTTAAGGCCAAAACGGCCATAATAAAGGGAAACATGCCTGTTTGAAATAAACAGGAATTATCCTTTATTGGATGGTGAGTTAGCTAATAAGATCATGTTGTGCATTGGGAGCTAGGAAACATATGGAGAATCAAAACAAAGTTAACATCAATACTGGTAACTTTATTTGCAAATGTATAAGAAGGACTTTTAATAAGATCAAGTACTGGGGCTCTCTGCTCTTCCAGTTTTACAGAATGAATGAATGAAAACATTTTTCTATTTGCAGTTTTCATTGTGTTTTTGGTAGAAGGGATTAATACAACAGATATAGCCCCATTATTAGGTTTCAGTTGTATTAAGAACCACTAGATGGTCTACAAGTTTCTGTAGTGTTTGACTACACCTCTAACATGTCATTACCATTGGAAAACATGCCATTATGAGACTGTATCATGTTGTAAATCCATAAGTAGCCAATCATCATGCATTAGCAGAATGTTAACATTTTCTGGACAAAATCAGCTTCCCTAAAAAAAGTAAAGATAAAAATGTACTTGTACTTCTGTTTGGAAATGCTACTGTTACAGCATTTTTGAAAGCCAATAAAATATAAAACATTAAAATGTGAGCTTTAAGTCAAGACACAAGATGCAAATAACTGTTTTTGCTCTTTGGCTCTAGCTACTCTTAGCTGCTTCCAGTGTAGTTGATTTTTACGCCTGATGTCCATCCTGATGAGCCTTCAAAGGGATTTATGTCTGTCTCTGGATCAATTTTGACTCTTTAGCTTTGATATTAGTCTCATGGGACAAAAAAAGTTAGCTAATGTTCGAGGAAGCTCCAGCTACAGCACTTTGTTTGGAAGATGGGTGTGATGTTCAAAACAAATCTAGGCCTTCATATTAATTTTTAACACTAATTTGTTTGAATTACATTTAAATTCAAGAAATTTCCTTCTAAAAATAAACAAATTTCTAAAGTAAGAAATGTAGAAATCTAGTAAATCCACCTTAATTACCTTCTTAAATGTCAAGATTATAAAATAATGTAGCGTTTTAAAAATGATCATCTTTTATATTTGCCTTAGCTTATAGGATGTGTTTATTACACCGGCCAGGTGATGAGGACTGTGGTCTTACCTTCCATGTGTGGAGGGCTTGAGGAGGTAAACTCTTAGTTTCATTGTGTTTGAGTGATTTATTTGTGCTGACCTAGAAATGTATACTAACATAAAATATCTCAATCACATTTTAATTGCTGTGTAAAATCAGATATTCTATTGTTACGGTTGCTGAAACATAATAAGTGTGACTTCACGATGGAATCATCATCAGTCCTGCTATAAAACCCACATTTCCAGAGCATTCATGTGTTCTTTAAGTCAGTAACTGCAGAAGTAGTCCAGACAAACAGGAGGCTTTATGTTGCTTAAAGTTGAGTACGAATGATTATCTGTGACAGACTGGTTACCTGTGCAGGTTTATACCCAGTGTAAACCCCAGTGCTAATGAAATGTGCTAATGTGCTAACGGTAACTGCCTTCTAAACTGAGTTTTGCTTGCAGTAGCAGTTTGCATGGTGTCCAGTCTGCCCTGAGTCTAACAGGAGAAGATGAAGAAAGCAGAAGTTAAAGAACAGGTATGCTAGTTACTCTGACTGCAAGTAGAGGTTAACATATGATAACAACACAATCACCGGACGTGATCATCAAATCTCCGACATTGTAAACGGGGGAATTTCAGATCATCTGTGAATCATTTCTGTGAACGTAAGCTTGTTCTGCTCATAGGTTCACATGGCTGAAGTCTATCTCAGCTTTCACAGGGAGAAAGGCGAGGTCCACCTGAACAGGCCATCAGTCTTTCACAACAGACGGAAAACCACACTCTCAAGTCTACACCATTGTGTTTTTAGGCGTATCCTAACAAGTGTCTCATGGGATTGTGAGAGAGCACAAAACTCCTCAGAAAGACCCCCGCTGACATTTAACATTTGAACCCAGAGCCTTCTCACTGCATGGAAAGAGTGGCAATTTCAGGGTCTAATCCTGCATTTTATTTATTTATTTTTGCATCTACAGAGCAGCTGCATTAACACACTCAGCTGGAGTGTCAGTTATCAGCCTTCTAACCTAAGCTTTGTCAGCTGGTTCAATCAGTGACACAAAAGTCTGACATATTATGACTTAAGCCGGTTTTCACCCTGTTACTGTCAGGTATGATCTCTTCTCTTTCTTGTAAAAACAAACCAACCTAAACACACACAGTTCAGTACCACTTTTTTTGTCAATTACTCTGTACGGCCGTATGGATTCTGATGAAATGGAGTGTATGAGTTGTGACACACTGCTCTCTGGTTAGCTCATTGACTGAGTCAAGGTCTGTTTCGAGCCATTTTTCTCCAACGTCCTTGCTGTATGTGCCAAACTCTAAGCAAAGCCTGCTGTTCTTACCATTTCTGGTAACACAATCCCACTTCATTTGGGTTAATAAGTGAAACCAACTGGGCTCTGTCTCTTTTTCCTGTTTGTGTGAGTGTGGGTTGGTAGGAGCTGGGAAACCGTGCACACAACTGTATTTTTAGATATCTGGTGCGTCGTTATTGTATTTGTCATTTACGCATGTGTAAATGACAAGTCTTAAAAGAATCTTATCAGGTTGAATTTCAGTGGACACACTGAAGGCTCTACAGTAAACTCTGTTAGTAGTATCGCCCTGGATGTTTTGATTCGTCCTTGCATGTGTGCTAGTGCATATGTAACTGTGGTTATTAAGTAATAAATGCCAACCAGATGTAAATGACATTTTTAGCAGAGCCAGTAAGGCTCGCTCGTTCTCTCACACTGAGGCCAGTGTTTGTTTCAGGACCGGAAGTGGGTGGTAGTGATCTCCACTGGTTTGTGTGTAACTTAAATCCATTTCTCTCTGTCACACACCCCCACCCTCCACAGCTCCTTTTAGAGTTGTTTTTTTTTCCCTGAAAAGGGATCTTAGGAGACAGGGGAGGCCTCCTTGTTGAAAGGAATGATGTGACAGATGAGAGAACCTGTTCGGTGAAACAGAGAATGGATGTGCGGGCGTAGCTTATGCCCCTATCCTCTATACAATGCAGCATAACCAACCCTAGCCCTGCCCATATCCATAGACAGCCGTGTCTGATGGGCCTGACAACAACAGAAAAGGTGCGGAATTGCCATTGTGAGGGGGGAATTTTCCATGCCTTCACACTCTCCGTGCATGAGCTGGAGGCCTGTGCACATGTGCCTTCAGAAAACTTGTGAGAAAGCCTGCATGTGTCTGCACTTATGATTTAATGTATGATTTGATATACTACAACAGCATATACAAACCACATGTATAGATAACTGCTATGCAGTTGTGGGGAAACCCCTCACCCCCTCACACACACACACACACACACACAGCATGTGTTGCCTGCACAGAGGAAGGCTGACACGCCACGCTAAGGGGTTAAAGAGGGATCAAAATTTTCTGTTGGAAAAAGAAGAGCGTGTAATAAAATGATTTCCCCAGGAGACTCTCCTGAGCTTTCCTCTGCTATCTATCTCTATATGTGCGTGTATGTGTCCCTGAATTCCTCAACATTCCTAAGGATCAGTGTTAGGAAGCGCAGTGTCCTGCCCACTGCGGGTAGATTTAATGCGTCTGCCACTCACTGTTGCAAAACCTTTGCACAGAGACGTGGTTATAGCACTTCCTTTCTTTCAAAGGCACTTTGTCAGGATCCTCAGGTTCATGTAAACTGAATGTATATTTAAGCTTTTTTGTCAGTTTGTGTAAAATACATGTGTGCCGAAAACTGAAGCCAAAAGCCTGGTGGAGAGCGTTGCGGCCTAATGAAGCCAAGGATGGTGCCCATGCGGGAAACAAGGCTTCCACACCTGAGAGGTGAATCCGTGCAAGCGAAAAGTGAATGGTGCAGTAATTACTGGTTGGGATTCGGATAATTGAGGTGGAACAATTTGCGGTAAAACCACCAGCAGGCTGATTTCGTCTGGCAGGGAAAAGAGGGGCTCGACATGCACTAGAAGAGGGGAAATCCACCCTGTAAATGCAAGTGCGTGCTACAGCAAGCACTCCAACCAACTTGTACTGAACCAGCTGTGCTTCAGTCCAGATGTGCAAATGTTCAAAAAGTTCGAAACAAAGGTTGTAGTTTGGTCTGAATTTGCATGGAATAAAGAAATACTGTTGCATCACTGATGATGGATAAAAGCTAAACTTAATATAATAGTAAAATAATTTCACCTGGGAGACTGGGTAGGGTTATGATGGCTAGATGTAAACCCTTAACAGATTGTGCTGCACCAACTGGACCTCACATATTGTTGTTTTTCTCACTGATGCAAAGTTATTTTTGGAGAGAAAAAAAACGTTTTGGATGCTTCTCTGGGGTTCTGAGAAAATTTGAAAAAATTCTAGTAAATCCTTAAAACATATTCCAAAACACTGTAATCTGACTCTTGTACAACACTTTTGTAAAAAAAATTTTTTTTTTTTTTTGAATTTGAACAAAACAGCAGGCACTTGTAGTACACACACTTACTCCCTGACCCATAACACAGTACCTCTGTTAAATAGCTCAGTTAATAAGGATGTTTACAGTGACTGGAATATCTAATGCCTCAGTGCAAGAAGAGGACCCTGAGCTCTCCCCTCCGTCCCCAGGTTTCCAGCTCTCTGGTCAGCATGGCAGGCCTCACTGCTTATGAAATATAGTTCCAAAAATGACATGATACTAACGTGCACCTGTGCAGCTTTCTAAATCTATGTAGCATGTATCTGCATTAAATGCACAAACACATTTTGGAGCTAGTTTAAATGAAAATGTAGTTTCCAGTTGCTGGAAACATTCAAAAGTCTCCTTTAAATATAAGGATTATGGGTTTCTTTTCAAAAACGTGTTTAAGAAAAGTGTATTTCCAAGAAAAGCAAAGAGCGAACGCGCAGCAACGTGTCTCGAATAAATCATTAAGAGCCGTATTCTCTCATGAGCTTACAAGCAAATGACATAATTCAATAGGAAATCATGCATTAGTTGGGGGAAAATTTCATTTGGATCAATGGAAGGTATTGATGTCAACATTAATGGCTGGCCTGACTGTTGTAACCCAGTTTGTGATGAAGGGGAGGGAATACTGGGGGGAGGGAGTTGAGAGAAGAGTCAGCCCTGTGTAGAGGCCTCTTTGTCTGGGGTGGACTACAGAGATGCAAGGCCTGCCCTGGTTCTGGGATCTGGAGGTCAGCCAGGGCTTGAGGGGGAGCCAAGAGTGCAGAAGTGGCCAATCGGTCCCATACTGATACAAAGAGGCCATTCTGTGGACCGCAGGTCTGCGGCGGCCCGGGATTTGCGCTGGGGACGTCAGATTTCAGAAGTGAGGTTGATACACACATAAAACGGACAGCGAACACACACATACCAGGACACACAGACAGACAGTTTGGATTTGGGAGACAGACGCTATCTCTACTTTTCAGATTAGGCTTCAAACTTTCCTTTTTGCTAAAGCATATAGTTAGGGCTGGATCAGGTGACCCTGAATCCTCCCTTAGTTATGCTGCAATAGGCATAGGCTGCCGGGGGAGTCCCATGATGCATTGAGCATTTTCTTTTGAGTCACCTTTCTCACTCACTATGTGTTAATAGACCTCTCTGCATTGAATCACACTTGTTATTAATCTCTGTCTCTCTTCAACAGCATGTCTTCTATCCTCTCTTCCTTCTCTCTCCCCAACCGGTGGCAGCAGATGGCCCCGCCCCTCCCTGAGCCTGGTTCTGCTGGAGGTTTCTTCCTGTTAAAAGGGAGTTTTTCCTTCCCACTGTCACCAAAGTGCTTGCTCATAGGGGGTCATATGATTGTTGTTTTTTTTGTCTCTGTATGTATTATTGTAGGATCTACTGTACAATATAAAGCACCTTGAGCCGACTGTTGTTGTGATTTGGCGCTGTATAAATAAAATTGAATTGAACTGAAACGGAAACACAGTGATTTTCTATAACAATAAAAAAAAATACACCCATTCACGTTTGCTGTATTTGCTTTATTGCAACTGTTGCACGACCACATATGCATGTATGTTTAACACAATCTCGCTTTGGAGTGTTATGTAACAAACACTTACCTGGGTCAGAAAAACCACAGATTTGTTCTCTCCTACTCAGTCCATCAACCCCCGACCCTGGTCCTTTCTTATAGATTCTAAATAGGGTCAGCTGTGTCCTGGGTTAAACAGTCCCAGCCCCCAAAAGACCAGTTAATGAAGCTTAATTGGCTTGATTAAGGCTTTATTAGGACCTACATGGAAAAGGAGAGCAGTCCTTGTAAAGATGACCTTTCACCTTTGAGCTTTAGCCCCTTTCTCCTTAGATGTGAGAAACCTGGGAAGCAGCAATAAAAGAGCCAGACTGCTCTGTGTGTGTGTGTTGGTACATAGGTGGATGAGTTGTGATTGTGTCCTTTTGACATAGAGCAGGCTTGGCCTCCCTGCTGCTTTAACTCTTAGGACAGAGCTCACACACCCTTCTACACCCAGACATCAGCGCTCATTTGGACATCATTCATTTGGTGGTGTATGCTAACCAAGTCTCCCTCTCATAAGAGAACGTTTACAGGATCATTCTTTAAGAGAGTTCCCATGTGTTGTTAATACAGCGCCATGCAATCAGGACTTTTCAATGTTCAAAACCGCAAGCGTAAAAGCTCAGAAAGTATTCTGAAGGCTGACACGTCTTACTGCAGAAACTGTGTCCCAGTACATCGACATTTGGCTAGTTTTAACAACAATCGTATGCCCTCCCCCCTCCCCTTTCTTATTCTTGGCAAGGCAAGCATGTCAAACATCAAGTGCACCACGGGACATAATGCTTACACTGGGGTAAGATAAATTTTAACGATTCGAGTTGGGAAATTGTATTATTGCATCAGGGAATATAAACGACATGAAAAAAAGGGAATATGTGAGGATACGGCCAGTGGGATTATATAAATGCAATCAGTGCACAAATTCTCTGGGAACATGTGCTGTAGATGAATGACTGAATGGACAACAACATCAGAGGAGCTGGATAGGAAAAAAAACACAAGTAGATCTGAAAGATATTCATCATATTGACAAAATTTAGGCAGAATTTAGACCTTGTGATGCAAATAGTTTTACTACCGAGCACAAAAGAAATGTTAAATGACTCACTCTGTGCGGTCTGTCTGCAGTACAAATAAATCAGATTCATGTTGTGTGATTTTAGTCCTCCATAAATTCTCCGTATAAGCTTTATTGGGTTAGAAAATGTGTGGCCCTTGTTGCACAACTGCAGAAACGTTTCAACTGCAGTTTTACAAACCCACCTGCTCACTTGTAACAGCCACTTCTAAAATCCTCTGTCATTGTAGATTGCTTAATATGCTTGACTAAGGGTGACGCCAATATGGCCTGTCACAGTATCAAATTTATTAGTCTATTATTTTTGTGGTCAAGCTAATAATATTATAATGATATCTATAAAAACAAATTACATGGAAGCGGCTTCTCTGGAGTGGACACTGTAACCTTAGCGGTAGAAAAACATTTAAAAAACAACTATATAATTACACTGAACAAAAATATAAATGCAACACTTTTGTTTTTGCGCCCATTTTTCATGAGCTGAACTCAAACAAAATTTTTCTAGATACACAAAAGACCCATGACTCTCAACTATTGTTCTCAAATCTGTCTAAATCTGTGTTAGTGCGCACTTCTCCTTTACCAAGATAATCCACCCCACCTCACAGGTGTGGCATATCAAGGGGCTGATTAGACAGCATGAATATTGTACAGGTGTGCCTTAGACTGCCCACAATAAAAGGCCACTCTGAAATGTGCACAATTTTGCTTTATGGGGGGGGGTGGAGGGGCAGAAAGTATCAGTATATCAGTATCTGGTGTGGCCACCATTTGCCTCACGCAGGGCAACACATCTCCGTCGCATAGAGTTGATCAGGTTGTTGATTGCGGCCTGTGGAATGTTGGTCCACTCCTCTTCAAGAGCTGTGTGAAGTTGCTGAATATTGGCAGGAACTGGAACGCGCTGTCGTATACGCCGATCCAGAGCATCCCAAACATGCTCAATGGGTGACATGCCAGGTGAGTATGCTGGCCATTCAAGAACTGGGATGTCTTAAACTTCCAGGAATTGTGTACAGATCCTTGCAATATGGGCCCGTGCGTTATCATGCTGTAACATGAGGTGATGGTCATGGATGAATGTGACAACAATGGGCCTCAGGATCTCATCACGGTACTTCTGTGCATTCAAAATGCCATCAATAAAATGCACCTGTGTTCGTTGTCCGTACTATTTGCCTGCCCATACCAGAACCCCACCGCCACCATGGGCCACTGATCCACAACGTTGACGTCAGCAAACCGCTCACCCACACGACACCACACACGCTGTTTGCCATCTGCCCTAAACAGTGAAAACCGGTACTCATCTGTGAACGGAACGCCTCTCCAATGTGGCAAACGCAATTGAATGTGAGCGTTTGCCCACTCAAGTTGGTTACGACGACGAACTGCAGTCAGGTCCAGACCCCGATGAGGACGACGAGCATGCAGATGAGCTTCCCTGAGACGGTTCCTGACAGTTTTTGCAGAAATTCTTTGGTTATGCAAACCAATTGTTGCTGCAGCTGTCCGGGTGGCTGGTCACAGGCGATCCTGGAGGTGAACATGCTGGATGTGAAGTTCCAGGGCTGGTGTGGTTACAAGTGGTTTGCGGTTGTGAGGCCGGTTGGATGTACTGCCAAATTCTCTGAAACACCTTTGGAGATGGCTTATGGTAGAGAAATGAACATTCATTTCCCGGACAACAGCTCTGGTAGACATTCCTGCAGTCAGCATGCCAATTGCACGCTCCCTCAATGGTTGCGACATCTGTGGCATTGTGCTGTTTGATCAAACTGCACATTTCAGGGTGGACTTTTATTGTGGGCAGTCTAAGGCACACCTGTGCATTATTCATGCTGTCTAATCAGTACCACAACATGCCACACCTGTGAGGTGGGATGGATTATCTTGGCAAAGGAGAAGTGCACACTAACACTGATGTAGACAGATTTGTGAACAATATTTGAGAGTCATGGATCTTTTGTGTATGTAGAAATTTTTTCAGATGTTTTAGTTCAGCTCATGAAAAATGGGAGCCAAAACAAAAGTGTTGCGTTTATATTTTTGTTCAGTGTATCTATAATATTATCCAATTATGCGCAATATTGATACAATGTAGATTTTGAAATATCACAGTTCTTGTCAATACACGGTTCTCGTTAGTGCAGTAATGCTAACCAAATCATAGTGATTGGTATCTTGGTTTTTGGGTTCTCGAAGGCTAACACTGCCATGCTAACTATTGCTACTATTGCCAAATGGCTAAACCCAATACCATCCTACAAAGTTGTGAAGGTATTTGACAAAGTTGTGCAAATCCATCGAACTGCTATCTATTAGTACCAGCTGATCAAAGCTCACTGCCATCTTAAAAAAAGCTAGAAATTATATTCTAGACATTTAGCAGCAATGTAGTAATCAAAATCCCAGAGGTATAAATACTCAAAAACTTAAATTACCATCAAATGTGTGCAATTTCCAGATAAAGTTTCAGATGCATTCACTTGGACCATAAATGCATTGTGATCAATATAATCAATCAATATAATGTTATCCCTTGATCTAATGAGAGAAATGTGAAAGAAGGTGACTCTATGATTTAAAGATTTAAAGATACAGTCATAAACACTCAGTTCTGAGATCATAATAAATATTTCTGTAACTTTGTATATAAAACAGGAGCATAGCAACTGTGACATCACTCATTGGTTTCTGGATGATGGAATTATATTCTATAATATTTCCTCACCTCCAACCAGCTGCGGCAGATGCCTGCACCCCCGAGCCTGGTTCTGCCGGAGGTTTCTTCCTGTTAAAAGGAAGTTTTTCCTTCCAACTGTCACCAAGTGCTTGGTTATAGGGGTCATTTTGATTGTTGGGGTTTTTCTTTCTTCTTTTTCCCTTACAATAGAGGGGATTGTTGCGATTTGGCTACTATTTGGGTTGGTACTCAAAAAAGTAATGTATTACACATTTCTCGTTACTTTTCTTAATGCAGTACTTTACTTGATTACTCACCAGAGAAGGCAACTTGTTACACTGTTACCTGTTCAAGTTCATGATCTGGCTAACAGCTTACCTCTTCATACCAACTGGGCTGGGATCACTAAGAGTAAAAGTTGTCATAACTAGCTAGCTAATTAGCTAGCTTTGTGTTAGCAAACATCTGCACAGACAGCATGCTAAGTCCCAAGGTTCTGTTAGCAGTATAATGTAGTTGTTTCTGTCCTGAATGCAGTTTGTACTTTAACATTGTGCTTTCCTTTGTACACTAAAAAGAAACGTCCATATCCCCTCCCCTGACTGTAGTGAGAGTGTTCAGGAAGGCAAAAGGATATTTCTCTGATTTTTTTTCTGCGTGCAGATAACTGAAGAGCTTTTCTAACTCAAGTAATTAATGAATAATTGTGACTGTAATGTGTTACATTACTGCATTACTGGAAAAACGCAATGTGATTACCCAACATTGGATTTGGTGGTATAAAATACAATTCAGTTGAATATTTGGACGGCAGAGCGGAGGGCAGTATAAGCTAATGCTAGCTAATGCTAGCAACCTCTTCGCTTAGTTAGATCATTCATTTTAATGTAAAGATGAAATGCAGCATAATGAAATACTAGAAAAAGCCTTATTCAAAGAAACTGTGCAAAAACTGTAACTGTATTAATGTGAGTTTAGTAACTCGAGTTACCAGGTGTGAAGCCTAAGTGGATAAACCTGTGAGCCTCATACCTTAAAATTCAAACTGTGAAATAGTAAAATAAATCACCTGCTATAGAGCTGTTATGAAGAGGTAAGCTCTTAGCTATATAGACACAAAGGATTTTTTTGCACCAGGTTGCATAAATGTTATTTTTTTATGGCTGAAGCTGGGCATTAACATAAGAGTCTTCAAGGATTGTGTCTTGGGACCAGCCTCAAGTGGACACTGGAGGAACTTTAATTTATGGTATTGTCACGTTTATTTTTCAGTCCCAGAGGTTGCTGTTTGCTTTTGAATGGTCATCAGTTGGAGCCGGCATCCATGATCACTGCATTAGCTCCAGCCACAAATATTCGGCATGTAAGCTGTCTAAAAATGGCATCAGAGCTGCAGAGTTACTTAAAATAATCACAAGGGTTTTGGTTTTTTTTGCATTGACACCAGAATAAGCAGAACATGACAAACATATTTTGACACTCAAAATGCAAAAATATGAGAACAGTGTGTGTGTGTGTGTGTGTGTGTATCTAAAATGACACGAAGAAATATGTGTGAAATGGTTGAGGTCAGCCTGGCCTGGAGGTGATCTCTGGAGTGACAGTTGAATCATTCCACCTGGTGTGTGTGTGTCTGAGTATTTGTGCGCTTTATAGCCTGTGAAATGAAGATGGGGGTAAGGTGACGCAGAGAGGAAGGGGCAACGAGGTCATGAGATAATCAACCCCTGATCAACTCCACTCGCAAACACATACACACACTGGCTGTATTAGACCTGAGATAACTGAGTCAAAAGCCCCGGGGTCAGAGGTCAGAGCCCTAGTTCATAGAGAACACATGGAAGGGATAAAGAGGCTCTGGATTCCATAAAGCACGAGCATGAGACTTATTTATGGCTGCAGGGAAAACATCACAACCCAAATCCATGCTCTACCTCCTTTCCTGTCCATTCTGCTCCCTCGCTGACGGAAATATGGATATAGTGAGGGAGGGGAGAGGGCGAAATGATCTCTAAAAGCAGTTCTGGTTCTCTCTACTTCCTGTCCCAACAACTTAATTTCAAAGGCTCTCGGAGGAGGGGGCCTCAAACTTTCACTGAAAAAGGAAACAAAACAGGGAGATTTTAAACAGTCAAACTGTGTCAGCCACAAACTGAACCAGTAAAGAAAAGCCATGTGAGAGCAAAACAGTAAAACAGTGGGGTATTGTGACAAGAAGTGGTTTTGATTTAGACCACAGAAACTAATGGCATGCTGTTTGCCTGCTAAAAGGCACAGGGCCGTTTTGTTGTTTGGTGCACATTAAGTCATGGGCTGACTCACACATACACATTTAATTGCACTCTGTGGGTTTCATTTTCTGCTCTTCTTACAAATCCGTTTCTGATATTTTTAACATTAACTATAATCTGTTTCCTGTGCAGAGTGTCTCTGCAGTCACGGTGTTAGGCAACCGTGCGACTGTGTTTGTTCCAGTGGTGAAAAGCTGAGGAGGACAAGCACAAAGCCACCCCCTGGCTTCATGTTATATTATATTAGTTGGCTACTTGAGTGCATTTTTCTCTGGTCAATGTAAACTTAAGGAGGGAGACAAGAACAGCTCTAGTCATTTGGATGAATTGTCCTTTTAACATCCCAGGGAGAGCGGCACCACATGTCGGAGCCCGACGTCCCACAACACAATAATGACACCCCAAAATAAATGAATTCCCAGGCTGCCATGTTATTTACTAATGTTTAGAGAGGTCACACTCTGTGCACGCAAATATATTATATTATCTACTCTAAATACTGACTTTAAATGTAAGGAGGGCTGAAACAGGGACTGCTCAGTGGTGAGGTGGTCAGCTTTAAATCAGATAAGCATTTAAGAAAATGGATGGATGGACTGACTAAAGGAAAGTCAATTTTTCCTCACAGCTGGGATGGAGGTCGGACTCATGAGGAGGTTGATGTGTAAGAATTCACAGAACAGAAAAAATATGACTGTAACCTGATTCAAAGAAATAAATTATTGCTAAAGTTAGTGCTCTTTTATTCCTGGCATAAATATGACCAATTTTGATGGAATTATTCATAACACTGCAAAAATGAAGCGCATGATTAGGTCTTCCGTCTGTGCACTCACATGTTGAGAAATTATCTTAGTAGCTTATGTGAGTCCTGTTGCAGCTACCTCATCTAAGGCTAAGCTAGAAAGATAAGCTGTTTGTAATCTTTGGACAGAAGAAGTCCAGTAAGTACGATAAAATATCCTCTCTGTTGTATCTGGTGCTGCAGTCCTTTATCCATATTCAGTGTTGGGGAGTAACGGAATACATGTACCGGCGTTACGTATTTAAAATACAAAATATAAGTAACTGTATTCCGTTACAGTTAGCGTTTAAAAAGGTGGTATTCAGAATACAGTTACTTTGTTAAAATAAAGGGATTACCCAGCAGTATTTTCCTGTTTCATATGTTAGGCTGTCCCCTCTCTATTTTTGGTAATTCCACGCCGGTGGAAACCCAAACAAAACACGCATTAAGAGGCTCTGTGTCTCAATCTCGCGGCCCATGTCACCTCTACTTGCGGCCCGCATAATGACATGAAAAAATATTTTTAAAAATTATTGTTCAAAAACTTATTTAATATGAAGGCAATAGGCAAAGTGTTACAGGCATAGCCCTAAAGAATGTAGCCTCATGGGCAGTGTAGCCCAGTTGTAAGTAAGCTATTAAGACTCGACTGTACACTGTGTTCGTGTTTTCCTCCGAAACAATAAGTCCCGTTGGAGCAGCCTTTCAACGCCTCTCTCTGTCTCTCGCTAGTAAAGTTGACCCAGACAACAAAGTAAAGCTAGTTTTCAGCTACAAGCCCGACACGAACCCGACGTATTAGCCAGAGGTCCCTTTACTACGGTTCGGAGCCGCGGACCTGTTTTATATATGCGCGGAATAGTTTTCTATACGAGATCGCTGCAAAAAGTGCAGCCTTACCTAATGTTCACCCTACTGTTACTCATTTTATATTAAGATTTAAAAATCTGGTTGGTATTGCTATGTCGAGTAACCTTCAGTAAAAGTAATAAATCACACAGCAATAGTACATTCATGTAGTTGTAAAAAGCATGATAATATATTAAGTAATCCAAAGTATTCAGAATACGTTACCCTCATTGAGTAACGTAACGGAATATGTTACAAAATACATTTCGGGGCATGTATTCTGTAATCTGTAGTGGAATACATTTTAAAAGTAACCTTCCCAACACTGTTCATACCAGGGTCAAGTGCCAGATGACGCATGCTGTGGTTCCCCAGACCAAATCCAGTTTCTTCTTTAGTAACAGTTCATCAGGGTTGTTGCAACACACTATCTGTATGAACATAGCTCACAGGGATCTGTGACAATTAAAGAATCTGTGTTTACCTACCTGACATTCTGCAGTATGATAAGCAGCTGTAATGAGCATGAAAAATGAGATGAAAAAATCTGAGCCAAAAAGTAATGTTTAAAACATTAAATCAATACCAAATCTACACACAGAGCTAAACAAAAAAAAATCTAATATGCTTTTTTTAAGTCCTTCTTCCAACTTTGGAATTATAGAATCAATGAAAGTGAAAAATGTGCATTTCAGCTCTTTCTATGAAGATGGCGTATAAACTACCAGTCAGAAGTTTGGACACACTGGTTTTTCTTATTTTCATGACTATTTAGATTATAGATTCTCTCTGAAGGCATCAAATCTATGAATGAACACATATGGAATTATGAAGTAAACAAAAAAGAAGCAAAAAATAGCCAGTCTTTGCTTTGATTACTGTTTTGCACACTCTTGGCATTCTCTCGATCAGCTTCATGAGGTCGTCACCTGAAATGGTTTTCCAACAGTCTTGAAGAAGTTCCCAGAGATGCTGAGCACTTGTTGGCACTTTTGCCTTGACTCTGTGGTCCATCTCATCCCAAACCATCTCAATGAGGCCAGGCTGTCTTGCGCAGCACACCATGAAGCACTCAATTCTTCACTGTGGGAACCATGCACGTAGAGATCATCCATTCATCTTTTCTGCGTCACATGAAGACACGCAGAGTGGAACCAAAGATCTCAAATCTGGAGTCATCTGAACAAACCACAGATTTCCACTGGTCTAATGTCCATTCCTTGTGTTTCTTGGCCCAAACAAATCTCTATTTGACCATAAAGGCCTGATTCACACAGTCTGCTCTGAACAGTTGATGTAGAGATGTGTCTGCTACTGGAGCTCTGTGTGGCATTTATCTGGGCTCTAATCTGAGGTGCTGTTAAATTGTGATTTCTGAGGCTGGTGACTCGGATGAATTTATCCTCAGCAGCAGAGGTGACTCGTGTTCTTCCTTTCCTCGGGCAGTCCTCATTAGAGCCAGTTTCATCGAAGCGCTTGATGGTTTTTGCGACTGCAATTGAGGACCCATTCAAAGCTTTAGCAATTTTCCGGACTGACTGACCTTCAGTTCTTAAAGTAATGATGGACTGTTGTTTCTCTTTAATTCTTGCCATAATATGAATTCTAACAGTGTTAAATAGGGCTGTCAGCAGTGTACCAACCTGACAAAAGGCAAGAAATTCCACAAATGAACCCTGACAAGGCACACCTGAAAACCATTTCAGGTGACATGAAGCTCAATGACAGAAGTCCAAGGGTTTGCTGCACCATCAACAAAGCAAAGGGTGGCTACTTTCATCTAAAATATAAGACATATTTAATTTATCACTTTTCTCTTTGCTACATAATTCCATATATCTTGCTTCAGGTATTTGATGTCTTTAGTATGTATCTACCTTGTAGAACGTAGAAAAAAAACATTAAATGAGGTGTGTCCAAATTTTTGACTAGTAGTGGATTTCGCAAGTTCTCCTCTGACCCTAAAGGAGATTTACAAATATAGAAGGAGTTAGTCCCCAAGGAGACATAAAAGGAAACAAGATTTACATCAGGAAAAGACGGACTTGACAGTGGCCAGTAGCTCGATGAAAGGTGGTAACCACGAACACATACAAAGACAAAGACACAAAAATAATGTAATTGCCATTCTTCCTATTTTCAGTGTCTTCTGCCTCCCTGTGCAAGTATCTTTGTGTGTGTGTGCAGGAGGATGTGTGTGTCTGCGGTAGTCATCAGGTCATTAGGCTCATCACCTAAGGGGTTGTGAGACAATAGCGGTGAGATAATGAAGACAAGAGCCAGCGGCAGAGGCTGATGGAGAACAATGCAGCGGTAATGGTTCTGGCACGGTGTGTGGAGTTTACTGTTGCTCACTGGGATGCTTCCTTCCTGTCCTGCTTTATCAACACACAGGAAAGAACAACAACAACCACCCACCACCACCTTCTCTCTCATCTTCTCTTCTGGTTGTCATTTCTTATTTTTTCACTTTCTTTCTTCTCATTCGTCCTGTTTTCTCAGCTTTCCTCTTTTGTCTGTAATTTTCACTTTCAACTCTTCTTTAACTGCTTCCATGTATCCTCTGACCCAGTAAAGATCATCCTTTTGAAAAGTATCTACTATTTACTATTTGCTGAGAATGAGTGGTAGAGGAATGTCTTTTAGAACTATTGCTATTGTCAAAGTCTATATAAAATATTAAAAATAAAATTTAACTCTGCTGAAAAATATTTCCCATCACTTTCATATGGATTAGTATTGCTGCTGCAGACATTTAAGGTTGACTATTAAACACTTTTACATTAATGCATCATATTCAGTAAAATCGTCCTGTAAAGACCACAACATCTTTTAATCAGCTCAGAAACAAAATAAAAGGCTGCACTGTACAATTAATTGCCAATACCCAAAGTGGGATTAAATATTGATTCTTAATGAAAAATGAAGTTGGTGTATTAGTAAAACAGTAAGTTAAACTTTGAGAGATGTTAATCTAAAAGCATTCGTACATTGATCTATCTGTTCAACTTGCCTGTTTTATTAAACCACGGGTGGCAGGGGATTCTCCATTATTAAAGATTTCATTACTAACATGCTAAACAATTAATTAAAAGTTTTGTATATGTTGATTAAGGTAATTACTAAGAGAAAACTCATTTGTTATGATGATAAATAAGAACACTCATTCGCATGTTCATGAGAATGCTTACCCTTTCAGATTTCAGTGTCTCCATTGTTAAGCTGCATTAATTCTGCTTCCAGAGACAATAACCAACAGTGGCTAAAAGTTGGCAGTGATTTAAAGGATGGATCCAAATAAACACGGTTTGCATCATCAGTGTTTAAGACAAAAGTAGATATGTTTGGTCTGTTTTAATTGATGTCTGCTTTTGGTATAAAAGTAAGAAAATACTCAACAAAACAGTCACAACTGAGCATGAAGCGTTTAAAAATTGTCCATACAAATATTAACTAATTATTTAAGTGATTAAGAGCTATTTTAAAGTGTTATTCATTTTGCTCCAAAACACATTTTCAGTGCTGCTGAAATTATGAGGCCCTTTGTGCTTTACACAGTATCACATTAGTTTGCCAAGTGTTGCTAACATTAGCATTGCTTGGACCAACAGGGCTCTTGGTTTGCAGCCTTAGGTCCTCCGGCCTAAGCAGAAAAAAACTGACATATTTACTCCTCTCAAGTGCTTAAATGACTGTTTATGCTGATATATATATATATATATATATATATATATATATATATATATATATATATATATATATATATATATATATATATAAGGAAGTGGAATACATCAGGGAACACAGGTGGTGTAAATGTAACTGACGGGCCAGGGGAAATAAACTGAGCATACGCACGCAAGACAGGGAACTAACAAAATAAAAGAGGAAGTAACGCACAGTGAGACTCAGACTAGATATGTGATCTTGACGCTGGTACTTGGGATAAACAGACATTGAGACATGACAGACTGGGGAGACAAAAGATGATACACAGAAATGAACATGGGATCAGGAAAGGGAAAAACACAGGGAACAGGACTACAGTTGTGTTAACTAGATAAGACAGGGAACGCAGACAACCATGGATACAGAACACAAAGAGACCAGACAGACATCGGGACGCGACTAGCAGGACCCGAGGTAAACAAACACATAGACACTGAAGACAGAATACAGATTAGACTAATATAGACTGGGCACAAAAGGTGAACTGGCGTAATAAAACAAGAACTCAAGAATTATAAATAACAATCTCAAAGGCACTAAAACATATTCAGGTACTAGAATGTAAATTATCTTATAACTTTCCAAGAAATAAAGAATAAAGCTCAAAATACTGGGTCAAAAACCCAGGACCATGGGATAAATTGAACCCAGCTTAGAGCTAACTAGCTTTGTTCAAATAGAGCATTTGGTATCTGATTTATGTAATGTTATGTGATCATGTTTTTCCTTTTGCGGCTCATTGGCCACAGGGCTAATAATCTTGAAACGGTATAAAATTAAAATTTAAAGTGTCCTTCAACCCCCCCCCCCCCCCCCCCCCCTCCATATGCCTTCTTTTCCCCTCTTCTGTATCCTGTCCTTTATTTTCCCTCTCCCTGCTTTGTTTTCATTCTGTGAGGGGAAGTAGGAGACCTCTTCAATATGGGATGCTGCATGCTGTTCACGGCCCACCTTCCACTCTCTACCTTAATCTGGCTCATAATCTTCATCTCTTGTTTATCTATGCTAACACTCCCTCTCTCATTTCAAAGCACCCTGAGGTGAGCTGGGAAGGGAATGCAAAGAGGAAGGCCTCCCTGGGGTTACAATAATAACTTAGCTGCCTTAAAACTCGTGCGATTTGCTGCCTGTTTTACACAAACTGATTGTATGTGTGTATACAGTCTTGACACCTCTTCAGAAAACACTGTCTGAGTCTTGAGAGAGGACAAAACTGTTGCCCTTGAACCCTCTGGAGACGGAGGGTAAGAAGCTGAGTGTTACAGGATGTTGTGTTTTCAGAGGACAGGCAGTACAGACGTGGAAGGACAGGAGGGTGTGTTTGTGGTGGGAAAGTATTTTTAAATATTTTCCTGCTTTTATGCTTTGGTGCCTTCATTGTTCTTTCCTGAGGCTCCTACTTGAGAGGTTTGAAACCACACTTAACAAGCATTAGTACAAAGCCATGCATACCAACAGCAAAAGGAGAAAAACAAAGTACATCTAATATGGCATGACTGTAAATGATTTATTGGTGCAATCACTATTCTCATCCACTTTAATATGAGTAGAGGTGAAGGAACAACAGGGTAAAAAACATATCCTTAACATTCTTCTCCCTAGCCATGTATTTGGATTATATACGCCATTCACTATGTTCTTGGTTTATGCTTACAGATGGACTTTCTTGGAAGACTTAAAATAGGCTTCAGAACCGTGACCTACCACATCTCAGCATTTTTAGATATGACAACACAGCAGTCTTCAGATCTCTCTGGGTGGCTGTGTTTCAGTAGGAATGGCAGTAGTTCACCAATCAGATGTTTGGTGGTTTGATATGTGGCTCAAATTGTCCATAGATAAGATACTCTGGTTTGTGTTATAGATGACACATATAGAGAGTAAAAGGGCTGAGTGAGAGTGGGTAAATTGCTAGGTTTTCTGACTTTTTTCTAAGTCATCACTGGGGATGTCCCTAACTCAGCACTTTGGGTAAATATTTGCATATTTCTTTTCATTACTGTTCTCCTAAGTCTGCAATCGGGAACAACCAACAAAACCTTTTTTGGCACAGAAAAGTCCTTTATTCTTTTTTGAAACCATAACGCCAAACCCTACACCCTACCCCTTAGGGTTTAGGGTTTGGAGTTATGGTTATGATTGTCACATGACGATGTAGATCTCAGAGGGTTAATCTGTTTCAGCCTAGAGGTTACTGTTCAAATCCAAAAGATGAAACCAGCAGCATGTCAAGATTCCTAAGGATGGCACATTAATTGAGGAAGTAACTTGGCACTATGACTAGCATTGCTGTGCTTCATTTTGATTTCTTCAACTTTGGAAGGGTTGCAGTTCTTAGAACACACACAGCAAATGTTATATGTGTGTTACTGAGACATTGTTACAAGTAAGCAAGAATTTTGAAACGGACATTTTCCCAAGTATCGCTCATTCTTTCTGATAGGGATAAGAAAACTCGCAAGTATGTCATACTCGAACAGTGGAGTTCGTCCTTTTGGCTAGTCAAAGAGGTGTTATTGACTAAATTCAGATATTTTAAGGTTAAAAAAATAATGAACGTATTGAGAGTTAAATTAATGATGCAACATGTTTCTTTCCATTCAGATCCAGTGATAGACTAACAGCAGAGACCTATCCTTTTCTTGCAGTGGATCACTAAAACTAACCCCAATGACCTTCTAACCCTTACAGCTGTAAAGAGATTAAATATTTTCTAGTTCCACTGGTCTCTGAAAGTCACATTATTGAAAAGTGACGAGTCACACTGAAAATGAGCTTGACTTCCTTCTTAAAAAAAAAGAAAAAAAAAAAGGTTATGCTATATTACTTCAGCACACATCCCACAGAAACAACATTTGGGTAATATAAAGAACTTAGTAAGCCTTATTTGACTAACAGTGTGCACCCAAGGCTAAGTCATTCATCTGTTTATTTCTGTTTGCCTCATAGTGGCAGTTAATTTACTAACCACTACGTTATGGGGATCTGAACACACATCTTTAGCACTTGTAACAGTGGGTAGGATTGTAACCGCAAGTAGTGTTAATGCTCTATCCACAGAGAAGTACAGGTGCACCTCATTTAGTATATGAGTCAGTTAGAGAGAGATTACTCTGAGATAAAGAGACTCTTTGGGGACACGTGGTTTTCTGTTTTCTTCATTTCTGCTCTTTTGAAAAAAAGAAGAAAAAATATATATTTGGAAAAGTTGAAGTATTTGTGCAGGTTTGCAAATGCTTGCATCACGTGTGACACACACTCACACGTACACTCAAGAACACAGTGTGCTAATCTCTTTAGAATCTCCATGGAGACTTTAGTGTGCAGGCTCTGTGGGGGTTAGCAGGGCCCTGTCCTCAAACTGCTGAGGCTGGGACTGTAGGCAAAAGCTAGGCACTGGGCCATGAAAGCATGACACTGTGTGTGCGCGCGTGTGTGTGTGTGTGTGTGTGTGCATACGCGCATTTGTGTGTGCCTGCCTGTGTGCCCTTTTGCATTTTCATGAAGTTAATCCCGACTCGACCAAGCGAGTCCGGCTGTGCATAAATAATCACTTTAGGAGAAGTTCAAACACCATCAGTATGCATGACCCTCCATCTCCCTGACACTAGCAACCAAGACAACAGGCCTCTGAGCCACCGTCATCCCTTGGAGCAGAACATGCTTGCTGGCTGCTATGCTGCTGGTGTTAGTCTTTGTGAGGAGGAGAGAGTGAGAATAGGAAAGAGAGAGTCATATTGCAGAAAAATTTAAAAACTGGGTGATGAATGTTATGGGGAAATTGATTTTCAGCAATCCAAGTACCTTTGGAGAAAAAAAATGTGATGTAAATTATAGTGAAACAAATTGTACCAAAATGTAAAAAAGAAAGCAAGAAAGAATTAATGATATTACCCTCACGGCCTACGCTCTTACTACTGGCCAGTGGTTCGCTCTACTGATCTAAGCTCAAATTCCCAGCTTGGTCTCAATTGGCCTTCCATGGGTCAAATTAGCTCCAATACCAAGGAGCTTAGTTGGACTTGAAGAAACAGCTGGCTCTATGTGGGGGCTTACAGATCCAAAATGGCTGACCGGTAGCGACAGCAAAACTACCCTACACATTCCTCTCCCACAGACGTAGCTCAGTCGACCCAAAGTTGGATATTTGAAATGTAAACACGGAGATGTTATTCTGTTCCTAAATGGGTGAAGCGGTTTCCCATGGCGGAGCTGTCAGGACGATTGATGGACAGATTGTAGTTTGGCTATTTGAATTTTTGGCATTTGCGTTGACATGAAAGTTCATGTTTTCATCTCACACCATAATCATGCAAAAATGTAATTTATCCAGCTGCAAAGTTAATGCCAATACTTTATGCAAACCGTACTAAAAGATTATGCCTTCTAAATATGCTAGCATGTTCATTTTAAGTACTTACCTTCTTATATAATATATCCTAATGGACATTTCACACACAGGTTGAAAAACACAAAACAGTTGTATGCTGAATGAGACCTGTGCTCTTATCCCTGATTGTCCAGCACTTCCAAAATGACCTAATGTTCAGGGATCCTTTTGCGCTCCAAATATATTCCCACTTCTGTTAATTTTAACATCATTTGGGTTTAGACAAGTCCATCAACACACATTTATTCCCACTTAATTATTTTATTTTGAAATACTTTTGGAAACAAAGATGTCTTAGTGGAGCCAAACCCCATTCTGCTTAATCCAGCAGTGACAGCGTGTGTGCTGTAAAACTGTCCGTGTCTCTCTCCTTGTGTTGCAAATCTTATGTTTATGTGGTTGCAGTTGTCATTCACACCATACGGTGTTTTCCAATGAGTGCTTCTGACGCTTTCTAGTAATCTTTATGGGGTCTCATGTGAGATAGCTTTTCCAAACTGCTGGGAGAAGTTGGACAAAACAAACTTTATCCACCCGCAGTAGATTGGCTGAAATAAATGAAAAGGAAGACAGAGATGGCGGTGACAGATTTGCACTGGTGTGCAGAGAGAGATGATACCGAAAGAGAAGAAAAAATGGATAAAGAGGAAGGAGACAGGAAAGAGACAGAGAGGTGGAAGGAGTCAAGAAACATGTGTTGCTGTCAGTCTGTCTTTTAATCCTCTTGGACTTTTTCTGCCTCCTTTTCCCACGTTCTCAGTGTTAATTGATAAACACAGAGAGGGAACGGACCCCGTGACTAATCATTCTGGCTGCTGCTGTTATGCTGCTGTTGCTGGCAGTGGTGTGTGTGTGTGTGTGTGTGTGTGTGTGTGTGTGTGTGTGTGTGTGTGTGTGTGTGTGTGTGTGTGTGTGTGTACGGGTTCGTACTATCCTGGTGGGGACCAAAATCTGACTTTTACTATCCTGGTGGGGACTTTCTGCACCGTGGGGACCAAAATCCAGGTCCCCTCGGGGTTGAAAGCAATTTTCACACTCAAAATGCGGTTTTACTGTCAGGGTTACAATTAGGTTATGGTTAGGTTTAGGGTAAGGGTTAGGGTTAGGCATTCATTTTTAATGGTTAGGGTTAGGGTAAGGGGCTAGGGAAAGCATTATGTCAATGGGATGTCCCCACGAAGATAGCAAACCAGACATGTGTGTGTGTGTGTGTGTGTGTGTGTGTGTGTGTGTGTGTGTGTGTGTGTGTGTGTGTGTGTGTGTGTGTGTTTACAGGTCACTGAAGTCTGCAGGCCCCACTGGACTGGCAGCATCAGCAGGCAGCTGCTGATTCATGCCAGAACGCTGTTGTCCGATTTTCCTTCGCAACAGAAACACTTGAGCTAAAATACAGTTTGTTCCATGACTCAGTGAATACTACACTGCAACTTTAACTGAGATCAAATAAGTGCACGAATCATGGTCAAGTTTTCTCCTGTGTGTATCTGCCTTTTAAGCACTTAACAAAACACTGTATGTTTGCTCTGTGTGTTCTTGAGGGACATCAGAGCACAGCTGTCATGAACCCATGTCATTTTGGTTTGTGTATATATTTCAGTAAAGCACTGCCGCTCAGGCTGCTGCCAATTATTTACAGTCACCCCTAAATGTCCAGTTGCCCATTGTCCATTATTTCTCACAGAGACTGTAAACATTAATAAAATGTCTGTGAAGACACAAAGTACCATAAATAAAATGGATTTATACCTTTTTCATGATTAGTATATTATTTGTAGAGGTTTCAAATTCGTAAAATGTCCTCAGTATGTGGAAAAATATGTTTTGTTTTCAATCCTTCATTCTGGTGTAATGACATGGAAGGTAAGAAAGCCTTTTTTCCGCCACTAGGAGAACTTTACCAGTTCAGGCTCTAGATATAAACCAGGGGTCCCCAATCCCAGTCCACGAGGGCCGGTGTCCCTGCAGGTTTTAGATGTGTCCTTGATCCATCACAGCTGATTTGAATGGATAAATTACCTTCTCAACATGTCTTGAAGTTCTCCAGAGGCCTGGTAATGAACTAATCATGTGATCCAGGTGTGTTGACCCAGGGTGAGATCTAAAACCTGCAGGGACACCGGCCCTCGTGGACTGGGATTGGGGATCCCTGATATAGACTATATATAAAAAGATGTATGCAGCCACCACGATATCATTTACTAGTATCCTGACGCAACGTGCTGATGTCTCAACATGATGGTGTGTTCGAGATTAAGTTGGAAGTAATCAGACAGATTCGGGAACCAGTCCTACTTGCAAAGTTGGAGCAGCCCCACCCAACCCAGGTGAACGATCCAAGATAGTAACAGTGAAAGTAAACAGTAATAAACTGTAAAACCCTTCATCTGTCCTGCCACAGTCATGTATTTTGGACTCACTAAATAAGCCATACATAGATACATATACATACATACTGACCAGGCTCTATTCGTGAATGTGCAGTGGCATATTACTAAGTGCAAAAAAAAAAAAAAAACTATTATAAAAGGCATTATTCCCAATTCAGAGATAAATGGAAGACAGTGTTTTGGCTAATGACATGCTATTGCATTTGGACAAGAAAGTAAAGTGCTAAGAGAGAGCTAAAGTTAGCATGCTTGGTTAGCAATGCAGCCATAAAGCCTATGAGTGAAACAGACAAACATGCCTGTTAATTAATGCAAACAGAATACAGAAATTTTACTCACTGAAACTGCTGCACTTGGATAGCTTGCACCTCACAGTTAGCCATATTATTCTTAGCTTAATAATTCTCCAAAACTCTGTCATTTAGTCCAAATACCTGTATATTCAGTTAACAATTCACTCTGAGATAGCAGCTCTGGCAGCAAATACTGCCACAGTCTTATGGCTGTAGCTCCATTTTTGCTTTTTGCAATCAAAATTCTTAAGCCAAAAGACGATTAGCTTAGCATAAAAACAAATCAGGGGCGAGGATGCTAGTCTAATTTGTTAAAAAGTAATAAACTCTGCCTACAGACAGTGTTAGAAACTTGGTGGCTGTGTTTTTTTTCTGGGGGTAGCTTCTGCTCTCAACAAAAAATAAGTTCAACACAGCTGAATTATTTCTCCCTGCTCTCTTTATTAAGGTTGCCTTGAGCTGTCCCTTTCTAATAGCTGTCTTGCTAACACACAAATATGACAGCAGCACACACTGTTTTTTTCTAACTTTCGCTTTCTGTGTTTCCTCAAATATTTCTTGAATGACCACCAAAACAGTTTCCCACATTTCACATAAAGGCTGAAATGATGGATATGAAATAATCTTATTGTGCTATATCCAATCTCTGCATAGTTTGTGGCTCAGCAAGGAACTGACCAATCACATTTTGCCATCTCAAACACGCCCCCCTCTTGCTCTGTCTTCTCACACACATGCACACACACACATAAGATGCCCCTTAGTCATACCCAACCGAGTGGGAGTAGTACACCCACGTGTACTACCCACCCACACACTAGCTGATACACTGACTCACTCACTCACTACCTTGACGTCTGACTCATTATCAGGAAATTGGTGGACAAGTTGGACCAAACTGTACAAAGGTTTATTCTGTGGGTTTAAGCAGTGAAACTTAAACAAAGCTCCCTCAAATGTTGTTTTCGTCCCTATTTGCATCTCGAGTGGTCGGCCTCCTCCAACAATAAAAAACCTCTGACCACTGAGAACAAAAGGAAACCCTCAAATGAGAAGGAATTCAAGACTCCATTATGCTTATTTAAATTGTTCTGTGTTGCCATGTGGACAGATAATTGATGCATTTTGTCTTGATGTTACAAAATGCGGTGAGCGGTTGTGTAACGAGACCAACATAGAAAATGCTCTATTAAGATTAGTTCAGCACAGATGTTTGGACTGACAGAAAGCCTGGACTGAGATCAGCTCAGGGGGGAAAAAAGAACTGATGGACTGTTACAAACAAACTGCAGAAAAACCAAAAGGAAAAGTAGCTGAAACAAACAGCATGTGGACAGTGAAACGAGAATTGAAGACAAAGACAGACAGACTGGTAGTACTAAAACTAAAAAAGGATGTATGTTAATTAGTAACGGTTCAACACAGAGTAATATACCGACTGAAATAATCCAGCTATGACATCAAACCACGGCTAGATCTGAACTGTAATCACTTTTATGACTCATCTAGAAGTCACAACGAAAGTTAAACTGTATTCCTCAAATGCCTCACACTGCCTCTAGGGTCATGTGTCCTCAAATTTCATTGGCTCCCACTCAGATGGTTTAAGAAGACATGAAAGTAAAACAATCCCATGAACCGTTGTAAAATTCACAAACTGACACATCCCACATTTGGTATTCTGTCCAACTACAATGCTACTAATAAGTTTCCTGTTAGTTAGTTATTCTAAAATACATGACAAAACACTGTCACAACTCTGAATGACCTAGTTCAGTTAAACGTCTTGCGAAAGGCTTTTGTAGGATGTTGACTCATCAAGAAAAAAGTGACATTTCCTTTTAAAAGGCTATCTTGGGCGTCTGCAGCTCAGCAAATGTAAAGAGATAATGAAGAAGCTCAACTTGACTGTGTGCATGAAGAGCTAAAACAACAGCTTTAGTCACTGCTATGCCAGCCATCAGATGGCTATTCTCAGCATAAGTGTTGGTCAATGCAAACAGAAAAATGTTCCAAGAAAGTAGGCTATGCAAATCCTAAATGGACTCCCAGGGGGCAGTCACCCTTAGGCAGTCCTGAGAATTCGTAGAATTAGACTGCAGTGTCAGTCGTTTTTCTTAGTCCACTGCCTATTAATAGCTCAAGAAATAATGGATGGGTTGCCAGAGGATGATGCCTCTTACTCTGGTAATCTCTTCTGTATCCACTTTATTCAATATAACGATGAATCAAATAAAAAACAATGACATTCCATTAACATCAGCGTGAAGCCCAGGACGTTTTCACCCATGGAAGCAGAAATACAATGATCAATGGGTGGAGCAGTGGCAGAAGCAACAACCAAATAACAGCTCAAAGCGCTTACATGGCTGGCGTGACGAATAGATCTAAATGTGAAACAACTTTAAAAGGAGTACAACATCTATTTATGGCAGAGTGCTGTTTATTTCACTTTTTAGTTTTAGTGAATCAATGAGTAAAGGACACAGAGTTTATTTTTTTCTAGAGTCCCATGGTGCATTTCAAGATGCATATCCGATTTCAACAATAAGCAGTTTTCTTCCAGTTAACAGATTATTCACATTTATGGAAACCCTGATATCATTAGTATTCTATTCCTTGCTAAAATGTTAGCCCAGCACACAACTGAATAGTTTCAGCATCATAGAGCAGCTAGTCAGACTCTTTATAATGTGATCAGCCTATCCATTGGGTGACACAGATTGAATGTGTCTTTTCTCTATTGCAATTTGGATGCACTGATCTGTTAACCTCCTTTATTATTGATTATTTTTCTGTATTGCAGCATGAAACTTTTCTTTGTGACAGTAACTTACTCTAAAACTGATGTAAAAGTTGTGCCATGAATCACATTCTCAGTTTTTATTTTCGTTTTAAGCTGCTGCCAATCTTTAAGAGGCAGAGCTGTTGCAGTACTAATGCTGAGGCTGAGACAGAGACAGACAAGCAGGCAGTTAGAGGCTTGGTCCAGTGCTGCTTTACAGCTAATTGGGGCAATCATAATAAAAGGCCAGTAAATCCCCACCATTAGCCCACCGAGGACAGGAAACAGAGGCTGGCTTTTATCGCTGCTTCTCTTCACTGCTGCCCGTACCTGCGGCTATGAGTCCACACAAACATCCACACACAGTTATTTACACCCAGATTTCCTTTCCTGGCTGTTTGGGTTGTATTAGCTCGTGCTATTTTTAGGTCTTTTTCATTACTGCATAGTAAACAGTGCCTCTGCTCGTAACTAAGAGGGAAATAAAGATTTCTTCTCCTGGACAGGATGGGGAGCACCAGGGAGCTGTTGCCCCCAGTAATCAGGATCTCCCTGGGGGTTTGGACTGGCCTTCCTGGGAAACTACCCAACACAGTGGAAAGCACACATCTCCACGCAAGCTGGTTGAGAGCCGCTCCACTTTAAGTCTCCTCTTTCTTGACTCCTTTTCTTTCAGCTTTCTCTCTCTCCTCAGTTTGTCCCGTCATTCCTATAGTTGAAGGGGGAATTCCCCTATTTTGTGGCCATGGTAGCTGGCTCTGAATGGGATGGGAGTGCTGGGTGGAGGCTGTATGAGTGTGTGCGTGTTAGCAGGGGGGCAGTAGTGGCCGAGTGAAAGACTCTTTTGTAGGGCTCCTACTGTTTGGCAGTGGGGCTATCCTCCCAGGACTCATCTTCGGCCCTGCCACACCCACCAAGCCTTTCATATGGTAAGGCATCCTAATGGCTTTAACACTCTCCCAATGGCTATGGAACTCCCCAGCAACCAACAGGCTGCCCCCTGGCAACCACTGGGGCTTTCCACCCCCCTCCTTCCTTGGTAACCAACCACTGCCCCGGCAACTGCTTCTGCCCCAGTAAACCTGCCCTGGCAACTTCTTTTGACTTTCAATCAGTTCAGGTTCATTTCTGACTCCCTTGCTGCAGGGGCAAGGAGGTGGGAACAGAAAGAGAAGAATAGGGATGGGCAGGGATGTGCACATAGGAGTGTGCATGGTAGGGGGTACAGCCCCACCCACTATAACATGCACGTACACAAAAACCAAATAGCAAAGTTAGAAAATATCTGCTGTGCTGCTTCTAGCACAAATAAAAGAACTATGAACCGCACAAAGAAATATTCTGAAACACACAGAGGAGAAAGAGGTGTTCCCGTCAGTTGGGGGTAGCATACCCACACACTGGGACTTGGCTAAATAGAGGTTAGCCTTTCTACTAGCTGCTCGGTAGAGGATTTGCATTTGAATCCAAATGTGAGTGCCTGGATTTATGCCTCTGTCAGTGGTGCCCAACAGTGCTTTTTTTCTGACTCCCTCTCTCTCTGCACCCCATTCTCTTTCTGATCTTCCCAACTGTGTTGTGCTCCTTACCGGTTCCCTATTTTCCTCACTGTTGTTCCACACAGATACCCTGCTCTTTATCTCTAGTGTGGAGGGGCAGGACCCACGTTTGATGTGGATTTCACGCCTTGCAGGGGAAGTTCTTGCTCATTATTTTGATAATGCTTCTATGACTGCTGTTAGAATTCTTGTGCAGCATAAGAAAGAATGTGGTGCTGATGCTTGGGGATTTAGCTATTTAAGGCAGCAGTGAAGGTGTTTGCCAAACACGTGAAAGCATTAAATCTGGTGGATTCAATCCTGAATGTCATTCAGCATGTCCCACATTAGCTGCAAGTGAAGTTTCCAGAGTTGTAAAATTGTAGCGTTAAAAACCACTTCTTTGATCACTGATAATCTTTCAGAATTCCTGGACATGTTTCCACATTGCATTTTACTATCTCACGTTTCACCATACTTCAGGCCTGTTTGGGGTCTGGGCTCAGTCCTGGCAAGTCTGACATTTCAGATAGCTTGTCATGATACAGGTACTAGATAACCTGAATGCTGACTGCAACATTCCAAAAATTCAAGATTCACATTCTCTACTTCTCTATCCAGCCCCCTTTTTTATGTCTTGCTCAATCCAGTGCAACACTAACATTGTCTGAAAATGTGCGCTGTTAGAACCATTATGCAAACAACACCATAAAGATGTTTGATTTGACCAGTTCTGAGAGACCATAAACTAACCCTTTGGGCCGGGTTATGGGCTCTAAGAAGTGGTTCCTAAGGCTTCAGAAGTGTTTATACCTGATCCGAACACCCACACTGGGACCGCTTTCTGGAAATTTCCGAGAACAACGACTGGAGTAAAAACGCCACCACTGGGAGTGGGGGAGATGGGATATTGTTTAAAAATGGGAATAACAGTGCACAAACTGACACTTGATAGCGTTGCATTAGGTTGTAGACGTTGTGCACAAATTGTCTGTAAATGAAAATGACAGAGAAACGTATGCTCAGCTCCTCTCTCACAAAGCTGCACAATTCTGCAGTGGCATTGAAATCATCTGTTTCAAAAACATATGGCAATGAGATGTCTGATTTTTGGGCCCCTGCAGTGGTAGTTTGAGAGGATGAGATGGACCAAAAGATAAGGACAACACCAGTCCAACCTCCTGAGCCACTTTCCAGCGCTCACATTGCTATCACTTTTGTGACATCCAGATGACTACAGTTCATTAATGTTTGCTACATAAAGAAGATAAAAAACAAACAAAAAAAACCCGTTGATTTATTCTGGCATTGTGTACCCAACTAATGTGTGATAATGTGAGGTGTCTAACTTCCATTTAAGCAAGCAAACTTTTGCTGAGATTCAGATTCCAAATCTTTGGTCCATGCCCCATGACATCAATAAAGTAATTTGACTTTCATTCAGATGTGGTGATTATAAATCTCATATATGCCACAGTCGCTACCATTTCTGTTTTGAATGAATTTATGCATTAGTTCTTCAAAAGACACAATCAGATCTTGAGTCTTTTTAAGGCCTTTAGAAGCTCAAAGTTTTTACTTCTCCTGTATCAAAACGTTGGTTTTTCCGTGTGCACTCCAAAAATATTAATGCATAAAATGCTGACTTTAAGTAATTTGATTACATGTAAGTTTTCCAGGTAATTTTATTACATAAGTACAGTGTAAAACGTTACATTTAATGGAATCAAACAAAAATTATTTGATTAGTGTGCACATGAGGGCAAAGATTTATTATTTGAATGTGGGGCTGGAGTGAGACAAACACTTGAACAACTCATCATTTCAGTCACATGCAAACTTAAAGATGCAGATATTGGCCTGACCCCATTCTTATTCAGAACAATGTTTCCTAATAACTACTTTAATATTTAAATTATTTACACTTACAGTTATGTGAACAAGACAGTTTTCAAGGACTCTTTCAAGGTCAAATGTGAGGTTGGCTGTTCGACAGCCAAAGCTTGGAGAGCACTGGGTCATGCAAAAGGAAAACTGAGTTACTACATTTTATATAAAGCAAAGATATCAGCATGAATCCATTGTAATTCATTATGAAAGCTCTTAAAATTAATCACTTGTATAGTCATTGTCCTAAGAGCGCTGCTATAAAGTGTCTTTGTCAGCAGGCTGAATACAGTCATGACAATCACGCATCAGTACTGGAGACATGGATATGTTTCAACAATAGAGTGATTTTTTCTTCATGGAGATGAATAAATATGGCTGCATAGTTGTAAATGCTTGATGCAAACCTAGTAAAGCAAATAACCATGACTCGAAGCATATATTGATAAATATTCCAATAAAAAAAATACAGTACTTAGGACTTAGTAATGAAATGGCCTAAGTATATCTATCCACACTTAAATGAATGGCCAGCGACATTAATTCCCTCCTCGGCTCCCCTTTGACTGATTGACAGGGACCTCTTTGGCATGAATATTCATAACCACAGTTCCACCGAGCTTTCTCACAGCTAGAAGAAAAGTAAACCTTGCCAGGGGAGAGAAGATCGCTGCTAGCTGCTCACTTCATGTGGAAATGCGGGACTTCTATTCAACTCCCTGCAGGCATTTCCCAGAAGAATAAGGAAGGGAGAGGACTGGGCCGTGGGTGGTGGGGCGGGTGGTGGTGCCTTGAGTGAAAGTTGACAAGATTTAAGGATTTGCTGGCTCGAGCTTTTGTCTCGGCCTTCTATTTAAGAGCGAATATACAGATTTCTTCTTCATGCAAATTAGCCATCATAAGACTAGAAGCTGAGAATGCAAAAATGGGAAGGCAGAATATATGTGTAACACGAGCAAATACCCGCTCGAGATGGGAATAGATGAAAAGAAATGCTAGAAGAAACAAGAAAAGAAACATTATTGAGATTGATGCATTGAGGTGATGGGTGACAGCTGAAACCCTGGGAATGGATAGCACTAGAGGGTAGGTGGGTGAAGGGTTGTTGGAGGGGAGTGATGAGGAGTTGACAGAGGCCTCTTAGCAGTAAAAGACCACTGTGTGTAATCGCTTTTAATTGGAATGTATGGAAGACAAGGCTCTCCAAGGGGATCAGTTGGTCTTAAACCCTGCTTAATTATATGGGATCATGTTAGGCTGTTGGGTTTGGGTCAAAAATACCGCTGCAAGGGTGAACTGATACAAGAGGAGGAAGAGAAAGGAGGAGGTAGAGGGGAATCCTGGCATGGCATGTTCCTGATAGGGAAATGCTTTATTTAATATCTATTGGTTATGCTGAGAATGCAGAGAATAACCAGCTCCAGCAGTGATATAACATCATCCACAGCAGAGGATGGAGGAAAAGCCACAGAAAGCCATTGCTACCATTCCTATCAGTAATCTGATGGGGATCTCATGTTAAGTGTTAGAGTGAAGTCAACTTCTTAGTAACCATATGGTGCTTTATGGTCTTCTACATTTCCCAGTGGTGTCACTGTAACTCTCCCATAACATTATGGTTTGACAGTGTTTAACAGCATGTCTAGACTCTGCAGTGCTGACTTTATAGTGACCTTATCGTAAATTATCTTCACTTTTATCTCTTGTGTAACATCTCTGGAGGGATTTAAAGGGTGTCTGTGGTCTCTGGTGGTGAGTTTACAATGACTTTCTTGATGTCTTCTTGTGATTTTATCTCTGTCAGATGCTTTTGACTTGTTTGTTCCTGCTGACATATAAAATTCTTTTGTGGCAGCTCCATTACAACTTTCTGAAAATGGATTATAGCAGTATCATAGTCCTCATGAAGCCAGGCATAACTTTTCAAGGGTGTATGTAATTATGTAATTTATATCACAGACTAAATTCCTTGGATCAAATAATTTCAAAGTACCTTTCACAGCATTTTTTGTAAGAAATTATTTAAATATTTGGATAATATGCTAGAAAACAATGGAATGTTCCCAGTGGGTTGGGGCAGAGAGGCTGCCTTAAGCAAGGGAGTTTAATTATTTTGGGATTTTATTCATGAATGTTTCAAAGGTGGAGGGCAAGTTGGACTGGCAGATTGGTGCCACAGTAAGCAGTAATGTGGATGTTGCATTGGACTTTTGCGATGAAGAGAGAACTGAGCTAAAAGGCAAAGTCCATTTATCTCCCAACCTTAAATACAAATGGCTGAAATGAGCTTCCTTCGCAGGGTGTCTGCTCAGCTCAGCCTTAGCAACAAGGTGAGGAGGGATCTTGGAAGAAATCCTCTGCTACTTTGTGTCAAAAGTACCAAATTGAGAAGGTTCGTGATTCTGGTTAGGATAACCAAATCTGACCTAGAAATGCCTCGGGATCCCCCCGGAGGAACTGGAAAGTGTGGCTGGGGAGAAGGACATCTGGATTACCCTGCCGCCACTGCAGGCCAACTTTGGATGGATGGCTGGATCAGCAGATTGAAATAATTGGAGATAAAGTATCAGAATTTCTGGAGCTTGACCACGCCTTCAAATGCTCCTTCCGGTTCTTATCTATATATGTTCCCCCAGTTCTACAAGCTGTTCATTCTCGTTTACGTGCCCCTCCCTCCCTCCCCTTTTCAGTTCTTTAACTTCTTCACTTCTATTTAATGCATGGGGATCTGCTAGGCCCGGGAGCCGCCACCAGTCCCCTTCGAGGTATACCCCAAACCGCAGCTCAATTCACATCCAAGCCATTTACCTTTATCTACTAAAATGCTATCAAACTTAAAATGAGGACATGGGCCCAGCTAGTGAATCATAATAATACCTACAAATCTGTGTGCTCCTGCCTCCAGTCTTGGTGGTTGCCTATGCCTAAGGAGGCCCTGACTAGTCCCTGTCACTGGTAATATTAAAACTGCTCTCATCAAGTTATGATGATTTTAGTCCAACAGCAGGAGGCACCACAGCCAGGAGATTTTAGAGCACTTCATCCTTTCATCTAGAGACAAGTTTAATGGAGATGCTTTTCTAGGAGATCAGTCCTAAAACTCCTAGCAAATGGTTTTCTGACTATAGTATTACGTAATTTAGTGCTTGATTAGTCAGTCAACCTGCCTGACCTGAACCATATAGAGAACCTATGGGTCACTGTCAAGAGGAAGATGAGAAAAACCCAGCCCGAAAATACAGACAAGCCGTTAACCAATAAAATCTGGGCTTCAAGAATAGGCAATGCCACAAGCTGATTGCCTCAATGACAAGCTGCACTGATGCAGCAGTTTGTGGTAAAGTGTTTGGATATACTTTGGGCTTCCAGTTTAGGGTTCCAGAAATCCAGTATCTCAATAACTTGAGGTACTAGATTTCTAATTTTCATGATCACCCACAATCATAAAAATGGGGGGAAAAAAATTAAAAAGCCTGGAAATAACTATAACTAGATAGTAAATGTGGTGGTACACTGATAAGTTTACTTTGTTCTCAGAATGTAACAATAGAAGAAGAGACAATGCTGAGATCATCATATCAGTCTGCTCTGAACAAATGTTGAACGACTCCTTTAAGCAATGGACACAGTAAAAGAAATCCCAGGCGTCCATCAGTATTTCAGTGTAACTATGCCTGCGTGTATACATTTGCAGAAGACACTGTGATTTGTGTTTGTTCAACTTGTATACACACGAGCTCACTACCAAATATGCTGCATGCAGTCTAATGTAAGGTAATGGACTATGCTGCCTCGTGCACATAAACACACTTGCACTTGCTTATATAATACGCTTTGTTTTGTGTCTCTAGTGCACTTAGGCTTCAGATAAGCATGATGATTATGCATGAAAACACACACATTCATACACTCTTGCACGTACAAACACATATGCTGTGCGGAGCTGTCAGTATGGGCTTTGTCAGTAATATGCTGGCTGCTTGGTTGAATTAAAGGAATGCAGTGAAACAGGAGCTTGTCTTCCTCCGTCTGTCCTGCTTATTCCCCCTCTTTGCTCTATTCCTCCCTCCCTCCCCCTCTTCCTTTTTCGTACCATGCAGCTGTCCACATTTCAGCTCTGTCATCCATTTCCCATCTCCCCATTGAGAATCCTCATATTAGGATGAGCACTGTGGTGCTTCCTTCCCATCGCTGTCATGTCATGGTGGTTTCCTGCCCACCTCAAGGTTGCTCAATGTTGTCTGGGCCCTCAGTCAACATGGCGACGAGGTCGAGGTTGGTGGAGCCCGGGGACTGCGGCTAGAGTTATTTTCCAGAGGGCAGGCATGGGCGGTCAGCGGCCTTTGGGTTTGAGGAAGGAAGAGGACTACGGGGTGGGTTGGGGTGAAGTGGTCGATGGGGTCTGGCATCTCAATCTCTCTTCCACTCGCACCCCCTACCCTATAATGATCCTCTGCGGCAGGGTGACCCGGTTCTGGCTTCCAGAGTTTCAGGACCGACGCCGGGCCACAGTGAGATGCACCAACCACTTTCCCATGGACCCGGTGCTTCCAGGCCCATCATTACCATTTAATATCCTATAATATAAATCCCCCCTCCCCTCCCACTAGTCATCAGCAAAACAGGCTCCACCAGGGGGTTGGAAGGGGGAGTGGGCTGCCCACACCGCAAATAAGCCAGGATACCCAATATCCCCCCTCTTTTATTTGCTTCTAACCATTGCATAGCTGCACAACAGCTCCCAGTCATTACACACAGGCCACTAAGTAGGGGCTACCATGAATTGGATAAACAAGCATCAGTGAAGACTATGCACGAGCATCAGGAAATCAGAACCCATGTCGGTTTCATTCAGTGTTGGGAAATAAGGTTCTGGGGTGTTGTTTGACTTGATAAATCAGAGCTAGGTCAATATTATGACATGGCGGTTGGTGGCACGACTTCCTCGTTTGTTTTAATGTTAGTCTGCCCTTAAAAGTGCAATCTTGTTGACTGTGCATGATCACTTTTTTTGTTTTGTTTTTGTATTAACCAGAGACCTGACAAATATTACTATGCATCACAAGACCATTCCAGTGGAAAGAGGTTTTTGTTCTGCTAGAGCATGAACCCTGACATAATTGGCAGAAAATTCAAATTTTTTGACTTGTTTTGGATTGAACCTTCTGATATTAAGAAATTAAAGAGTTTTAGTTTGTATTATTTTGATACAGCCGGCATCTTTGTGTAATTCGTTGCTCATAGTTTTTTTTTTATCTTAAACAAACAAAAACATAAAAAGGGTTTAGGGTTAAAAAAAAAAGAAAAAAGAAATTACTCTGTTATTTAAATGATAGTGTTCATAAGGTTTGTGATTTTATCATCAACTGACAATAGCATCAGACTTGACTGCATGTACGGTAACTGAGCACATATCGAGGTTAAGGTTAGGCTAATGTCCAGCCGTTTTTATAGTAGATTTCCATGCATGGAAACTATCATGGTGGTGCCGTTGGTTAACACTGATACCAACAAGAAGAAGATCCTGGGTTCAAAGTAGGAGTTTAGATTAATTGGTGATTCACACCTGGGGTAAATGTGGTCATTCTAAATCCCCCATACATGTGAATGTGAGAGCAAATGGTCTGTCCCTCTGTGTTAACCCTGCAGCAAACTGGGGACCTGTTCATCTCACACTATGGCAGCTGGGAGAGGGAACCCTGAATTTGTCAACCAGAAGAAAATAGATGTAACACCCAATAAAAGATAAGAAAAAGTGAGGTACTTTATTTAAAATGTACTATTTTCCAGGTTCAGACCAGCTACTGTGCAATCTGACTGCTGACATTTGCATTTCAACATACACCTAGTGTAATATATAGGTAATATATATATATATATATATATATATATATATATATATATATATATATATATATATATATATATATATATATATATATATATATATATATACTGATTGAAAAAACACCCCAATGTGATCAATTAATCAAAGATCTTTGTCATGAAGTTTCTGTAAATTGTGATGACTTTTGGTGTCGTGTCATCTGCCGGTGTTGTTTGTGGTTGTCCAAAAGTGATCTAGCAGAAAATTTTAGAGCACTTCATGTTTTCATCTGCTGGCAAGCTCAATGGAGATACTGATTTCCTTTTCCAGCAGAACAATGCTAAAACTACTAGCAAATGGTTTTCTGACCATAGCATTACTTGACTGCGATCTTGACGGATTCTCTCTGAACCCCAGAGAGAATCTTGGGGCTGTTGTCAAAAGGAAGATGAGAAACATCTGACATATAGGCTCACTGATACTGTCATTCATTAACTTTAAGAAAATATTTCACCAGGAGGCCCATTTAGTAGCTGCTCTGGACCTTTTGATCATATTACACAATGTTTAACAGCAAGAATGATATCCTTCAATCATATTCGGTGTAATTTTAATGCTATTTATATTTTAAAAAGTCATCTCAGTCTCTGAAAATGTCACTTTAATTGAAAACAGATTTATTAAAACATAACTGGTTTATTAAGGACTCATTAGCTCCAGCTGTAACTTGCACCACTGGATTCAGTGACATCCGTTTCGGTATCCGCTGTTATTCTTTGTGCTGTATGTAAGGTCACTGCGTGTGTACGTGTACGTGCACACGCAGCAGGGATTCAGAGATAGCTTTGGAGGCGTATTAGGTATCGAGGGGTGAGGAGCTCGTCTGAAGAGCTTCATTCACAGAGCCAGGATACTGATAAGAAGCAGAGCAGCGCAGCCATGAATCCACCCTCTGTTCAGCCTCTCTCGCTCCTCTCTCTTCTCCCCACTCTGTCTGTCCCCCTTTCTCCTCTCCTCCAGCCCTTTATGCTGCCTGTGAGAAAGTTGCAGAGATGGGGAGGGGTGCGGAGCCCTGCAGGCTCTCGAAGTTTAATTAGCAGGATTAGAATTTTTTTAAAAGAGAGAGGGAGAGAGGAAAGAGAAAGAAAGTGGTAGGCAAGGGAAAAATGAGAAAAACATGTCGCTGTGCAGCTGTCTGGTATTATCTATTACTGTCCTAAATACTCATTTCTCATAAAACAATAAATGCTAACAGGAATGACCTAATTCTATTTGTTTTTAATAAAGTGACTGTAAATAAGTCCACGCAAGGCTACATACTCACATGTTTGCTCCAAAAAATAATGAAAAAATAATGTTTTAGTGAATCATGAATCATGCCGAGCTGTAAAAGATGCCACCAGACTAAAGGCTGCCTGTGCTATTGTCCCAGGATTGTTTGTCAGGCCTAGCAAGGGGCAGCCTATATGATGTCTATATGGCTGACATGCCCCAGTGAGGGGTCTTGAAGAAAAAAAGAGCAGAAGGGACCTCCGATGACCCGAGTTCTACAGATCAACCATGACCTCTGACCTCGCACGCTGGATAAACTGCAGAAGCACAGCCCACGTAGCTTGTATTTCTGGTTCTTTATTAACTAATTGTAAAGTAAATATATACACGCACTGATGTTGTGCGCTAGAAAATATAGCAGTGTGATAATTGAAGTGTTCTAAATAACAATTCATTCTCTTCCTGCTTTAACTATTTCCTTTACTTTAAAGAAGTCTATGCCTCATAAGCTCTCTCTATTTTAAATGTGATTTAATTTAATTCCAACTCCTTTCAGTTATTCTAAGATCAACTGAACCTTTAGCTTTCTTAACAATTCAAGAGAGGCTTTTATTTCCTCACATTTTCATGTGCTTTTCATCTGATTTCAGAAGCCGTACTTTTAACACATTGATTTCTTTCAGTAGAAACTAGATAAAATGTTTTTTTAAACACTTTTTTTCAGCAAAGTTAGTCTTGCATGTGCTTGCTCAAAGCAATGACTGGTGCATCTGAAAATGAAGGGTTTTAAACGTGTCTGCTGTGGAATAAGTTGACTAATCCTTTGTTTTTGTGCTTATGATTATAAATGTACCAGGAAGAATTTCAGAATCTCCGTCAGGAGTTTTACTACTACAATTCTTGGTCATGAAACATCTGCTGCAATACTTTGTCATGAATACTTCACTGACAATATTTGGTCATCTGAAGTATCTATGGCAACAGTGTAATCATCATCCCAGTCCTTAAATCATGGGAATAGTCTGATCCAAGCCTCGGTTTGGCTTTAAAAAGGGCCAGAGTGACTGTGTTCTCTGTTATTTGAGCTGTAAGAGATCTTAGCGTGTGAGTGTGTTTGCGTGAGAGCCTGTGAGTGTGTGAGTGGTGGCAAATGTCTGGTATATCTTTCCATCCTGCACCTGTACCAATTACTTCTCATAACCTTGAAAGGACCATACAAATTCAAGCACATCGCATATGCAACAGAATTATGAACATATTCGATTCACTTACTGTTGGATAATCAAGGAGCTGGAATCCCCTGTGAGCAGCCAGGATGAGGTCATGTGTAGTCATAGAAGGTCACAGCTGCTAAAACACACAGCAAACAAACTTGGCCTTGTTTGTTTTTGAAGGAAGCCTATATTACTTGCAACCAAATAAACTTCATCTTCCCCCAGTACTTGGTCAGCACATTTTAACCCCATGCTGAGCCAATCTAAAGCCCAGCCTGTGCCAATTCTGCTCAGCCTAACTCATACCTTACATAAGCCTGTTTCCCCACACATCCTACCTCATCAGTCAGCTGGCTCTCCCCCATAGCTTTCATTAGCATATGCATGGTTAAACTCAGCTTTCGGCGACTGATAGAATTGTTGAATGATAAATTGATTTTGGTTATTTATTTAGCTAAACTGTTTAATGACTGTAAGACAGATTCATTAATTGGGTAACTGATTGGGTGCTTTTTTTTGGCTGCTTGAGAAGCTGATGGGCTTGAAACAATTGTTGCTGTGAACTGGCGCTGAATAAAATGACCTGAAGTGAACTAACTGCACAGCCAACAGGTTGTTTGGTCGAATGACAGAATTGTCTGTTGCCCTGTTGTTTCAATATGTTATTCACTGGGCTACTTAAGCAAATGAGGTGATCACTGAATAGACTGTAGAAATGGCTAACTATTTGACTCAGTCACATACACATTGCTACCTGTGTAACTGACTGGCCTGTGTGCATTTAGCAAGTTGGCTAGTTAATAAACTAAACTGTTTAACTACAATGGTCTAGTTGGGTAACTCTTTTCTTGCCTTACTGATTAGCTAGCTATTCAGTGACTGAAAAGCTAACTGGGTAGTTATTGTGGCATCTTTGCTTTGTAGCTGCTGCATGATTTGCTAACTAGTTACTGGCTATTTAATGAGCTGACTACTTAGCGACTATAAGGGCTAAATTGCTGCCTAACTTAGATGCATAACTGAACAGCTACCAAGCGGAGTGGCTGAATAGCTTGCATGTTGTTAAAGTGGTTGGCATTTACTCAAACCAATATTGTAACCAGCTGCCTGATTGCTTCACAGGCCTTGACCTCTTCACAGAGAGGCTCCAACCTCATTTAGTCTCATTAGTACCAAGTTTCTGGCTCCCAGACAGGGACAGCACCACAGCTCCCAAAGGAGCGTATGTGTATCTATGTGCGAGTTTGTGTGTATGAGTCTAAAGACACCTACCGGAATACAGCATGTCTTGTCTGTCATCCAAGCACAGATGTCCAGAGAATTGCATCATACTGACCGCACCCAGTCTCCTTCACATCCCTTATCCCCTACCGTTGACCCCCTCCCTCCCACTGCCCTATTGTAAACCTTCATCGCCCTTTCACATCCATCCAGTCACAACCTCTTCACATTCTCTGACATAGACAATGAGTTTTGATTCATGGCTTCCACCACTGGTTTCCCATCGCCTCCTCTCTCGTGATGACTTCATCTCCCATCACACCTCACCTCATCTTTATTAAGCTGTGAGGCTACATGGTCCATAATGTACTGAAATTCGGGCTGCTGGGGCAGGGTCGAGATGGAAGCTCTCAATCCTTATTTAAAGCATGCGGGCTCACTTAATACGCATTCTTGTTCACAGTAGTAACCAGGAGGGTCAAGAAGAGTTTTAGACACACACTTGAGACTGTTGGGTGTGGACCCCAAGTGGAAAGTTGATGACAAGACAGAAGAATATCACCAGTGACCTATTTAGGGTTAGGGGTAGAGCATTTAGAGTATCAGTTCATTTCAGTTTTTATTTATATAGAGTTACATCGCAGCAATAGTCACCTCAGGGCGTCAACGGGAAGAAACCTCCAGCAGAACTGGGTTCAGGCAGGGCAGCCATCTGCCAGCAAAATCATTGTTTGGCATGTCTTTGTATGATGACATTTTGTAGTTTCTGAAAATTTGTTGTGGTCAAAATGCAACCCAAGCCTAAACTCTAGAAGAGAGGTTAACACAACAATCTGAAATAGGTGTGCAGAGTTTGTTCAGTCCTGTGACTGTTTGAAGCCTGAAGTCTGAAGCCGCAGTCCCAGTCCAGTACCTCTAGAATAGTTTATATAAGTGTATTCCATTTATTATCTACTATCTACTGTTTCCCAGCCAGATGTGTTCTTCACCCAAAGTATGAAAGTACTGTGAATTTAAGGTCTCTGGAGCACTAGGAAAAGTGGAGTAGGATTTAGAGGCGCTGGATGAGGAGGAGCAGAAAAGGGCCATGAACTTTGTTGATGGTCCTGAAGCTGAAGGGTCATCCGGTTACATCTTGCGGTGTTTGTTGTTGTGTAGCGAGGTGATGTCATGATTAAAAGCTTCAAGACACTGAAAAAAAATGCTGAAGGCAGGCTTGGGATTTCCCCACAAAAGTTTGAAGAATACGGCGAAGCAAGAATCCTTGCGTTCACAAACAGCAGATTGATGTTCCAGTCTTTTTGCACAGTGTCAGTTTCTGCTCTATGCTGTGTGTTGCCCTATAGTTCTGTGAGCAAAATACATCCATGTACAGAGTTGAGCGGGTGTACCCAAGAAAGATTTCACTAACTAGAACAAATAAGGTAATCTAATCGGTGGAAGGGTAAGCCCACAGACCTACAGAAACTTCCTGCTGAACAGTACTATCTTGTTAACGCTAGCTGCAACTTACATCCTGTCAACAGCATTATACTGTAATCTTTGTGAATTCTGTTTTGTGGCCTTGTGCAACTGGTTAAACACAGTCCTCGAAGGCTTCTCGTAATGGCATACGCTGGAGTTTTGGAAGGGCAGATATGATGACTAATGGGCCAATACTCACCCAAACTTGAACCATTGGAAACAGACTAAACAGAAAAAACAGAAAATACTGACGTAAGTATGAGTAGTATGTAAGAAGATTTTATCCAAATCTTCCAAAGGCCTTGTAATCATGAATTATGTATAATGTTCATCAATCCCTTAGCTAATGTACAAGTAATGTAGTTTAGCTTAAAGACCTTTTCCCATGACATATAAGCCAAATCTGTTCCACCCTACAGTGGATGAATAATTGGTGCTAAACCAGCACGGAGTCCTTTGCACTATTGTATCAATTGCCTGAAAGGTCTGAATGTAATGTAATTGACCAAATGGCCTAAAGTTGGTTGAATGTTGAGCCATTTACCCGCATCCTCCGTCCTCCATGTTGACCTCTGTACCACTCTTGGCCTTTCAGTGTCTCTCACTCTTTTCTTCCTTTCTCATCCTTGCATTCTAACACAATACGGTCACGTCCGGCCGATGAATCGATGGCTCTGTTCGGACCATGAATGGACGACTGCGACAGAGTGAATAGAGCGAAGAGGGGAAAAAGAGCAGTTTATTTGCAGATCGTTGTTGCAGCGTTGGAATAAATGGATGTAATAGACTTGTGCAGATGGAAGACAGAGGGGGTCAGGGAGAGTTAGGCAGAAAGACTGCACTACACCCCTCAGGGGTTTCTGGGAGAAGGTCAGAGGTCGCCGTGCTTCGGCGAGATTCATATCTGAAGCCCTGTTGGCCCTTAAACTCTAAATGCTGGTACCAGCCTTTATTGCTCCAGACGTCCTCTCACATAACCCCTTGCATTCCCTCTCTCTTCCATTTTTGTTTCATGTGTAAAGTCATCCTGCGCTCTTATATGTATGTACATATCTTTATTTAACCAACTAAACTCCCACTGAGAACTTAACCATTACAGCGTGTATATGCATACAGTAAATGCTTTCTTTACATGTATGTGGCTCCTCTGTTACATCTCCCCATCTGTAGAAAGTTTATATCGCCAGTGCAACCAGAGCCCGTCAGACGAGGTCCCATGTCTACACCATGCCAGTCAGGCGTAACAGGGAAGTAAACTGGAAGCACTAGACGAAGGAAGGCAGGGGGTAATGGGGGGGACTCTTGGTTGTGGGGATAGCCTATATAACTAACACAGAGGGGGCCTTCTGAATTACAGCCTGAGTCTGTGTTAGGTTAAGTACCCATTTGCAGTCTTGGCCTGGGAAAAGGACCATAAAATGTGAGGATGATAAACCCAAAAGCCCCCAAAACCCTGTTGAGAAATCATATATTACTTAAATGATAAGTTTCAAGAAGACGAAGGAGGTATGTCTGGATCCATGCAGTAAATTTCACGAACACACTGGAAAAATGTATCAAATAAAGAGTAAATAACAAAGGGTTTCAGCATAAGCACAAACAGTGAATGTAGCAAAAGTATCAAATATATTTCCTTAAGTTTGTGTGGTATCTAAAACACTCAGTGACATTTGTGTTCAGTGTTTAAACACACTTAAGTGTTTAGCTAAACTCTAGGATGTTTTAAAGTACTTTTTAGTCATTCATCACATGACGTTTCAATATTTAGCCAATGTAACATGACAAATACTGGCTTCTGAAACTGTAAATATCATTGTTTTTTGGAGATGGGCTTATCTTAGTCGGAAAGATGATAGTGGTTGTTTACTTAATATTGCTGCACGGCAGCCTATTTCACTGTTTATCTTATAGTATGCGCTTGTAAAATATAAGTAACACTAATCAAATGGGAGTATGTCTAGGTACACTTTCACACTCAGGGAGTGTGCAGTTCATTTTTCAGTTCAGTTCAGTTCATTTTTATTTCAAACATGTACCTTCACAATCATTACAAAATATCATTCCATTCTTTTGTTTGAAAAGGAGTAGGCAGAAGTGTACACTTATTAGTCCCTACCCCCTCAAATTTTACCTCTCATTGATTTAATTTTCTTTTAGCATTAAATTAAACAAACAACATATGAAGCAAAAGTAAAGCAAAGACAAAACAAAACAAACAAACAAATAAACAAAACAAATAAACAACCCCCATCACAGTATAGTTACTTTCATATCAATAAGGACTGAGTGGTAACGTTTGCAGATTCACAAATTATGAGATAAACAAACTAAAACACTATTACGTACAACATTACCGCCCTGAGTTAACCCTGTTTTCTTCATTCTTATATTTGTTAAAAATGTGTTTCATTTTAAACTGGTTTATGTTGTTACTTTCTTTAATTTCTTCTGTTAGACTGTTCCATAATTTAACTCCTGCTATAGAGATAGGCATACTTTTTAAAGTTTAAAGTTATTTATTAATATTCAACAAACAAAAGCAGTAACATGTGTCAGACTGATCTGATTCTAGACCCGACTTTCTTAAAGCCAATGAATTGTCTAGAATGAGCTCCTGACCGAGTGTGGTATGTGAACCTCAGTCAATGTTATTTCATGTTTGATATTTTTATTTCCCATTGTCCACTATAACGGCATCCCTGCAATCTGTGTGCAGTGAAAAGATGCATTGCATTTCCCAAATAAGGCATTCTGAGTTTCTGAAACAGGAAAAGAAGAAGCTGAATTCCTTCAACACAGAGTTACAGTGAAACACACTCTGCGTACCACAGTATCCATACCACATTCCCTCTCTTGGAATGGCCAAAATTCCACTTGGTGTGAGAAGGGCAGCCTCAAGTTAAAGGCCATGGTGAACTCTAGAGCTCTTTGACCCAGACATGGACCTCGGGATATTGCCGATATGTATCAGTGTTGGTGGTGTTTGGCTGTAACTGAGCCAGACTGACAGCTGCTGTCTGTCTGCTCGGTCTCTGTCATCAGCTCCGGTCATGTACCGACACCATGCACATACCAAGCACAAACCAGCTAGCTGTAGGCAGGGAATATATCTATATCTATATATAGATAGATCTATCCTGGGTCACACTAAAGTCTATCATGAGTAAATCTTTATGTTCATGTAAAAATTTCCCACCTGGATGAAGTAAGGTAAAAGTATGTGTTTCATAACTTTATGTTGGCATGTTGTCTCTGGTGTATGTACAATATGTGTGCGTAGATTACAGTCTGTAGAAAAGATCATCCAACAATAAAGCCATACACTGCATAGTGGTATTAACATGGCCACATGGCCAATCTATATTTAAGCATGCCATGACTGTTTTCAGTGTTTCAGAGGTCAGCTGAATATGTTATGTACTGTACATGTGGTCAGAGGGCTAAACACTGCACTGAAACACATGAAACAGATGGGGTCACACACTAGCAACACTCTGTGCATACTGTAGTAAGCTGAAAGTGAGTAACATATCATTGGAATGACATTTTTCTCAATTGGCAATAAATCTCAAGGCAAACCTGGTGACAACTTAAAATGGATGAAACACATGCAGAGGTTGTTTCCACCAACTTGCATATTTTTTATTTTTCTTTATTCTTTTTACTGTCAGGGAAGAGCATTAGTTGTGCAGCTTTTTCAAACAAGGAAATGAGCTCTTGATATTAAGAATCTCTTCTATAAGAACGTCCTGGGCTGACACAGACGGCATTAAGCAACCATGTTTTTAAATGGCAAGAAAACCAGAGCTCCCAGAGACAACCTGCACAGTAGATGAGATGCACACTCTTTGGTGAAGGACCCTACCTGGATTTGAACCCAACACATTTTTGCTGTGAGGCAGCTAACTCTATAAATACATGTAACCCAGTCCTGGGTAAGTACACCTCACTCTAGGTTCGAGGAGGAGCTGGACATGAGTGCGAATAATCATAACACACAGAAATTTCAGTTAACTGTGACTTTAGTTTCAACAGGTAACAGTTTCACAAGAGTTTCACAGCAAAACAACAACTAGGGCCCTTAAAATAAAAATAGAAATAAAATGCATTGTCCTTAATCATTGAAATTGTCCCTTTGAAAGTATTTGTTAGGTTGCAACCTTATAGTTCAGTTTGTTCCTCGGAGTTTATAAAGGGTCAGTCAAGTCAAAGCACAGATCGGATGAGGGAATGATCTGTAATGATCCGTCAGTCAGCAAAAAGTCTAGTGAAGTTTCACACTTAGTGTTTTTATAGTCTAGAGTGCACTCTTTTTGTCTGTTCACTGTTGCCAGTCGGGGTGACTGGTGGAATCCTACCAGAAATCAGATAAACCATTGGCCGTCTGACTGGCTGCGCAGATCTGGATCCTGGAAATCACACTAGGAGGCTCACCATCAATTGGAATCACTGGTCTTTTCTCGTGGAGCTCAAAACTCACTAAAAAACCTGACCAAGACACGTGGAACACTATTAACTTAGTGGAGTAACACAGGTGGATTATGGGTCACAGCTGTAGGTTAACTAACAATTGACCCTCTGAGAGATGAATTATCGTGGATTATGACTCTAACCCTAACCCTGTGCTATCAGAATGATAGTTTAGGGTTAAATGTTCTGCCATGTCTTGGAAGTCAAGGGACAAAAAATGACCAAAAACCTACTGATACACGTGATTGCAGCTCATTGCTGACCTGTCTCTGGTTACAATATTATTGCTCATTTTGGAACATGCAAAGCAAAAAGAAAAAAAAACTCCAATGCAGAAATGTATACAATATTTTGCATCTCTATAAATTTGTCTTTGTAGCATGTTGCTAACTCTTGGAGCTCTGCCATCATCTGGGATGATCCCGAGCCTATATTTACCATACAGGTCTCCAGTGATCTGATGGAGGTTGAGAGGTAAACTATTCACATGTAGGTTATTGCAAACAGATGTTTAATTCAAGTTTGTGTGTCTTTTCTTGACGTTCTCTTTTATACAACATAGTGCTGCATTGTAGCTCTGTTCAGTTTCCGTGTCGCAAGTTCTTTGTGTTTGCAGGTTTGTTCAGACTGATTTCACCTGTGCATATAAAGAAATATAAGGCAGGGCTTTGTAAGCCAGTCATGCATCCAGGCAGTTATTTGTATTATATCCTTTGACTCCTCCAAATAGAGATAGAATTTGACTGACATTCTTTTATTTAATTGTGTTAGATTTTACAGACATCCCTGATTAAATGGCCATCGAGTGCTTTTCCACTTGCGCAAAACATTCCAGAAGCAAGTGCTGTTTCATATTACAGAACTTTTATTGTTGCCCACTTGTACAATCAATACTCTCTTGCACTCTTGCATTAAGAGGCATGTAAATCAGCATTGGTTGTGAGTTTGTGAGGTCAGGGCTTTGGAACTGTGGGAGTATCCATTTCCACACACAAACCTCTCAGTCTGGTCTAATCCCCATGTCGCCTCGTCCCTCAGCAACAGCCCTGTCCTCTGGTCAGGGTGCTGGGCAGAATCAGGCGGGTCAGGGGCCATGGGTCAGGGCTGCTCCTTGAACTGGACAATGGCCAAAACCCCACCTGGAGTAAATCAGTGGCTGGTTCGGGCGATTGGCCGTGACAGCCCCCATTACCGAGGCCAAATAAACAGAGACGAGGCAAAGAATTGTGGGTAAATCTAAGAGGATATGTGTGCACACGTGTACACACATTTACCAGCTCTGTCTCTGGTGACTGTCTGAAGGGCCACAACTCACCGTTGCTCCAGTGTCACCCCCAATTCAACTTCCCGCAACCCCGCCTGTGATTAACTGTTGGAAGTGGAAAAGGTGAAAGGTCTTCTAAGAACAGCAATATCAGGGGTGGGGGGCTTGAGTCTGAGGTGTGCATGTATACGTTTGTGTGCTGAGGTTGGGCTGTTTCAGTGAAGGGAGAGCTTTCTTTTTGGACGCACATTTCACAGCGGAGACCTCTTGTTTGTTGCTTCAAACCCACTCCGTGTGCCGATGTGAGAGACGAAGCCAGAGCTGGAAATAGTATAGCTGTCGTTTATTTTGAATGTTGGGAAAGATGGATGGCTGAGTGGATGACTATGGATGCAAGTGGACTGGAAATCTTCATATTTTGTTATCCCTTTGACATGAAGGAAAATAGTAAATACCTGGCAGTGTAATTTGGGTCAAACCTTCCATAAAACACAGTGATCTAGATCCATAATATCGCCTTAGATTGTATATGATATATGATGTCTTATAAACTGACTCCTCTTCAACCAGCTACACTGAAATAACTTAAAATGCCAAAAAGATTCCTTGCAGATAGATATAATGGTTAAAATAAACTTGGACAATAGAAGATGAAATAGAAAGTGATACATAAAGTTGTGTGATGGCCTTTTAAGTTTCTTGTTGACTGTCTGCACTGCTTCCATTGTTAAAGTCAAAGTGGATAAAATGTGATTTATCGTCTTTTCATTTGAGGCTTTAAGGCAATAAAACTAACTAGAAAGTCTGAGGGTGTGTAGCGTTTTGATATCCACTGCATGTTTGGATATTTCATTTAATTTGCCTTGGTAATGGAGACCTACAGGCCTGTGAGGGAGGGGTGGTGGGGTTTAGCATAACTCCGTTTTGAAAACTAAGACATAGTGATAACCACAGTGGTCTCACTGGCTCCAACCAAACCTCACGGTAGTTGGTCAGCACCGTCCACTGCAGGGCTGTAACTATGTTTTGTGCTCTCTGTGAGTTTCTATAGGCTTCACTTTACTGCAGTCTTGACTTATAACTGTATAAGAAGGGGGGTGGGGGGGTGGGGGGGGGAGTGTCAGGATAAAAAGCTGAGTGGGATAAAAGAGAGATTTAATGTGGGCTTAGTTGCTTTTAAATGATTTGTATAAATACATGTTTTGAATGCTGGAAGTCTTCATATTATTATTATACGGACAATCTGGTGGAACAAAGTATCAGATGTTAAAGATTGTGGGGTTGAGTGTTCTTTGGGCAAAACAGTAATCATGTGGAGAGACAAATATGAGGCACTTCAAAAATGCATTCACAAACAGTTTGTTAAGGATTCTTCTGTTAGCATATGGCATTTGGATGTTGTAGATAGACTGGAAAATGTGTTAACTAAAGTCTCTATCAGACTAGAGTAAAATTACAACTGCATACTTCATGTGATCAGGAAAAATTGTAGTGATCAACTGGTTGCCTCTGCGCAACCACTTCACATTGGAAGGCGAGTACACGGGTCGCTAGGTGGGAGCCAACCTGTCTCCAAATATTCGAAGTACAACTTGCAGTTTTATATATGTGTATATATATATATATATATATATATATATATATAATATAAACTACAACTCTAACAACAAAAACGAAACTAGATTTCAAAAGGTACAAATAACTAAAATGAGAATATAATAATTGCAAAAACAGCAACCAAGAAATATCTGGTCCATAAAAGAATACAAAACTCAAAAGAAACTCAACTGACACCATAAACTGAGGAAGCCAAACAGGACTAGAAATAAAGCGAAACTGAAACCCGTTCCAGAAAACAAATATTAATACAAAAACTCAAAGATCAAGCACAAAACACATAACGGAGACTGAATGTAAATGCGAAGTTGACTGAATCTGTTGCTATGATTTGGTGCTATATAAATACAACTGAATTGGCAAAAGTAGAATGCTCTTTGTTTTTTACTACAGTGCTTCTGTTTGTAGAAGCGATTATGTAACTTCTAAATGTGTAAATATGAATCTTAATTCTAAATAAAAAGTTAAACACAAGAAAAAGCTACTACCTGGAAAATACAAGAGGCTGTGCTAATAACTGGTGGAGACCAAAAATGAGCTCAAGGAAAGTGTATGAAAGACTTCATCGGGAAGCAAAAGACACAACTGAATGCTGAATTTGGAAAAGCACAACTGCTAATAATTTCTCCATATTTTCTTGCCAGTTAATACTATGCCTGCATTTTCTTTGCTGTTCCAAGTTCCTAAAAAGTTAAGAATTTAAAATAATTTAATAATTAAAAGTAAAGGGAGGCTATTTATTATGCTGAATAGCCTGCTTCCTGATACACGGATGCAGCATTTTAATTTTGCACTTCCTTTTACAGGTATACCATCTTGGAAAAACCTGGGAACACTTAACCTTATTGTTGTATTTGTTTGTCCCACTTTGTAGTCTTTTTGTCAGTCGATGGTGTATGTATATGTGTTTGTTTTCTATGCTTCACTTAACTAGGTTTCCAGAAACAAGTATTCATATCCTTGCTTTGGCTGTTTATTTATGTATAACCATATGTTATTTACATGTGAATCCATATGTCAGCATTTATTTCTGCAAAAGGGTCTTTACTTGTTTTTCTATTTGGTTTCATGTCCGTGTGTGTCCGTAACTTTGAATGTCAATACCACAGTTTTATTTTTCTCTTGTGGCCAGGGATCCAGAGAGTTCTGAGCACATGGGGGGATAAGGGGGTGGTTGCTTGTGGTTGGGTGGATGGATTTTAGTGGTGGGGAATCCAGTGGGGCTGTTTGGTGGATGATGGTCAGAGGTTTCGGCAGCCCACCTCCCCTTCTTTTTCCCAGCCCTCAGCCACCCTGTCATTAGGGTGACAGTCAGGTCCTGTTTAGCCCCAATTGGCCATGCTAATAACAGTTTTAATAACCCGGACCCATGTAATATTTCACTGCTGTTTGGACCGCCCTGTCATGCTAAGAGCCCAGCAATGGAAAAACCACTTCACCACTACAAGGATGGAATGACTGGGTGAACTCTGTCCGGAGATGTTTGTGTGTGTGTGTGTGTGTGTGTGTGTGTGTGTGTGTGTGTGTGTGTGTGTGTGTGTGTGTGTGTGTGTGTGATGGATCCATGTTTTGAAATATGACCGACTGACCAAAGTATATGTATAAGTTCTTGGATTTGCAGCTCGGATTTTCTTGTCCTTCTGTGTCCTTTTTAAATGTATATTTGCATGTAACATTGCATAAATGACCATCTGGTTGAACTAAGCGTGTTCACCTGTTTGGCTATGTTTGTTTAATATGTTACCTCAGTGACTAAATCTTTTACTATCTTATATGTTGCTTGTTTCAGCTGCAGGGCAGGGAGAAGTCACAGGAGCTGCTGAGGCGCTGAAAACCATGAACATGTACCTTACTGCACCTACATTCATGAACACATGAGTAATAGTATGTATGTAGTATGGTTATATCAGAGATAAGTCAGACTTAAGCATTGAATGTGTTTTCAGATTCAGATTATTCACATTCAGTCAGTAAAATGAGTATTTAATATAATGAGCTAGAATCAATGCTTCATGGAGCTACAATGTACAACACAGCCCAGTCAAGCAAAAGCAATCGTATTAAATAAAATAATCCTGCATGTCATGATTTTTCCAACCATTGCCAAATGTTGGTGTGAAATGACAATGAAGCAGTGTGCACTCTGTCTAAAAGATGTAGATAACTTATTCTTTATCTGGATACCTAAGTCAATAGATTTCCTTCTTTCTTTTTTTTAAACCTTAATCACACTCTTTTCTTACCCATAACTTAAAGGTTTGAAGAGAAGTCCAAATGTTCAGCTGATCAGCATTTAAAAACATGGTCTTAGCCTCTGGACAGTTTTCCTGCTTATAACATCTCCATGTGGTCCAAGACAGGTAGCTTAGAGCATCAGTCATACAGGCCTAGACACTGTGCGTGACCACCCTGACCACTTTCGGTCACTAGGGACAAACCCCCAAAGTGTTAGTGAGTGTTTGCTGAAGGATGTTGCATCAAAAGAAGATTGTCAAAGACGCCTGTAGTATGCATTGAAGATGCTGACTGAAGTTTTTTATGTAACACTGTAAACCAGTTTTATGAAACCGCCAGCAACATTCAGCAGTCCCTCACTAAAAAGGCAAAGAACACACATTTTTTCTGTCAACCTGTGGTTACCAGATGGTTGCTGACAGGTTTCTAGGCCTGTGTGAGTAAGATTGCTGTCTGCTAGGCCTTCCTTCCGCTAACCAAAGTTACTGAACTGGAGCTCTTCATGTTGCTGGTAGTCAGTTTTAATGGAATTAACTGACAGATAATATGTTTTTGTGGTACAGCCTGTAAGGAGTTTGTGTTTCATGTTTAGTGAGTAAAATTCAAGTAATTTTTAAGTCTGCTACTTTTTTAATAAAGGCACTTTTCAACATGACTCTTCCAACCTCTTTGCTTTCCAACAAGCTTCACTAAAATATATCTTCCCACATCATCCATCCCCACATCACTCTCAACCAAACAAATGTTCTTGCAGCCTCTGGTCCAGATCCCATGCACTTTTTCCAGGAGACAGAACTTCTCTTATAAGGAGAGGCTCCTTTCCAACTGCTCCTTTAGCTTGTTTGGCAACATGATAGCTACCATTAGTCCTCAAGAAAAACAAAACAAAGAAAGATGACCAATTTTCAGTTGAAGCTATAACGCAGGTAGCTTTCACAGTAATCTCTCCTTGAAAGTTTTTATATGATCCACCCGACACACCATTTTGACCTGCTGGCAAATTTTATCCTCTGCGACGAAGGCCATGGGCTGAAATGCATTGGTCAAGTAATAAAATTCTGCTTCATACCACAAGTGTTGCTGGAGTTTCACCCTCTTTAAATTTTATCCTCCTCACAGTCAATCAGTGTGTGAATCAGGGCATATAAGGTGTGCAAATAGAGCACATTTATATGTACATTTGCAGCAATAATCAGTTGATAAAGTGAGAGCAATGTCCTGAAGCTAACCTAGACTACAAATCCATGCAAGGCTACTAACTAACTGTGACAGTGACAATAATGGATACTTAATTGCCAGTATGCATCTTTCATCAACATGTAGGTCATTCGTAAGCGATATGGATCTGTCCGTTAAAAACTATTTAAAGATAATGCAGAATAGTTTTAATGAGTTCAGAGTTTCCAATCAGCCTCATTTCATATAAACGGAAAATGCTGAGATGGAGACTGACTACAGACAGAAAAAAAAGACACACACAGACACACACACGCTCCTCTAGTTGCTTCAGTTCCTTCCAACCTTGGTTTTGAGACAGTCTGTGTGAGCCGGCTGAAACCTAATTCTTTGGCAAGCCTTCTCACTCAGCCAACGCTGTGAAAGATAAAGACTCAGGGGGAAACTGGGCCTGGGAATACAGCTAGTGTCGGCTTTTATTGGGCAGCCCACATCACAGAGGGGACCTTGAGCAGGTCTTAGCCCACCGGGGAGAGCTGGAGACGGAGGCCCATGGAGAGAGTCGGCGCGGACGGCGGCTGGGGAGCATCAGAGATGAACCAGGGAACTCTTTCATTCCCTGCCAGCCAGGAGATTCCTTCCAACTGGACCCACAGACAAGACACAGCTTCAAAAGGGAAAAAAAGAGAGAGAAAGAGACAAGAGACAGACAAACTCATTTACTCAGAGAAATCTTACACCAAATTATGCAGCAGCAATAGGTCTTAAAGGATTTTGCTAAGAGTTCTGCGAGTTTTAGCCGAGGCATTTAAGTTAATCACACCATTTGCCATTCTGAGCAAAAATTACTCAGTTTGTAACACAGGCTTTCTTTCAGCCAACATAAACATCTATCACTATGGCCATCTTCCCCTGCTAGTCTACCACTACTAAGTCCAGTTTGTTAGCCATCACCAGTTCGTCTGTCTGTGCTCACAACAGAGCACAATCAGTCACTGGCCTCCCCAGAGCCCAGACTTCAACATTACTGAAACAGTGTGGGATAATTTTGACAGAGAGCAGAGGGGGAAAAAAGGCGGTCGACTTCCAAAGAAGAGCTTCAGAGTGTCCTTCAGGAAGCCTGGAGAAGTATTCCTTAAGACTATTTAAAGAAATACAAGAAAACTTTCCTAAGTGAGTTCAGGCTATGTTGAAGAATAAAGGTGGTTGACTTTCAAGCTCTTTAGAATTGCACAAACTCTGTTTTTGCCTTATATACTGTAGCTCAGTGAACATGTGTCCGTAAATGGCTATTTCCCATTTTCTAGCAAACAATAAAGAAATGATGGATGGCTCGGGACTGTTGCAAAGTAGCGTAGGATAACAAAGTATTTAAAAGCTTGTTTGTTTGTTTGTTTGGTGGGGATGAACCACCAACTTTGGTGGAGTGGATTTTTATTTTTTTTTGAAGGGCCAACAAACAATTGATTGAGCCTTCCATAACAGAAACCAACACTGCGTTAAAAGCAGCCTGGAAGCCTCTTTAAGATTTTGTTTGGGAAACTTCACAACAACCAGAACAGAAAGAATTAGCCCCAGTGTGTGATTTATGGCTGAGGTGAGTGACTGCCTTTTTTCTGTGCACACACACACCTGTCACAAACAGAAAAGAGGGTATGAGCCTGAAGCTGAGCCTATCAGATTAACTGTAGCATTGCACTTGGACATTAATCAATGCCTGACACACATACACACACCTTCACAGACACACAAGAATGCACATGAATGGATCTGTAGACACTTGTGTGGGATAATTTTATTCGGCCTCTCTGTTAAATGCATGCCACTTTTCTCATACTTTAAAGCTGTAGGAACATCCTGTTCAGTTTACATTATGCAACTCGACATCAGTGGCCAAGTATTCACCAAGCATTCACCTTCTATGTATCCGTAACTGGGGTCCTCCAGCTCTATTATTGACTGGCAGATGCGTTTTTAGATCCACCCTCTGGTACGTGCAGTGTTTTTCACTCTCCATGTGCTGTAGATTAGTTTCTTTGTTCTCTGTGATGCTGCCATAACACTTGCTCATTAATCACAGTCTTACAGTAGTCTACTCTTCCACCGTCACCCCTCCTTCTATAGCTGCCAACTATTCCCAGGGTGTGAACTCTCAGCGCTGCTAAACCGCAGTGTTATCCAGCCAGCAGACAGGAGGGGAAAGTGGGTCAAGAGACACCATGCTGGAACCACCTGAAAGCACCAGGAATGCAAGACCACCACCCATTCATCTGACTATATGGCTGAATGTCAGGACATACTGTATGTCCACCAGAGTCATCATTATTTTAATGGAGAAGAAAAACCAACAGAGAATGTATTTATGGGCTCTCCTTATGTGAAACTTAAGTTCCCTTAAAGGATTAGCATTAATTTGACAAAGTATTTAAAAGAAAAAAGCTAATAACGTGGGGTTTCAAAGATGATGACTTGCTTTAAACGTGTGCTAAGACGTTTATAAAAGAAAAAACTGGCTGAACAGCTATGACTTCAATGTGGATATTAAGCTCAGAATAATAGAATAGTAAGTTAGACCAAACTGAAAATAGTAAATGGCTAACCTTTCTTGTAAACTCAGACATTAGCCTAGCAATACCACTACAGCTAGCTACTGCTGGGCAGATATGTTCAGCTGTGTAAGCTAGCCTCACTTCACATACAGGCAATGACTCACAGGAAAGTCAGATTTACGGAGATATTTAAAGCATAGACACTAATACCATAAAATGAATACATTCTACTCTTTAGCCTAAACCCCAGCTTCACTATTACCTACAAGCTAATCTGATAAAATCTGATAACGAAAATACAAAGTAAACTTCCCTGTAAGGATCACTGTATGCAAATGTTCTTGCACTTTATATTCACACTGATTAACTTGTTTCAATTACTACTTTCAGGAACTCTTTATTTGTGGGGGGGGGGGGGGGGGGGGGGGGGGGTAACCAAGTATTGGACACGCAAACCCATTAATATCCACCTGTGACAATACAGGAAGCTGCACATCCCTACCTCCCACAGCTCTGCAAATACCACAAGTTCATCTCGCGGGACTGCACTAGAACTCAGTGGGCTTTTCTCCAATCGTCTTCTTCATCTTCTTTCAGCTGCTCACTTTAGGGGCCATCACAGCAGATCATCTGCCTCCATCTCACCCTATCTATAGTATCCTCTGTCACACCAACCTTATGCATCTCCTCCTTCACTACATCCACAAATTTTCTCCGTGGTCTTCCTCTTTTCCTTCTGCTTTGCAGCTATATTTTCAACATCCTTTGCCCAACAACTTGCCACCTTCCACTTAGTCTTCTGCACCTTAAACCTTTTTCTTATTACCAGTCATAATCCCTTCATTTAAAGTCCCTACACTGACTTTTCCTTCTCTCTCACCAACTCCAAACATGTCTTCCACCACTTCACTTCCTTTATCTTTAGCCAGCACTAGCACAGTTTTCCACTACCCTGTTGGCCAACAGCATCAGAGGTGGTTAACCCAGGCCCCAACCAATCCCATATTGAAATCTTGTTCTTTATGAATCAGATTAGCATTCTTAAAGACTGTCTGTGAGGTTCTCTCCCTTCAAAGCATGTTCTGTTGGGTTGAAGAGTATTTCACTATTTTGACTTAAGAAACTCTTGGCTTGCTTTTGCAGCATGCGTTGTGTCATTATCCATTCACATTGTGATGTGCTTACTGATCAATTCACAACATTTAGCTAGGTTTGAGCAGAGAGTGAAGCCCAGAATTCCTTTTAGGTTTAATCTGTCTAAAGAATTGTACAGGCTTTTGGGGATGTTTTCTGGCAAAGTATAATTTGGCCTTCCGGTTCCTTCATGTAACCAGCAGTTTGCACCTTGCTATAAACCTTCTGTATAACTATTCATGAAGGTGTGTCAATTGTGGACTCTGACAAAGATAAAATGGTATCTTCTTGAGGGTGCTCTTGACTTGATGTTGTGAAGCGTGGTTTCTTAACCAAGGAAAGAATTCTCTGATCATCAACTTCTTCTCTTCTGTGGTCGTTCAGGTCAGTGCATTCCTTCTTTTTAAGAAAGCAGCAAAATGTAGTTCTGGCCACTCCTAAAGTTTTAGCTTTTTCTCCAACAGGTTTAATTTGGTTCCGCCCGGTACCGACATCCCTTTGAACCTCATACTGATACTTCAAGTGAAAAGCTTGAACCAAATGGAAATTCATCACTTGGAACCAACTTCAGATCTTAGCTTAATTTGTCATGAAATAATGAACAAACCAGCCTCACCTGGTCATGAAACAGCCTGTCAGGGGTAAAATACTTTTGAACCTCTGAAAATGGAGTACTATCCCTAAAAAGGTCTTTAGTTCAAGCTAATAAACAGTTAACACAATATTAACGCTGAAAGTCTGTACTTAGATGACATTTTGACTGTTAAATTTGGAAACTGATGTGGTGAACAGAAATAAAATAACAAAAATTGTTTCACTGTCCAATAACTGTATATAGTGTACCGTTTCTCTTAGTTACATTTCTCCAAAAAGATAAAAGGAAGAATTCTTGTGCACTTTGTTACCTCATGATACTCATGTAGCATTTATTTGTCAGAGCACATGTACAACTGACACTACTGCACCTTTGAAACTCCTATAATAAAAAGATCACAATAATTTGGAGCTATCACGCATGGTTTGCGAAGAGGTGTTTCAGTATTTGTGTCACTGTTCAGCAGCCTCTTAAATATATCACTGGATTCAGACTTTAAACCAGGGCAGCGTGCAACAGGGGGGTGAGTTTCGCTGTGCAGGAGGTCCAGCAGTCCGGTGCCTCACTCTCTGCCTTTGTTTCCAGCTTTGAGCCGTGCCCACTCTCAAATAAGGACCCAAACACACATACATACAAACACACACATACACACACATGGACACATGCTCTAAGCCCCCTTTCCCAAAAATATCTCTTGCACGCTACACTCCTACCTTTTGTTCCACCTCCACCCACTGCCTCTTTGGCGTCCCCTGCCCCCCTCTGCCACCACCAGCAGCAGCAGCAGACTTTTCCAAGCCAGTGGTCAATTAGCATTTTTCCACAGCTTTACTTTTGTCTTACTTAGCCCTCCCCAGCACCACAGTCCCCCTCCAACTCACCCACCCCACCCTACCCATGCTATCCACTGGTATGTGGCCCATCATTAATGTGCACCCTGGAACGACTCCCCCCAAAAAGATAGGGGCCATGGGTGGAAAAGGGGGGCCTTTCACTTCTCATTAAGAACCAATAGTCGCCCATCTCTCATGCGACAACTCCCCCACTATCCTCCCTCATCATAGCTAGCCCACTCTCTCTCGCTAATCACATGTGCTCATTAGCATGGTCCCCCTTTTTGGGTCCTGCCGTGCATTATCAGGCGGGGGGAACAGACGCCTCTCTTTTTGTCAGCGCAAGCTTTTAGAGATGCAAAATATGATACCCATTCAGTCCCTTCACCTATCTTTGCTACCTCTTCAATCCCTGGCCCGCTCCACCCCCACCCTCCATGTGCTGGAGCCCTGCTATAAAACTGCCAAAACAACCCAGCTCCCATCTCTCCCTCCACCAACAGCCAGGGTTTAAGGAAATTCACCCCCGATCCACCGACCCCTGCCAAGTCTGAGCGAGCGCTGTGCCAGTCCGCGACCCCCACCCGCTCTCAGAATGTCTGATGAGACTTGAAACCGTCCGAGCCTGGGCACTCTGCGTAAGTCACAAGGCTCTCAGCTGAGTCAGTCTCAGCCCTCAGTCTGCCACCCAGACTGTGGTGGACTGAGCCTAACACCTAACAAAGCCAACACTGCCTTACTTCACTGCGGTTTTTAAAAGGTTTAGCTAAACTCATGATGATCAGTGAAGGATGAGGCATGGGGAAAAACTTGGTAAGGGTACGAGCACTTGGATACACACACCCATACGTACGCACATGGACACAGATGTTCCCCAAGTTTAAAGCCAGTCAACAATAATGATACATGATGTAACCAAATATTATTTCATAATTAACTTGCCAATGACGCCCTGGATCAAAGTGTAAATCCCCATCATATTATGGAAAGAGTAGTGTGACAGCTCAGGACTGTAAATTACATGCACTATTTCACAGTGTCAGACAATCACAGACAGGCACTAGCTCTCAGGAGTGCAGGCACACAATGAATTGTTGAATTTTATCTTTTATTCCATGTTTTCATGCAGCTCTTTATGATCCGTGACTAACTCTGATTGCTGTGCTTTTATGTTATTCATTCATATTTGACTTTAGTGTACAGCTAACACTTTTATTAGGCATGTAAATCAAATATAAGCTGTGCTAAGGAATGCTTTACTTGGAGGGGGAAAGTTCTGCTTTCTTACATGTATGAAAGATCAGCAAAGCCAGATCCGAGTTGTAATCAGTGAAACAGTCTCGGTAGATTGGAGGCAAATGTCAGTAGGAATTTGTAACTGTACAGCAAAATCTGTGTGCAGAAATACTGCATGCACTGCAGGTCAAAGATGAACCTGAGGGGGTTTCATTAAAAACTGAAGTCATCTTACTGCTTGTCCAGTCTCACTTCCCGTCATTTGTTTTGTAGGTCTGAGCTACTAATTATGTCACTGTCATTTTTAACAATAGGAACAGTGGCCAGACGGAAAGAGGAAAAAGCTCAAATTTGTTTTAAATGGAATAGTTCCTATTTAAATGTAAGTCATGCAGTAATTCATTCTGGTCCTTAAGAGGAAACCCAAAAACTTGGAAATACAAAGTTTGCATTTTCCAGCCTTATAGTTCTGATGTGTGTATATGTGGACAGTTGCTTTTATACACAGCATCATACAAAGCATCAGTGATATTTATTTGGTGTCATATATCTTTTGGTAATCGACCTTAGCCACTGTGATACTAACCACTGATTTATGAAGTCTTGTTACGAAGCCTCGAGCTGTTCCTGGTGTCGCCATATTGGTTTTTCGGAATCAGACATAATGACTCAGCAACAGATCTGACTGAAACCACTCACTCAATTAAAACTTGTGACTGACACATCATTAGCTAATGGGCATATCCTGATAAAGTGTTTACTGAGGTTTGATCCTAATAACACTGAGACAGTAAAAACACAGGATTAGGAGTCTTTCTGTTAAAACAGACTTTTTTTCTTCCCGCTGTCACCAAGTGCTTGCTCCTATGGGGTCATCTAATTGTTGGAGGTTTCTTTCCTTTATTGTAGGGTCTTTACCTTACAATATAAAGCACCTTGTGGTAACTGTTGTTGTTGCTTTGCTGAATTGAAAGTTATAAAATCAAAGCTATGAACTGAAATACACTGAAATACTATAGACTTTAGACTAAAGATTTTTAGAATCTTTCACGTTACATGATTATTTAATTTGTTTTTAACATAAAGCATGCTAATTATTACAACTTTAAGTGAAAGTATAACAAGTTAAACTTAAATGTTATGTTTTTCAAGATCTTTGGGACTTTCAACAATTTTATCCTATGATGCCGGTTTCTCTTTTGTATGGAAACCTGAATCCGGAGTATAGGATACTACACTACAAATTTTTACATGACATATTTCTTTCCTATAGTGACATCCACTTCCAAACCTTTAACATGCTACTGAATAGCATCTTAGGTGTTAATATACCAATGCCTTTCCCAGCACTTCATACTTCGGTACACTTGGACTTGTCTTCAACAAAAGGATCCCATCCTCCCCCACGCACCAGCCCCCACCCATCTCCCTGCTAGTGGATCTCAGAATACTGTGACAAACTGGTCATTCATATCTGCCCTCTTCACCATGCATCTTTTCTCCTCAGGTGTCAGGGAGACCTATTGTCCATACCCAAACAACCCTTGAAAACGTCACCCTCCCACCCTCAGGCCCAGAAGTGACACGGCTGACCTTGGTGTCAACCCCCTGCGCCCCACCCTGCGACCTTTTTGCCAAAGCCGTGGGGCTGGGGTCCCATTTTTCTTTAACTGCTGCATTATGGGAAACACAGTGAGTGAAGAGTGAAAGAAAGAAATGGTGCATGTGTGTGTGTGTGTGTGTGTGTGCGTGGGGGGAAGGGGTTCGCATCCCCAATCAGTGATGTAAAACAGAACCATTGTGAGGGTGGCAGGGGGAAAAACTCTGATTAATGCAACAGGGTGTTTGTCTGAGAGATGAAAGGGGAGAAAACGAGAGAGGGCGGGAGGGGAGAGAGAGCGAGAGAGAGGGGGAAGAATCAGGGCATGAGAAGGTTCTCGACGCATTCGCGAATCTGTTCAATGTCCAGTCGAAAAGTTCTGGGGGTGAAATATTTCACAGCTGACAAGTGTGTGTGTGCAAGGAGAGGCAGTGGTGGTGCTGGTGGTGGGACGTGGATGAGGGAACTGATGAAGTGTAGCAGGAGCGTGTGTGTCAGTGCGGGAGTGCTGGAAATATGTTATGTAACCTCCTATCTGGGGGGGAAAGAGAGACCAGGGTCAGAACAAGGAAAGAGAAAAAGAAGAGAGGAAGAATGTAACGAGTGAAGGAAAAAAAGGGGAATCTCTCCTCTTAGTTTCCTTTTGTCTGTCTGAGGTATGTCTGAGTATGTGTAACTTTCAGAAGCCCAGTTTTTATAACCTCCCATATTCACACATCAACTTGATTTCCTTCTCTCTGTGCTTCCTATATAAACAGCCTAAAGTATACTATTTCCATACATCAATAAATCCCTGCCCCTCTCCCTTACTGTCCGTCTGCCATATAAACACATTGCTCTCTTTTCTCCTGCTTAATTTCAGTCCTGGACTGGGTTGTGGCAGCTTCCTACCTAAAGTCACTTCTTTGTAATCAGTGAAGTTAAATGTAATGGGTAATAACTTTTTTTGATTGCATTTGTGACACCTAAGAAAAAGAAAGGAAACACATTTTTTATGGTATAGTTACAGTTGGACTGGCCATGTAATGTAATTGCCATTTTATTTGACAACTGATGTGACAACTGATAAGCCAGATAAGCTTGTATCAGTTGCAGTGTTTAAGAGTTTCACAGCTAGATATCAGTAGATTGTGGGTTGCAGTCAACTGAGTTCTATTTTCTTAACCTTCCCAATTCAAGTGCATGATCCTAGCTACGATGGCCACAGACAAACATGTCTTAGTCAAGCCAAGAGAGATCGAAAACATTCAGTTTAAACTACTCCGTAACGACCATGGCCAGCATGTTTCTGCTACTGTTTTGACTTGATCCAGATCCAGATTCAGTTTTTTCCTATCTGTGGAACAAATCTGTTTACCTCAGCTGTCAATGCTGGGCGAGAAGCATTCATATCAGTTTACACAGGAAGAGGCTGTAAAACTTTGTGAAAGGTGTCCAATATGAGTCAGTGAGTCAGAAAAGCTCACTTCTGACTGATGACAGCGATGCTGAGGTTAGTTGGTAGGATATACTGAACTTTTCTGTCATTAAGACTCCTGTTTTTGTTGCAGTTAGCCTCCTTTAGCTGGTTTCACTCACTGTTAGCTACTGTTAGCTGCAATTAGTAAAACCTGAAAAGAAAGATGAACCTTGAGGTGAAGAGGAAAAGGATGAGATTTTAAAACCATGCGTGTGGCCTTGTCTCTTGCCTTTCATTTCTTTGGTAAAGGGGACTCCTCTTCCCATAAACATGGGTATGATGCTTCAAATCTTCAGTCCGAATGTGCAGACATTAATTAAAATTTCCCTCCACAGTAAACAGATGCCTAACAACATCTCTTCATTTCCACCTTTGGTGTTTTGTATATGTGGTCTCTACGTAAAACACGAGCAGGGCGATGTCCTTCCCAGCCACTGTATTCAAATATGGTCAGGGACAGTGCAACTTACACAAACCACACACCGTGCTCCTATGTATTTTTAATTAATTAATTATTAATTAAGTTTACGAGAATGCATTTGCTGGAAGACAAAATTACACACAAATCTTTTACATTTCTGAGTACAATATCTTTTTTTCTGTTAAAGAGCCTAAAAAGGTTATTGATTGTACATCAGACGTGCATGGCCTAGACACATTGTTAAACTCCTCTCCTTTGACGTTAGTGCCTTTATTAAAAAACTGCATCTACAAAAGTGCCAAAATGTAAGGGAGGATTGGAAAATTTGCAGGACAGTAAAAGTATGTGCAAAGTCCACTGCCATTGGAACTTCTTCAAAGCCTGTGGTCGATGATCATGGTGGGAGAGCGTCACAGAGAGAAGGATGAAGAGCCAAGGCCCATAGGCCTTGTTCTTCATCACCTGATCCAGCCAAAAGTTTACTCTGTTCATCTGGATGTAGCTTTTTTGGAGAAACGTCTTGTCACTCATCCAAGTGACTTAATTAGTCTCGGGGAGCGCTCATGTGGAGTAATACTGTACAGGTGAACAGATGATAACGAGGGTAGGAAGACCAAAGAAGGGAAATGAAAGCCAAACACTTCTTTTGCTGAATTTGATGGATTCCTTAAGTCCAGAATAGCCTAATGCTAATCATCAAATCATTATTGTTGAGCCCACTGTTCTGCTTGTTCTGCACCCCCTCCACTTTTGCTCTCACTGCTCTTCATCCTTCTCTCTGTGACGCTCTCCCACCATGATCATCGAACACAGGCTTTGAAGAAGTTCCAATGGCAATGGACTTTGCACACTGCCATAGGCCTTGGCCTATGGCTGGATCATCACCTGATCCAGCCAAAAAGTTTACTCTGTTCATCTGGATGAACAGATGAACAGAGTAAACTTTTTGGCTGCCATAGGCCTTGGCTTCTGGGGGCTTTCCATGATGATTTCCATAATAAGTGTTTCTTCTTCACGCCCCTCTTTTAGCTCTCTGTGTGTTTATACACACTTACACTTTGCACTATATACATTTTTGCCATGTTTCGCTCCCTTCATCCCCATCTGGTCAACAGACGGCCTCTCCTCCCCGTGCCTGGTTCTGTTTTGTTCCTGTTAAAAAGGTGCCGTCCATAAACTCCTGAGCAAAGTGTTTGAACTTATGAACACAGTGACACTGAGGGAAAAGGTAAAAACATAGCTTTGAGGTTTGAGCCTAATAACACCGAGACAGACAGTAAAAACACAGCTTTTAGCTTTCTTCCTGTTAAAAGGGAGTTTTTCCTTCCCACTGTCATCAAGTGCTCACTGATAGTGGATCATCTCATTGTTGGGGTTTCTCTCTGTTGTTGTAGGCTCTTTTCTTTACAACATAAAGCTTCTTGAGGCAAATGTTGTTGTGATTTGATATATGAACTTGTGCTCTTCGTTTTCTGGTTGTGCCTGACTTGTGTTGGCAGCATCTTCTGTTCATCACATGACTTTTGAAAATAAAGAGTTTCATTTTGTGGCTTCAGTTCAGTCTCCTGTGGTGGCTCCAACTGGGCCATCACTAAATAATAAGCTCAAATTGTGACACAGGCACTAAAAGCTGTCTATCTAGCCACTGCCCACAGACACTGTAATATCCAGAGGGTAACAAGAACTCTCTATCTCCATCACGCAAATGAATCTGGTCTGTACTCTCCAACACATGGGCAACAGTTTGCTAATAATAATGGAATGAAAACAGTCAGCAGCAATTGCTATAAGCTATTCCCTATAATAGCAGTCTTTGATTTTTGCCACCATTATAACTAACCTGTACTTTAGAGCTAGTTTCTGTGCAACCTGCTAAGTGATGCATAATTGTCTGCTTAATAAAACAAACCCTCAGACATAACTAACTTACATTCAAGCTGCAACAGACTGCAGGTCCTTAGAACATCTATTCGGTTAAAACGAGTCGCTGGCATTTCAAGAACAAACCCATGCTAAGCCTGGGCTTCATAAACTGTCAGCACATACTCTTAAATTTCTCTGCAGGCCCACATGGTGGAATGCGATATATGTTTGGCCTTCAGCTTTACGTGTCCTGCCCAAACCAATTCATTCAGATCTGCGCTCACAAAATCCCTTTTTCACAGTGTTTCATTTGCTCTGGCCGAGCCTTCCTGCCTGCCATTATGCAACCCTTTTATGATGTGAATGTGTAAAAGAAGTTATGAATTAAAATGAATCCAACTCCAGAGGTCTCATTGCGGTCTGTGCTGGCTACAGTTAGACCACAGGTTATTGTCCAAATCAAAATGTAATTCTTAGTTGAGCAACTGTTCCTGGGTGGCGTCACATTATTGAGGGATGTGTAATGTTATGTGTCATCCCCATGAGACATCGAACAGTGCGCTGTAATAATAAAACCAGATGATGTCATTTTGGTTTTATTATGTAAAAATCTTATGTATCTTTTTCTGTTATTCTTTTGGAATTCATTTAGCTCCAGTCTGAACTTGTTTTTGTGTTGTTCTTTATGTTAGTTTGTTACAATGTAAGCTGCAGGAAGTTGTATGGTTCCTGTTGGTGACTGTATGAAATGTTAATGTAAGCCTATTGAACTTTTGTTTCTTTTCTGCATAAACTTGTCTTACTGGGCAACCATGTGCCACCAGAACAGCTTTAATTCTCATTTGCACTGATATCCAAGTTTTTGGATCTTTACTGGTGGGATGGAGCACCATTCTTCCAAATGATATCCTCTCATTTGGTATTAACCTGGGATGAAATAGTATTAAATATTCAAGGCACATCATATAAGTCGCATTATTTCTATACTAATCAAACCTATCAGTGATCAGTCGTGCCCTAAAGACGGGGGCACTGTCATCTTGGAAAAGAACTGAAATTTTCCATCACTAAGAGCAACTTTGTACTGACTGGAGGTCGTCCTTCCCTCTAAGAGGACAAGTGGATCCAACCCAAGTAAGAAGAATGCTTCTCACAACATAAGAGAGTCACTGGATACCCTCTCTTTAGGGACACAGCCAACGTGGCATCATTTATTCTGGACTCCACATTTTAAGCTCTGTCTATAAAATGTGTGGCTGACACACACAGACAGACTTACCTGAGACTGTTAAAATACTAAAGTTTTACTAGAAACCGAAGTAGGACTCATCATTGAGGCCTTGCAGACAGCCATTGGCTACAGCAGACCCTACCCACACAGGGTTGGTATGTAGGGGAGCACTATCCACAGAGGCCAAAACATTCTTTATAAACCATATCTTTTTTTAGGTTTTTCCGTGTAGCTAATTTTTTTAGCCCTGGAGTGTGTTGCTGTGTTAGTAAGCATTAACGGGCTAGGCGAGGCCTCATTATTTCATGACAAATTAACCTAATAAAAGATCTGGAGTTGATTTCAAATTTTAAACTTGCATTTGGTAATTGTTCAGTGGAAATCTCAAGATGAGGTCCAAAGAGATGCCGGTCCAATTGAAGGAGGAGGTCGGGTTAAACTGAAAGAAAAAAGTAGACCTATCAGAGAGAAAGAGAGAGAGACACACCAAAAGGTCCAAGAGACCACAGACGACACCTGAAGTGCATGATTGCAAATTCCTTCCTTGGATAAGAATAATATGTTTCAAAATCTAGGGAAGTCAAGACCACTGCAAATAAAGAGTTTACTACAAGGTGCAAAACCACTGATTACATTCAAGAACAAGAAGGACAGAAAACATTTAAATCAGCCTGCACAGTTGTTTGGCCAGATGAAGCCAAGACGAATTAAGATTAATGAGAAGAAAAAAGTATGAGAGGATAGAAACAGCTCGTGATCTGAATCAAAGCACATTATCTGTCAAACACGGTCGAGGTAGTGTCATGGCATAGAAACATATGGTATGTATGACTAGTGTTTATCGCTGATGTGACTGCTGATAGAAACAGCACAATGAATTGTGAAGTCGTATGGTCTTGAAGTACACTCTGCTCAGATTCACTCTGCTCAGATTCACTCTGCTCAGATTCATTCTGCTCAGATTCAGCTAAATGCTGCAAAACTGGTCAGATGATGCTTCACAGTGCAAATGGATAATGACCCAAAGCAGATTGCAAACGATTCTCAAGGAAATATTCTTCAATGCTCAAGTCAGTCACCTGATCTCAACCCAGCAGACAAAACTGAACCCAGAGAGATCCACAAACAGCCAGTAACTGAAGGCAGCTGCAGTACAGGCCTGGCAGAGCATCTCAACGACGGAAACTCAGCATTTGACGATGTCCATGGGTTCAAAACTTAAAGCAGTCATGCAAATGAGCACAAAGGTTTTTCATCCAAGTATTAAAAGCAATCCTTATTCTTAAAACTATGTTAGTTTGTTCAATTACTTATGTGCCTCTGAATGTTTAGAAGTGACAGTAGTGTCTGAACAGTTATAGGGCTGCTTCTTTTTTACACTGTTTGAGCACTCAAAGCATTTTATATTATAAGTTAAATAAAAAGCATAGAAAATCGTACTAAGTGCTTTCCATCTAACATTCACACACAGATGTAAGCGTTGAAGAGCAACTTGGGGTGTTGGGTGTCAGTATCACGCCTCAGGGTATTTTGGCACGCAGACTGGAGCAGCAGAACCACCAACCTTCTGATTAGTGCATAACCTGCTCTACCTCCTGAGTTCATTTGATACTTTTATTTAACCAAAAGTGTTGTTTTCTTAAACTAGAATTGCAAAAGATTTTTCCTTGTTCAAAACCTGTGGACAATAACTCTAAATTTAATGACATCACACATGCATTAATTTACTTAAAGAGGTCAGTACACTTTAAACAAAGTGGTAAAAATAAGCCAGCATTTAAAACCTGCTGACTACCCTGAAACACCAATTTGCCACAGCTATAAAAGTTTTTCTTTTTTTCAGCATGGCCCTGCACCAAGACCCTGGAAAGTAGAGTCTTTACAAACAATAATCTGCTGCTCAGGAGCTCTGTTTTCTCCTTTCTTGTCACATCCCACATCAGTCGTTCAGCCCTTAGGATAAAAGTGGAGGGTGAGTGGTGGAGACTCATACAAAAGCCTCCCAGATCTCAAATCCCCCGGTGAAAGTTTGAAGGGATAGAGGGAAATGGGATGAAAACACCTTTGATTTCCTTTTCCCTTTCTCCCCTGCAGAGAACATTCTTTAAAAAAATTGCTCTGTGCTCGGTCTGGCTTCATTAAAAAAGCCAGAAGACACGAGAAGGGCTGGAAGGGGGGGGGGGGGGGGGGGGGGGTCTGTCCTGCGCCCCATGAGTGCGTTTGGGAGGAAGGGAAGGGGGGAGGACAAGTTGTGTGTGCTTTTGGAAGGGGACTTTGGAGGGTGGACTTTATCTGACTCAGAGCCGTGCTCTGCGGCCCATAATTAATAGTCCCCGATGGAGGTGGAGCTGGACAATAGGAGCCTTTCAGTGGGGCTGTGGGGCCCCCGTCCCAGACCCGTCCTGGCCCGTCCTGCAGCCACATTGTTGCCCTGCTCTAACTTCTGCCAGCTGGGCCGAGAGGGAAACTTAGCAGGGGCCAGAGACACTACAGCCCAGGAGCCTCGTGTTTGTTTGAGTGTGTGTGTGTGTGTGTGTGTGTGTGTGTGTGTGTGTGTGTGTGTGTGTGTGTGTGTGTGTGTGTGTGTGTGTCTTGTTATGCTTCTCGCCAGAGCCAGAAACACATGAGCAGAGAAGACAGGAAAGTGAGAGCAGCAAAGAGTGAGAAAGAGAATGAAACCCACCATATACAGATTTATTATAATTATTATTAGATTTTATTGAAAGTCAGCTTTGTTGTTTGTTTAACCAACACAACTTTTATGAGAGTCACTGGATATCGGGATATTCAAAGGCAGTCGAATGACCACCCCAGTTCATAGATCATCATCATTATTTTCTGGCTGTCCCTCTCATTTAACGTTTTACAGAATCAATATAATCTTAATCATCTGCTCATAAACTAAGTTTTACTGCTTGTTTTTTTCCTAAAAAAAGAAAAAAAAATGTGTGCAGCAAACACTAGGGGTCAGTGTTCCTACAACTTAGAAGAGTAGCAGCACAGTCCAAGCAAAAGTCAGGCTCTCTGTTACTGGAGGCCAAAACAGCAGTTACAGCCTCAGATGCATTTGCCTCTGTGCTGTCTGAAGTATTCTGTCTATTTATGTTCAGATAAATACATTTAACAAATAAACTGATTTTGAAAATGCAGGAAATTATACACAGTTATATGACCTTTTTATACAGTCTTAAAGTGTTTATACAGAATAACGCTGGAACAGCAACAAAACTGAATAATGGTTCATAGTTTTATACTGTATATAACTGTATATACACAGCATTGTAATGCTGTTGTTTTTAGAAATCCAAATCTTAAATCTAGAGCGAGTCTAGCCTAAATCTGTATCAGATCCATTTGTTACAGTGCACTCTATTTTATTACCAGGTCTGTGTCCTCGGCTTGCACTGAAATTGAGAAATGGCTGAAGAAAACCAAAGTGATTATATCTTTCACACTAACCTTCCAGCCTGAGTAATCATTTTGTTAGTATGTATGGAAACATACATGCGGTTGTCTAAGGGGGCGTGTTTGCATGCGAGTGTGCATTTAAGCGTGTCTTAGCATGCCTGTATGTGTGTAATAATAACTACACTCACTATGGCCAGCCTATCTTTGGACCGACCATCCATACCAGCCTAATCTTTTGCTGCCTGCTCTCCTTTCAAATGTCATGATGCACCTTTGGTGCTCCACTGTGTCACTACTTTATATTATGTCATAAGGTGTTTCATCATGTCCTCATATTGTACAATACAAAATGTTACATTATTGTAACTAAAGAATTTCAAGTCACTGCAAGCATTCCCACTCTGCTATGGCCAATAAATTCGGATGCAGTAGATGTGAGTTACCTAAGGTGGCAGGGAGAGCAAGACAGGACCTGGAGCCCCTTAATCTGCCCTGTGGAAACCTTAATCCCATTACTGTGTGAGGGAGCAGGAGCCCCAGGATGCTCTAGCTCACTGCTCACGGCCTGGCGACAAAGCTCACTGTTGGCTTTTGAAGTGGGAGCTGACCTAAAGGGACCCTCGTCTGGTTTCCTGCAGGCGTGACAGCAGCAGTAGTTACAGAACAGTGGTTATCTTTGTGTGGGGACAATTTCACAGAGAACTCTTATTGCGTTTAATCTGAGTGATGCTGTACACGGACAACTGTAGATTTTATAAATTCTAAGGTCATTTAAGAATCATCAAAAGCAAACTGTGACTCACCTCCACTTTTGAGTCATAAAGCTGCTCCATCTTTGATCAGTTAAACACCCACAGGGTAAAACATTTTCTTATTTTTGGCAAAGTCTGTTTAACTCAAGATCCTCTCAAATTAAGTTACATCATCGTGTCATCATACAACCGATGCTCTGTTATTCTAAATGTCTGCAGAAACACTATTTCACTTTATGCTTGAGAATTTATTGTTATACAGTGCTTATCACATTAAATATAACCTGTTTGAAAATGTTTCCTTTTTCCTCTGGCAGTGAGTTTAATCCTGCCAAAATACTTTAACTGTTTGCATAGGAAATAATAGTCATAACATATCCTGGATCCAGCCCATTCTATTGTTTGTTTCTGTTTCCACTTTTACCCACTCTGTGGCCACATTGCCATTTTCCTGTCAAATGTTGCTGCTGTTTTTCTTGTTTGTTTGGGGTGGTTTTTTTTGCTTTTATGGAATATGGTGTCCACTGTGGTAGATACAGCAGCAAAGAGCTGTCTTTCTCACATAGATTAGGTTGGTTCCAATAGCTTGTTAACTTCCACTATTTGGAAGTTCTACGCGTTTCATTGGAAGTTCTTGGAAAGGGGAAGGTGTGTTGGCACGCCGCAGCCTGTCAGTCTGGGTGAATGTACATAGTCTGTGTGGCTACACGCCTGGCTTCTAGTATATCCTTAAAGTGAGTGTGTGCCAGCACACAAACCTGTTTATGTGAGGATGAGTTAGCTGATCTGCCAAAGGGGAAGGCAGACTGTCATGTGGGTGACACGTCTGAACCCGCCCTTGTGCATGTATGTCTGTAGGTCCAATGGCTCCCTAGTAAAATGTCAGCTGAATGGAGGATGGTGCTTATGTCCAAACAGCATAGTTGACAATGTGGTGCATCCAGCGTGGGGTGCCATGTGTGCTGCAATACAGTGTCAAAATATGAAGCCAATGCACAGTTGCCAAAAGCTGCACTTCCTCTGAGTGTCACTGGAGACTCGAAAGGTTCCCAAAAGCATGTTTACAACCTGCTACAACAACCGTTTTAGGTTTCTTCCTTCATAATAACTGTATGGTGGGTTAAGTAGTTTCTTGAACTCATCCATCTGGAGTGTTGTTACTTTGACTGGCTTGCACATTGTAACCACTAGCTGTCTGTAAGGCCTCCAGTCATGTGACCCACTGAACTGGTTCTCGTTACTGGGTTTCTGGAAATTCTGGAGCATTTTTAATGGAATCATCTAACAAGTGAGATTGTCAGACTGACCCAGAAGAGTGAAATTCCAGCATTTATTAGTTTGGCTTCAATCATACTAAGTAAAAGTTACCTCCACTATATACACCAAAGCACAGGGCCTACACATTACACCTGCAGGATCTACTTGGCCACTGTCTGAAACCCATACAACAAAGCACCCGAGGCAGTTTTTGTGCTGATGTCAATGACTCTGTGACTTTTACACAGTATGCTCCTCGGTCCTCTGCAACCCTAATCTGTAACTTTACGTGGTCTGACATGTAGTGGCTGAGTTGTTGTGGTTTCTAAATGCTTCACTCACTGTTTCGCAACTGTTTCTAAAGGCAGCCTGCATGGCCAGGTGCTCAGTTTGATACACCTACAGCACTGACTGAAAACACTCAAATTCAAAGATTCAGCAGTGTAGCTTGGTAATTTTGTCCATACACTGAATATGTTTGTGCATTGCATTCATACTCTGTGGATGTAGCTTATTATCCAAGCATGTTAGTGTTTCACCCTTTAAATTCAAATATCTAAATACTTCTGGCTCTGCAAACCAACTTGGAGGTGTGCAAAATGTGTTTGCATCACAGTGGCTTAATCCTAGTGTTATAGTCTATGGTGGTGCCTCCTGTACATGCTATGCAGACAGCTCCATTACCTAAATTTCCAGAAGTGTAAACTTGTTTGATGTGTGCTACATCCCCGTCTCATTCTCCTGATATTGTGTGTGAAAACAGCATTGTATCACTGGATTGCTGAAAGTAAAACAGTCATAGCATTCTCACTCAGTTCCTGTTTTCTCCAATCTAACAAAAGCATCTCACACTCCTCTGTCTGCCTTCTCCCCAGACCATGCTGTATATTATCCTCAAAGTCCACAAGAGGAAAGGCATAACACCCGGTACTAGCCTGCATGTACGCATCTAAATGTATCTCAGTATATGGTTACAGAGGTCTGGCTGTACCAAGCAATCAGACGCATGCTAAGTTTAGCATAGTGTGTATATGCACTTGCTTGTATTTACAACCACAAATGCACAGGCTGGGGTTTTTCTTTTGTTTCAGCCAAGGCAAAGCAGAAGCCAAAGATGCACTGAGGAGATATACACACAGGCGCGCACACACATGTATATACTTTACATAAGCATTTAAAGATCTTTTTGCGGTCTCCACTTCCCCCCAGTCTTACATAATCTGCCAAGTAGAGTTTTTCAATCAATGTGAACCAAAAAAAAAGGATTTAGGTTCCAAAGAGGGACAGATTCCCCAATGAAAAGCATGATTTTAGTCTTGCAAATTTTAGCAAAAGGAGTTTTTTGGGGAGGCTTTTTGGTTTTGCTTCAACATCTTGGTGGTGGTTTTTCCCATTCCAGTCCCTACAGCTGGCCTGTAAATATTAATGAACTTTATAAGGAAGCCACTTCACCTGACGCGTTCACTGAGGCCTATAAGAATTGCCTATATTTAGGTCACAATCTCGTGGCTTCCTAAAAAGTTTGGGGCCTGCTGACAAAGCAGGTAAGAACCTTGAATGTGGGTCACTGACCTTTTTGAAATTTTTGCTCACACTTGCAAAGTTAATGTGTCGCCCATATGTGAGGCAAGAGCGGGTACGGCAGTACTTCTTCAGAGAAGGTGAGCAGAGACGTCACGTTCTGTGAATCTGCTCATTTTTTCTCCATTCGTGAGTCCTTTTCCAGTCTTGTGGATACCAACATGCAGCATGTGCTTGGTTCTAATTGTCTGTCCTGTCTGCCCACATTAGCAGACTATTTGTTCTGAAAACGCCCTGTGTTTATCCTGGGCCCCCATAAGGACAAGCCCAGCCCAAGATGGGGGTAAGGAAATGGAAATGGGCGACAAGGGAGGGTGAGCTGTGGTGGTGAAAGTGTGCATGTGTGAGTGTGTGTGAATTGGGGATCTTACCATGGTGCCTAGCCCCTAATGGGATCAGAGGGGAGCGGTGGCGTGAGGGGGACAAGGTCAAGCTGAGGTGCTGCCAACTCTGGTTAACCACGAGCGGACCTGATTCCAGTGCGACAGGTGCTCTCTCACACCATCGCTCCCAATCTCATGTTACCCCACTTCCCCCTCTGCCACCGAGACATTTTTCTCTCATTTTATTGTCTTTTTTTTCTCCTTTTCCATTCCCACCTCCCAAACCCTCCTCCTGTTTCCTGTCAGCACTCCATGATGTGGCCATAATGGGCTACACGTTCTTAAAGATCTCAGCTTGATCAAATACAATTTTAGTCTCAGAACAACAAATTCAAATTGCCTTTCATGTAAAACCCTCTGAAAACTTGTTTCCCAGATTCTATTCAATTCAAATCACAACAACAGTTGCCTCATGGCGCTTTATATTGTAAGATAGACCCTACAATAATACATACAGAGAAAAACCCAACAATTATATGACCCCCTATGAGCAAGCACTTTGGCGACAGTGGGAAGGAAAAACTCCCTTTTAACAGGAAGAAACCTCCAGCAGAACCAGGCTCAGGAAGGGGCGGGGCTGCTGCGACCGGTTTGGGTGAGAGAAGGAAGTGGAAAGCCTATCCATTTACAACTATTGTGATACAAGCTTCATTTTGGTTCCTCTCACTGGTTCTCAAACGTTCTCTGGCATCCACCATGTCCAAATTTAAGAAAAGTTTGCATCCTATACAATCAGTAACAAAAAAACCAAACCTGAATTTGCAGTTGTTGCAAATCCATAATCCCAAATACTTCCCAAAGATGCTCCTTTGGATTGAAATTTGACGGTAGACCGGGTTAATTATGTCGACCTAATTAAACTAAATAAAGACTAACGCACTTTCGTCAACAAAAAAAGACGAGATGAAAATATTCTGGAAAGGCAAGATCCAATCAAAACTAATTAAGATGTGTAGAAAGGCAGGACCAGTTTGGAAGTGAGCCAGCCTTGGTCATGTTTGATCTGCTTACAGGAAACGGTACAACTAGCCTCCATGTTTCCCAGGAAATCACGATAAAATGTCAACGCTAGGGCGGAAGAGAAGACTAGATATATGGAGACATTTTGGATTTGATGTCAAGTGAACAAGACGCTTTGTAAACCAGGTGCAGGTATATTTATTGTGGCATATTTTAATGAACTGTAACTCGTGTAAACCAAAATGTGCTTTTGTGATCCAGCAGCACTTTCAAAACACCCCAAAGCCTTCCTGTGCCACCTCAGTATTTGCTGGCTTTATGTGCAAATCAGGTTAATAAAATGACAAATCATTTGTTTTATTTCGCTTTTAGATTTCAAAGTAGTTCACGTGTAATGTTTACTTAGCAACTTCCATGTAATACAAAGGTTTTCCTATCTGATATCAGCATAACCTGAGACGATGCCACCTCAATCTACAACAACATTAGCCTCATAATCTCCAATCATCAGAAATCTAAACTGATCTGCACAGCAGCAACTTCAGCTTCTGCAAAGAGAGGACACAGAGTGTGTTAGAGCCAACAGCAAGTTCTGTGCATCAGGTGCGAATGACAAGTGCATGGGAGGAGACGGCTGTCAATCAGCAGTACACTGAACGGTCTTTGGATGCAACTCTGTTTTGCAAGCTTGAATTCTATCATAGATTTTCCCATGTCAAACAGCATGTGGGGAGATTGTGTAAGAGGATTCCTGACATGCATCTCTTGCTTTGTGTGTGTATTTGTTTCCTAGAGTTTCTGAGGCTGCTTGTCAGCGCACGCATCCAGACTGTGTGAGTGCGCCTGCAGGTTCTTGCAGGTCTTTCGTGTGTTGGCGTACACCTTCATAAACACATCCATCGCCAGGTTTTTGGGAGGTTTCATACACTCGGGAAAGAATAGCACAAGGCCTGAAGAGCAGCGGCTCAACACGGCACGTCTGAGTTTGCAGCATTTCGAGCTGCATCGACATGAGAAGAAAGTCAAAGAGAAGCAGAGAAGGAGAGACGTTTGAGTGTGTTTGTATACTGGAGAGGAAGCCGCCGTGGTGAGATAAACAGCTCTTATCTGTGGCTGTGTGCGTACTGCAGGGCTGGTTGACAAACCACAGTGTACGTAAGAGAGCAGACAGGTACACAGGCTGAGTGTGCGATTGTGAGGGAGATGAGACACTTTGATTAGCACACGCCAGCTGTCATATACACACATCCATACATCCCTTAGATACTCTTAGAAAAACATATGCATGATTACACACTGTGCAGAGCACGCTGTACGTCACCTGCCAGTCACCTAATAAGAATGTGCTCTTTATTTATATTCATGTCTCTGGTCTGCAAGCATTTGTGTCTCTTCTGTTTTTGCATGCCTTTTAAAAGGAAGTGCTTGGATGACTTTCTGTAGTTTTGCATGATGCACAGTATGTGTTTGTACTGTCTACTCTACATCATCGTTTGCATTTTTAGCACTCTGATGTCATGTACCACTGAACACAGCATTCGGTGCTGTCATGTCGCTAACCAATAGTTTATATATAAACAGTGGATCAAACAACTACATGCAATGCAAAAAAAGGTCACACAAAGACTGTCACCCAAATTCGTAGAATTCTTTGGTGTCTCCTAACTGGTGTTTGGGAAATGTAGTAATTTGCTAATATAATGTTGTCCTAATGCTCAAATTAGCATAGTATGCAGGTGCAGCAGGTGGCTTTGTCAAGTCATGCTCACTAGTGCTGTGCAATACTGCAAGTTCTGGTATCAATCTGATACCAGGTAAATACAGGGCCAGTGTTGGTCATACCAATACCGATCCTTTTAACCTTTAAAGGCATCTTATGTAAAGGTGAACAGTGTGTCATGATTCATGAAATGACTCATCATCAACCTGCAAATTCTGAACACATTTTAATGAGTGCTAAACCACTGTGATTTTTAATGCCCACAATAATTTATTTAACGCAATTCAGTGGGCTACATACTGAAATACAAACTATCGGTCGTATCGCGCTGGTGTCAAGACGATACCAATACCAGAGTTTGTATTATTATCGATATTTGGATCGATCCGCCCACCTCTGATGGTCACCAGCCTGAATTGTTTCACACTTAATTAACCCTCTGGGGTCGAGGGTATAATTGACTTTGACTACATTTGATTTTACCTTCATATTAGAAATCAAAAAATCGTTTACCTCGCCTTGTTTGATGTGATTCTTTTCAGCACCACCTCACGTGTTTGACTTGACAGTTGATTTTTCATTTTGAAATACTGTATTAACACAGTGGTCCTAAAATTACACACACACACAAAGCAATAAATAATAAAAGCTGTGGAAACCACAAACGTGTTTAATGAATCATTTTCATAACTTGAAGTGCAAATATAAACTGTGTCATTCTTGCCTTTTTTTCCTGGACTAGACATAAATGGCCTATAAACACAATTTAAAAACTGCTATATACTTTCAACACAAGTTTAACCAGACTATGTGAGTTTGTGTCTTGCTGCTACGTCATCTAAAATCTGTCATGCGATTTGAAAACATCATTCGACTCTAGACTTTCAGATAAAACCTTTAACTAGCTAGCATTACGCTAAAACTTAAGAGAGCATTTCACAGCTTTTCCACATCTAAAATAAAAAACGCTTGTAAATGTGTTTATAATTATACTCAGAATCCAAATATGTTATATAGTGAATTTTCTTATTAACTTTCAACAATGTGTAACCTTGAAATCTCAGTGGACTTTCTAATTTAGCAAAATATTGCTCAGTATTTCTGTGGTGTATGAACCTGTTCATTCCCACCCTGCTAAAGCTCAACCAGTAGGGCCCAGATGTTGTGGCAACCTCTTGTCACTTGGTAAAAAATGTATTCCCCAACCAGTTGGCAAATGGTTGCTGGTTGTCACTAGGTGAAAAGACTGTGCTGCACCAATGCAATGCAATTGCTGTGGGCACTAGCAGATAGTTTGCATGGAAGATGCCAACTTGTCTGCAAACACTGACCATCAGTTGGAAATTTGTCTTCAAAGCAAAAGTTAAGCCTTATTGCTACAATGAAAACTATTCAAAGGTGCAACCAACTTAGTAGTTGCGAGCATTTGCAGACAAGTTGGTGACTGCGGCAACCTGCTAGCAACCAAAGAAACCACAAGGAGGTTTTCAGTGCAACACCAGGTACTACTTTGCAACCAATGTCACGTTAGCAACCATTCACCAAATGCTCACAGAATACATGCTTTCCTTTTAGTGGCTGAAAGTTACTAGGGGTCATTAAACAGTTTTTTGACCCGTGCAAGTGAGGTCATAGTAAGCTCCTCTGTGTAAGACAGCAAGACCGCATTTCAGATACCGCAGAGAACGGAAAGCATCCGTGCCACATCTCAGTTTCAGGAGACTGTACTCCAGGTTGTGGCCAGAAGAAAAAGTAGAAAAACTTCCCCGGAGGCTTTCCTCAAAAGCCTTGCACGTGGGAAACGGCACGGACAGGGTTGTTGTTAGTCAGCAGTGCCATCGAAAGAGACATTCAACTGAAGAGGAGGGCCTCTTGGAGCGAAACAGTAAAGCTGTTGCTGTGGTTCATATTTAATGATCTGCTGCAATGACTAAAGCTTTTCTGTGTCCTGATTACAGTGAATATTCACTAAAGAAAGCCCTTCCTCTTGAGGCCAAATATATTTGTTTTTCATGGAAACGAGCAAATTACAATTTTAGCTACGTGTCAAAAAACGACTGCTCGTCTCTGTGTGAATCCCACCTGCGTCACAGACCGTCTCACATGTAACCCCGTACCACTCTATGAATGAGTTATCCTAGCTATGCTCAGATTCAGTACAAGGCGTTCTCAGTAACCAGGGGCATCACATCACCTCTCTGTGTTTTCCCATGGTGGTGGGGGGGGGGCAGCGAAACACTTGTGTGTTTCTCATTTATCTACTTGAGCATGTTTCCCACAGCGAGGGCTGCATACGGGCTGTTTGACTGCAAGCACCCACACGCAGAAAGTTCATTGTAATGCTGTGGATATATGATGTGCGCATTAACCATTCACAACCGTCGACATATGATGCACACATAACCGAACAAAGTGAAACAGAGTAATAACAGACACACACAGGAAGGACACACACACGCACAGAGTCTCACAGTCTGAACAATAAACATTTGAAGTGATCACTCTAGGCCTTGTTTACCAGCACAGGTACAGGAAGTATGCCTGCATTTGTAGTGTTTCCTGCTAACATTGTGGATTTGTATGTGGTGTGGTATCGGTACAATATCTGCTCATATGCATCCACGTGTGTGTGTGTGTGTGTGTGTGTGTGTGTGTGTGTGTGTGTGTGTGTGTCTGGACGCTGGTTGCCGCTGCACTGTTTTTTTCCACTTCACCTGTCGAGCTGTACAAGCGAGTGCTGCAGCAGCGGTGGCATTTGTGAATGCTCTGTTAAGAACATGTGCCCTCTCCTCCACCACATCACTGAGTGACAGGCGTTCCTGTGCTCGTGTGTGATGTGGTTTCAACCATGCAGCATCACAGAGGTTTCCAGTCATTCTGCTCAGCAACCAGACTTACCAACAGATAAAGGAACTCAGTGTTCTGATGTTATCGTAACCCATCTTCATCTTTCTCTGTTTCCTTTGCTCTCTTTCTCTATTTCCTCTTGAAAAAAAAGAAATCACTACAATATTTATTCATGTTTCCTAAAGGAACAAGCACAGAAACAGTCACGCTTATACTTCACATGCCATGTGAGTTTTGGTGTGCTTTTCAGTAAACAGCGTTTCCCATAACACTAGCACTAGCATTAACAGTTTCAGATAAGTTAGCCAGCTAGCTAGATGACAATCTACTGGACTAATCCTTTTAAGTTCCTCTCACTCCACTGTCACTTCAAACATCACAATATGTGTGACTGTTACTATATGAGACTGAACTGAACAGAACCACCTGTATTAAGCTCCGATCATAGACGAGGCCAAACACCTGTTCAGTTATAGCAGTGATGCCTCCTCCCCAGCACACCACAGAATATGCCATTTGTAACTTCACTATGATTGGCATGCACAGCTCTCTCTGAGTTTCTCTTTCTGTCACCCTTATCTGTCTTTCTCAAAACGTGTCTGCTCAGGCAGCAGAGCATGCTGCAGAGCCGCCTCCACCGCCGCTGCTGCTGCTGCTGCAAAGAAACCCAACCATCTCATGAGGAGGTTTCCTCTAAGGATGTGAAGACAAACACCGCAGGTGATGTGCACGAGTTGACTGAAGAGCACATGATTTACAGCCTTTTTTTCCCTCTTTCCTTTTTTTTTCTTCTCTTTGACGGTTCTTATTTTCATATTTCACATAAACGCCTCGTGTTGTAGCTAATGAAGGTGCAGCCTGACTGACAAAACCACTGCTTTGAATATCTCCTACACGGTGCAAACATCCTGCACAAACTCCCTCGCTTACAGTAATTCATTATTATGGAACAGCTATTTGACTCACTTATTAATAGGAAATCATCAGTTTTTCATCTCAGAGATGAATAACAGGTGATATCTATTAGGGCCTGTGATATGATCTCAACTAATACTTTCCAGACTAGCCCAGTGAAACCCGTTTACAGTAACCACATGTTTTTTCCCCAAAACAGCTTCAGACCACTTTGGAAACACATTGTTTCCAAAATATTACATGGTTTATTGTGCGGAATATCTATGTCTTACATTTCACAAGGATTTTGATCTCTATTCTCAATAAATTGATTAACGGAGACGTCTTACATGCCTGACAGTTGTTTGACTGAGTCATAATCAAACAATATCGGATGAATCACAGCAGTGTGAGCTACTTAAAATAAATTGTTTTTCGGCATTAGCATGTTAATACGTAAAACCATAGGAAAAGCCCATGTGTGTGTGTTTTACTGGTGATATAACATGAAGGGAGGGTGCAGGTGTAAATGACATTAATATTAGCTCAGGTTCATTAAGTGCTAGGTGGAATATAAGCAGTGTTGGGGAGTAACGGAATATATGTACCGACGTTGCGTATTTAAAATACAAAAAAAGAATAACTGTATTCCGTTACAGTTACCGTTTAAAAAGCTGGTATTCACAATACAGTTACTTTGTTGAAATAAATGGATTACACGGCGGTCTTTTCCTGTTTCATATGTTAGGCTGTCCCCTCTCTATTTCTGGTAATTCCACGCCGGTGGAAACCCAAACAAAACACGCATTAAGAGGCTCTGTGTCTCAATCTCGCGGCCCATGTCACCTCTACTTGCGGCCGCATAATGACATGAAGAAATATTTTTTAAAAATTGTTGTTCAAAAAATGATTTAATATGAAGGCAATAGGCAAAGTGTTACAGGCATAGCCCTAAAAAATGTAGCCTCATGGGCAGTGTAGCCCAGTTGTAAGTAAGCTATTAAGACTCGACTGTACACTGTGTTCGTGTTTTCCCCGAAACAATAAGTTCCGTTGGAGCAGCCTTTCAACGCCTCTCTCTGACTCTCGCTAGCAAAGTTGACCCCAGACACAAAGTAAAGCTATTTTTCGGCTACGAGCCCGACATATTAACCAGAGGTCCCTTTACTACAGTTAGGAGCCGCAGACCTGTTTTATATACGCGTGGAATAGTTTTCTATACGAGATCGCTGCAAAAAGTGCAACCTTACCTAATGTCAACCTACTGTTACTCATTTTATATTAAGATTTAAAAATCTAGTTGCTATTGGTATGGCGAGTAACCTTCAGTAATAGTAATAAATCACACAGCAATAGTACATTCATGTAGTTGTAAAAAGCATGATAATATATTAAGTAATCCAAAGTATTCAGAATACGTTACTCTCATTGAGTAACGCAACGGAATACGTTACAAAATACATTTTAGGACATGTATTCTGTAATCTGTAGTGGAATATATTTCAAAAGTAACCTTCCCAACACTGAATATAAGTCACCACTAAATCCAGCTCAAATATGTAACGGGAGATAACTAGATCTAATATATAATGGTTTTAGATTTGTTTCCTGTTATGATGCCTGAAAAGAGAATGTTGTGCTAATTGACCTCAACTGAAACTGGCAAACTGGGCTTTAAAAGAAATATTAATAAAATAAAATAATCAGCGAGTATTGTAACTTTGGATTAAAAATGACTTCAACAAGTTGTTTAAATTAGATTAAAAAGGGCTAACATGAATAAACACATTTAATACAGCAGATCTGCTCAACTGCCCATTAATGTGGCCAGCCAGCCAATCGCATGGCAGCAGCTCAGTGCATTCAGGCATGCAGACGTGGTCGAGATGACTTGCTAAAGTTCAAACTTGAGATCAAAACGGAGAAAGGTGATTTAAGTGACTTTGAATGTGTCATGGTTGTTGGTGTTAGACAGGCAGATCTGAGTATTTCAGAAACTGATGGTCTGCTGGGATTTCCCCACACAACCATCTCTAGGGTTTACAGACAATGATCCAAAAAGGAGAAAATATCCAGTGAACATCAGTTTTCTAGGTGAAAAGGCTTTTATGATGTTGGAGGTCAAACTGAAACAGGTGTGCTACAGCAGCAGAAGACCACACCGGGGGCCACTCCTGTCAGCTAAGAACAGGAAACTGAAGAGAAAATGTTTGACAACAGAACTGGAAGAGACTGGAAGAACGTTGTCTGGTCTGATGAGTCCCAGTTTTTTCTGTGACGTGTGAATTTGGCACAAAAACATGGACAATCAGCTTGGGCTACTGGTGATGATGTAATGGTGTGGGGATATTTTCTTGGCACACTTTGGACACCTTAGTACTTACACTGTCCCTTCCTCATCCTCCTTCATCTTGAAAGAAAGAAAGAACCAGCATCACACCCAGTGTGTAGACATATTGATTTCTCCCACAATGGAGCCCTGAATGGAGCAGAATAGGGGCCCATTATGAATTTGGCAATCTTCTTCTTTTTTAACAATCTCTTAAATGAGAAGTATAGGTAGGGGGAAAAAATAGGGAAAGATGGAGAAAAGGGAAGAAAAGTTACACAACAAAAGAGGTGAACGGGGGGTCTCGAGGCTGAAGGAGGAAGAGTAGGAGGCTCTCCTCATCTTCCCTCCTTCAACGAGGCCGTTTCTCATCATTCTGCCTTTGATGTGCAGCAGTAGACCAAGATCCTGTCAAATGAATTGGTGGGGAAGCGTGTGTGTGTGTGTGTGTGTGTGTGTGTGTGTGTGTGTGTGTGGGTGTTCATGGACAAGTGTAAGGGTTGGAAGGGGGCGTGAATAAGAAAACTTGATGGGCTTCGGAAGTGAGGATAAAGAGGCACAGCTGGACTGATGGGAATGACGGGAGTCTCTTCCTTTCTCCCGCAGCACCCACACACACATATATACACACACACACCATAAATAGGCACAGTCATGCAGGTGTAGAAACTCACACATAGACACACACACACAGTGAAAGTTTCCCTCATTTTTTTCACTCGGTCACCCCCACACACACAGACACACACAAGAAAATACACTGTAGAAACAGAAACATACTTTCGCACACAACAACACACTCCTCAAGATTCCCCCTGCCTGTTTTTGTCACACACTCACGCACACACGCTCACGCACACATACACACAGTTCCCTGTTGTTGTTGTCATTCACAGTGGGGTCGTAAAAAGCCCCTCTGTTCAGACTATAGCCTTCATTCCCTACTAATGGTCAGGTGCTTCTGTTCTTACCCACAGAAATCAATCAGCAGTCTGCTCGTTGTCTAGCTCTTTGAAAAGTGTGCGTGTGTGTGTGTGCGTCCTATTCTCCCTTTGACTATATAACTGTAGGTGAGTTATTGCGAAGCCAATAACTCTTAGAAAAGAAAGTACTGTCTAATCCAGCATGGTTAGAAATGACTCACCACATATTAAACAGTTTCTCACCCGGCTCATCGTTCCTCGCAGATTCAGAAAAAAAAGACGAATGAGTCATTACCTTCAACCCACGGACCGATTTTTTTTTTTTTTCGCAAAATCTTTAATTTTATGATTTGTTTCTTGGTAAAGCTAGTCCAGCCACTGAAAGTCAAAGATTTTCATCTTTGGTTTATTCAAAGAAAAGGAACTTTCTAAAAACATGGAGATACGCAGATTACTAAGAAACGCACACTCACGTGTAGCTTCATGTGCAAAGGGATGATGCTGAAATGTGACTTTTTAAGACAGAGTCAAAGAAGCGAGGGCGGTTTTTACAATAAATCACATTTCTGTGTAATTTTTGTTCATATTGTATCTACTTGGTTCAAGAAGTAATTTACCACAGAACAAAGAAAGAAGCTTTGTGTATTTTTGTGCTGTGAAGAAAGTTGGTACTGCTGATCTGACTGACACGAGGCTGATGTGAGTGACCACTTCAACATAAAGACTTGGTTGGACTTAGTTCTCGTTCCCATGTGAATTAGCACTTTTGGTTACCTGACGTCAGCCTGTACATACCGCTCTTTGTGATACATATTAGCCTAAATTACTCATATTGTGAATTTATCCAATTCCTTCTCATCATCAAATTAGTCAGTTAAAACTCAACGTGATAGTTCAACATCTTGTCATTAGTTCCTAACTTAGTTACTTCTCATTGGTAATCCATAATATTGTTTTTTTTTCTTCTGACTCAGTACTCTATACTTTTAGTTGTGAGTGTATATGTTAGTGACCTTCTGTTATTAAGTAAATGACAAAAGTCATCACCACAAATCACCCCAACAGGACAGGTAAAGGTCAAAAGGCTAATGCTAGTTAGTGCCTGTCCATTTCATAGCCCAGAGTGAGCGCAGCAGTGAGTGTGCAGGACTAACAGGGACTCAGCCGGTCTATAAATAGCAGAAATGGAAAATAACTAGTCAGAATCTGTTATTAGCACATTACATTCACAGCCTATGTTAACTGCTCAAAGAGTGGAAGCCTGTCTTTACGCACCAGACTCGTAATATTGAAATATTATTGAAATATTTTTGCTTAATTTAATCCAATTTAATAAAACATTATTAATTATAATACTCCCTTGTAACTATAAATTATTAACTTATTACATTAATTTATTAACTACATTTTTAACTTAACTTAATAGTTTTATATAATATAAAATTATCAAATATAAATGTATTTTTTCACCTATTCTTAATGAAGCTGTTGACACATACTGCGTTATTTTGCAGGATAAATTTGCGGCACTCATTGTTTTGGATCGAGGTTCATTTTTCTGCAAGCGGATAAACAGATCTGACCAATCGGACTGCAGGATTTGGCAACAAGTGATCTTTGAAATGATTTCTCTGCCTCCTCTCATGTGGATCCAACTCATCCAACATGAGCTCAAACTGCCCAGTGACATCCTGACACATGTAGAAAAGCAGTCGTGATACAGCTTCAACTCCAAACTGTGAAATTGTCCCCGCTGCTGTCTCTTTTAAAATTGAATGTACTTTGAATCTCTGTTTCTTCCCTTTTCTTGTTTAAAAAACATCAGCTCATCATTGCTTGATGTGAACTCCATGTTTTTGGAGTGAGGACAGTGTTTTTGCAAAACTATACCGCTTTCGATGTGTATACATGTCACACGGAAAAATTCTGAATTTTGTGATGTTTTTACTCAGTGTGCTCGGTGTGTAGAGGACTCAGAGGTGTATGACATAATGTGCTCTACAGTAGCCCTCAGCTGTTTTTATAGAAGCATCTAGAACTACTTGAAGCTCTTCTGAAAGATGAACAAACAAGTCCAGAACAATCACACCTCCATCGTACTTTATATTTCCATCTGTGCTTGCACACGACTTGCAAATTTTGCATAGCAAAAACTTGTTTTGACACAACAAAACAAATGATCTAATCTGTCACTACTAACAACATTTTTTTTTTAAAGAAAGGACTCATTTCTAGACTAAAGAAGCTGGTCAGATGGCTATTTTTGGCCTGATTTCCAAGCTGGCACATGAACCCTACCAGGTGCTTACTGCTGTGGGCCAGACAGCACTCTTAAACCCTGCCACCTTTCACTCACTTTAATAGGTGGCAGTGTGAAAGCCTGATGGCACCGACACCAGCCTTTGGCGGGCAGCAGGCCTGAATGAACAGAACCTCTTATAAAACGGAGAGAAAGGGTAGAGAGTGAGTTATAAAATGAAAGGCTGACACCGTAAAACAGAGCTCCAACAGGAACACAGAAGGAAGGCAGAGAATCACCAAAACAAGCTACCCACCCTCATCCACACACACTCACTCACTCATCAGCCTGCCAAACCCCCGACATTTACATTAGAAGAGGAAGGACACAGTGGGCCTGTGGAGGAATAGAGGGATGGGGAGGAGAGGTCGGACACGCTATTGGAGGTTGTAAACACTGTAAGACAGTATCTCCATGGAAGCCCATGCACTACTCTGAGGCATCCCACTCCCCCTCTATCCAATCGACAGCCCCCCCAAGTCTTTCCAAAGCCAAGTACCCTGACCAACGGGCCCCCGAATCGGCCCCTCGCCTCGCCTGCCAGCCTGGCTGTCCAGCACAGCAGATGTGCACAGAGGAGTGGCCTTGGATGACTGGATCCCCTGGGCTTTACAGAGGGGGAGGGGGAGGGGGAGGAAAGATGAGGACAGTGGCCTTGACAGAGGGCTTATGTGACCAAGGTCTTGTGTTTGTGGAGATCTCATATTTACTGTAACAGTACAGGTTCATACAGATGAAAGTGTGGACGTCCATGTTAGCTGACGTGCGTTCAGCCCTTGTGCAATATGCAGAGTTTGCAGCAACTATTTATTTTTAGTTAAATAATACCACATTTTCTTTCAGCTTATTATTGCTCTTATTCAACTACCAGTAAATATCATGTGCCACATGTTTCCATCAGAAACAGTGCTTCACATGATTTAAATTTGTTTAGATGTCTCCCAAATGTCTCAAGATCATCTTCCTGAACATGCTCAGCTACAAATTCTGGTAAAATTGTTTCAATCTGACCCAGATTTATGTGAAGGCTAATTGCTGGTAACAAAAGCAAAGTACATTTCCTGAAAAGTAAAGTTGATGGCTCACTTCACTGACACATCAGAGGAAACCAAGTATGTATCTCAGATCCACAGTTTCAGACGTTTCTTCAGAGATCTAAAAGCAGGAGCCGTGCAGAAAACAGATGATGGGGATGAATGGAAGATGAGATTTAACTTTCCCATCAATATCCCTATCTGGAATGACTAAATTTAATAACATTTTCAATTTCAATTCAATTCAAATGTATTTATATAGTGCCGAAGCACTTTATGTTGCAATGTAAAGACCCTAAAATGATCCAGCAAAACCAGGCTCAATTCTGCCAACACGAGTTTAAGGGAGAACATGCAAACTCATGCTAAGCACCGTGCCACCGTTCAGTCCATATGAAGAGAAGATTACTGAAGGTAGTTGCTGAAATGCAAGAAATATTAGCCTTCCAAGAGGCTAAGTCCCCAGACACTCCCAAAAGAGCCATTCCTTCAAATGTTGATGAGGACAAGCTGACGACACTGGTTGGATTTTCAAGTTCCAACATCTTTGATGTTTCATGCCTAGTGTGTGTTTGAGTGAGAGTGCCCAAGAGGCCATACAGCGACACAGCCCCTGAACTTGCACCCTGCTCTAAAAAGGAAGGATGTGAGGATGGAGAGGAGGAGAAGGTAAACAGGTGAGTTGAAATGGTGTTCTGGCTTGAATGAGCCTCCTTTGAGCCTGCAGTCCCATTATACAGCCACTATTATGTGGATCTCAGCAGCCGAGTTACTATGGAAGTTCCTTTAGACTTTGCACTATGACGGCAAAGTCCTGTACAGCTTAAATGTCCCTCTTGCATTTTCAGTTGACGTTATTACTTATTTTTCAAGAGAATTCTGGGAAAAAATCCAGAGTTTAAAAGACATCAGCAGTGTCTCTCCATCTTCTCCTTTTCTTTTATCTTTGTTTATCTCACAGGGTAAAAAAAAAAGGGACACGGCATGAAGTTGTTGGTAGATGGGTAGATACCCCCGTAAAACAGATTCCCATTCAGCAGCTCTTTATAAAGCCCTTTTATTAAGGACTCCGTTCGTTAGCCCTCTCACCTCCCGTATTCGCCACTTCACTCCCAGAGAGAGAGTAGGAAGCAGTTGAAAGATATACATGAGGAGGGATTGGAAAAGAAGTAAAAAGGTATTCTGGGGGGGCTACAGGGGTTTTTTCTGCACAAAAGACAAAGTTAGAGGGCAAGAGAGGGAGAGTGAATGCTCAGAGAGAGAGAGGGAGCGAGCAAGAGAAAAGCCTAGAAAACGAGAGGGTTTACAGAGCTGGAGCGGGCAGCGGCTGCCAGGCACCGAGGAATTCATGGTCGATTTGTCCTTGTTTGCAGCCGGTTTGCAATAAAAAAGGAGCTGAAGGGCAGAAGGGGCTGGACCGGCCTGTGGGGCAAGCAACAGATTGCAGATGCCTCTATTGGAGAGGGGAACCTACTTTTTCACAAGGAGCCCTCTCCGAGTCCCAAGCCACCCTTTAGAGAAAAGAGCCCTTCTCTACTGTAAAGGAGCGCTCGGGACATTGTGGAGCTTGTCAATGGCTCTCGGCTGGGGCACTGAGAGAATACAAGGAGGCCCAGTGTTCAGCGCTGCAGCTCCCTCTATAGAGGCCAGAACCGTAATGGGGGCCCAGGGGCTCTAGAGGGAGTTTAAAGGGCCCAGTTTCAATGGAGACCAAGTCTTTTTTTTTACTGTCACATTATGCTACTCTCTCCCTCTGTCCTGAAGATGGTAGAGAGGGAAATTCCTATGCAGATCAAACAGAATGTCTTCATTTCAAATGAACTGGATGAAATTTTGAGGGACACAGTTGAGACTCTGGGGGTGGATTGGTATTGTTAGGGCAGAGAGGCAGGGGGTTAGCTAGGTGTGTGTGTATCCATGATTGAACTCATGCATGTGCATTTGTGTGTCAAGTCTTATTACTGCAGACGGTGGTTAGCAACCAGTCGATCTCAGGTGAGATTAGAGCCAATCACAGCACGTTAAAGCACACGCCACTCAACACAGCAGACTGCTGAACCCGGGGCAACATCCTGCTGTTTTTCAATGTGTGCCCATAAATGTGTGCACTAATTCTGTGTGACTGTGTTAGGTAAGGTCAGTCATGGGTTGTTATAATTCTGTTCCGTTTTCCCATGAAATCATTACAAAAGAGCACATGTAACCTTTTTTAAAAAGAGTATAATCACTTATGGCACTGAGACAGACACAGAAACCTGGCAGCTAAGGACTCGGTTAGCCACAACTCAGAAAAGACAAACTTTACACAGTCACCATGAAGATTGCAGAATGCTGCAGAAACTGTGTCCAATAAACAAAGTGCCATCCAGTGAAGCAGCCTTAGGATTTCCCCTAACCTCACCCAGCGGTCTGAATACACAGTGGGAGTGCAGGTCTTTTTATATCTCTGTTTGTCTAGCTCCTCTATCTCACTGTGTGATTGTCACTCATGAAATGTTAAAGGATAATTTTGGCCTGGGTCTTATTTCCATAGTTGTGGTCGCCCTTCTATATTGGTTGAAACACTGTGCTCACCAAAATAATAGCTGGTAACAGGGCAGCATCACTACAAAACAGTGAGAGACAAGTCAAGAGTCGGACCCAAGCAGACAGCAAAACCGGGAGAGTCAGTCAACCTGATGGCGTTTAACCAAAAAGCACGGTGTTAGAGTTGACTGCTTCTGCTTGAGGACAGAACTGTACACTTTGTGCAAGTGTTTCCTCAAAGGGACTGGATGCAAATAAAGAAGAGAAGTTGGCGGATTTTCAGTTCGTCCTCCTGAAATTTCAGTTTCACAACGGTGTGACTAATGCTGGATTATAACAGCAGTAAAGAATATTTGCACGGAAACATCCTTGGTTGATAGATGAAGGGCATCATTGTTTTATTACATGTGCATGGACCAAGGCTTCACATTTGCATTATATTTGCAGTAAAATTCAAATCAAATCAAAGCATTGTAAAGCATATTAATCCTTTTACCGCTAAAACCCACTTCAATAAATATTAACTCACTTCAGTTTTATGTATATACTGCCAAATCACAACACCAGTCGCCTCGAGACACTTCAAGACCTTTCAAAAATACAGAGAAGACCTCAAGAAACAAACAACTCCCTTTGAGCAAGTACTTGGAGACAGCGGGAAGGAAAAACTCCCTTTTAACAGGAAAAAAAGAGGGGCAGCCATCTGCTAGCTCTAACTATAAGCTTTTTCAAAATGGAAAATTTTAAGTCTGGTTTTAAAAGATGTAGGGTATTTAGTATATAGGTATGGTATTGAGTATGGTATATTAGCTGGTATGGTTTTTCAGGTGGAGTTGCATGCTAACTTAGCATATAAAACTGCCACCTTGATCTTTTTGTGCCCATTTCTTGGGCTTGTATCCATTATTCAGAGAATATTGTAAAAGTCAGACCTCACTGTCTCTCCTGTAAGCTTGATTACAAGCCGGCTAGTTGTCGCTTTAGTCTAGTCTTAGCTACAGGTCAGAGATCGTTGCAAAGGCCTTGCTAAGTGATGACTGCAAGAGGGAGGCAGCTGCATCAGAGCCATAGACAGTATAAAAGGCGGACGCAGCTTCCGAGTTTGAAAAGCGAAGCCTAAGTTTAATTGTTGGCCACCAGGGGAAAGATTTCAGTCCTATAGACGTCTATAGGAAAATGGCTCCATGGGTTTATGGGCTCAATTACTCATTTTGAGGCGTAATGAATAAAAACTCTACTTCCATTTTGTAAAATCCTTTGTCATTACAAGTGTGAGAAAGGTTAATTCTGTCAGGAAATGCTTATTGGCTACCAACCTGGGATTAACATCCATTTATTTCCATCTACTTTGGGACTAGAGTTAGAAAGAGGTGATGTATCACTGTATTTCATAATAAAAGCTCAGATTAATCATTTTTCAGTTGATTAGCTCAAGTTCCCCAAAAATTCTATTCCAGATGTAGGAAAAACTACTTCTGGAATTTAAGACAAAAATCCATATGTGTACATCAAACCATATTATTAAAACTACAAATCAGCATTTGCAGTTTATCAGGCAGCCCTGCAACAGACCGGCAATCCGTCTAGGGTGTACCCCGCCTCTCGCCCTATGACAGCTGGGATAGGCTCCAGCGCCCCCCGCGACCCTGAAAAAGGATAAGCGGAAGCGAATAGATGGATGGATGGTGTACATCAAACCATATTATTAAAACCACAAATCAGCATTTGCAGTTTATCAAGATCATGTCAAACAGCAAGTACACACCACATGGAGAGCCCCTGTGCAGTCAGCAGAATGTCTATTCTAATGTCCATGTTTACAGGCCATGTGCAAACTTATACAGTTTGCAGGGACTAACGCTGGTGCCCCACTTCCTCAAGTTAAAGTTAAAACACTGGCATAATAATGGAAAATAAGACTCCTCTTTTCCAGCTGGTGGTCATTTCCATGTGCTAATGCTGCGGGATGCACACCAATCAACCATAACATTTTCACCACCTGCCTAATACTGTGTCAGGCACGCTCAAATCCTTACACTCGCCCATTTCTCCTGCTCCTAACACATCAACTCTGAGGACAGAATGTTCACTTGTACCTTAATAATAATCAGTGTTATTCACATCACCTGTGAGTGGTCATAATGCTTTGCCTGATTGGTGTATATTTTCTACAATGTGGATTAAAAATCATTTTTCTCCAGGTATTTGGTTCTTCTGTGCTCCTCAGTAGTGTGCACCTAGATGGCCTGGAGGTACCGCTCACAGAACATGCAGATTTGCTGAACTCGCCCTTTAACTTGCTTAAGACCAGTAACCAGCAATGAAGTCTTTTGAAGCTATTGTAACCCACCAAAGGTATTCTAAACTGAATTCTCAAACACACACAAACCTAATATCAGCCAACTCGGTCAACATCCATGGATCCCTGAACAGGAAGAAACTCTTCCTGCAGAATTCCCTCATCTCGCCAGCTGTAACACGTGAGCGGGCTTTCTGTGCATGCGACAGACATACAGCGGGATGAGAGAACGTGACACCTCTGACTTCTGGGTTCCTCCAATTGTTAGGCAGGAAGCGCGCTAGGACTCTAGATAAAAGAAAACAAGACGAAAAAATACCAAAGAAAGAAAAAGCGACGCGGGGAAGGCGAGTAGGCAGAGATGCTCGCTCACCGCGGGGAAAAAGTAGTGCAAAGGTGAGGGTCGCAGAACAACAACAGCGTGGTGAGTCAGGTCTGCGGTTTGGACGCTGCGCTCAGCTGGTTGAGTGTGCGCATACTAGGAGACCCCACAATGACGCACAGCCTCTTGAAATCTGCGCACTATGAGCAGAGTTCACACATATACACACGTATCTCACAAACAGTGAACATAACACCGATAGTACAAAGGTATGGAAATTTTTCACCTGTGTTTAAAAAAACAGTCTCTGTTTTGCTCCATATGCCGGTATCTGCACTCAGCAGCCTTGTGAAAATATAGAATTTATTTTTTTTTACTATAAAACCCCTAAACTTAACCCTAATGGAAGCTGTTAACAGAACAAGTCAATATAAGTGTGATACTTTCAGTTCCAAGATATGATATAGCTCTTGTTTTGAAATTACTCTACTTGGGTTTAAGTTTAACCATTACACCACCCCTTCTGTCTCATCAAAGAAAAGAAACAATATGAGAACCAAAACCGAGAGCAGTGACGAGCATTTGCCTCCAGTCCCTGAAAGTATTGTTATTGTGCATAAGTGCTGCACGTTGACAGCGCATGTTTTTGTGTTGGGCCTATTAGCAATTGCACCCACACGCATGGAAATCTTCCCTTTTATCTTAATTTACGTGATGTTTTTAATCGACATTTTAAACTTTCTTATGAATTTTTTGGGGGGAAGGGGAAAAACTCAGATTTAACCCTTTTTTTTACAATCTGAATCGAATTAATTTAGCTATAATTAGCTTAAAGAGAAGTTGGTGAAGCCATGATTACATCTCTGTTTCGGGGAACTCGTTACAGCCCGAGAACGTTGAAATTCTGGGAGAAATACGTTTGTATTACTGTGTATGTGTGTTGCAAAGACTGCATGTACCTCCATGTGTATGACCAGTCTTCGATAGGGCAAATACCTCATTAGCACGTTTATGTTTTTGAGTTTATACTCCTATACACTAATAAGTTATCCTCATATGAAGACCTGACAAAAAAAGAACAGTCTGATCGCTCAACAAAATACCAGCAAGCAGGTTCCATATGTGAGCCTCTGAAACATGGCGATCAATGTCAGATTCACCATCAGATTGGAACTAGCTTATAAGCTAGGATAGCTCTGGTCAATTTCACATTGGTAAATACTCATTCAATCAACCAAGGTTGCAATACAGCATAACCCTAACATAAACACCAACTTGACTCAACATAAACACACAAATATATTACACAAATTACTTACAACAGGGCGTGAGCTGTCCAGGAAACAAACCTGCCACGGGCTCATTTACGTACTTGGGACACAGATGAAGCACACAGAGTTTGCTCACTCAATAACACGAGGCAGCTTACAACTACAGCACAGATTACACTGAGCTAATATTCATTGTTTTGACATATTAAGCTCCTCACATCCATCAGGCGACCCATTGAGGTTTAGGGGTTTGTTTAATGTCCACTCCTGTTTGAAGCAGCCAAATGGAAACTATTTAATATCCAATGGAAATTCAGTTTATTTCTATTTCATTTTTTTAGATAACACCAAATCACAACAACAGTTACTTTGTATTGTAAGGTAAAGACTTTAACTACTTGGCAACAGTGGGAAAGAAAAACATCCTTTAACAGGAAGAAACCTCCAGCGAGACCAGACTCATGGAGGCACAGCCATCTAATGTGACCAGTCAGAAGACAAGGTCCATTTAATAATAACTAATGATTAAAAGCAGAGTGGTGTATAAACAGAGTCTCAGGCCTATTGCAAAACTAAGGTAGGGTTCGTGGTCACCTGACTTAGCCCTAACAAATCAAATGTAACGTCTGGTTTCTGAAAATTTGCCTACTCGGCATCTTTCTTAAACAAAACCCAACCCAACCCTAAGGTGCAAAATTTTGGCAAGCAGGTAACGGGGAAAATAATCGTTCAGACTAACACTCATGTTTTTTTCTTTAGCCAAAAACGTCTGTTGTGCTTCAGGGCAGGGACGGGGTTAGAGTTAATGCAAATAATGACTTAGACTTCACAGGATTAATATCCAACTGTCAGATGGTTCCAATTCAGTGGGCAACAGTGGCAAGCTGTTTATTATTATATGTGATTCAAATCTATTTTTACAAAACATTCAAAGATTTATAGTCATACTACATGCTCAAACCCCTTTTACTGCCACAGTGTTAATATTGGCTCCCACTGGATGCCAGGGTGGTTAGTGTGTGCTCACAGTGCACTTTCACTATCATCTTGTTGTAATAGTCCTTAAAATGAGGAGCCAGGGCACTAAGCAGTTTGGAAACTGGTGACCAAAAGATGACGATTTGTGGCATTTGGTGTAACAGATTGCTATTCATCAAGAACTTGTCACGTCTTACTGACCACTCAAACCACTTGATACTATGAACACATTTATCCACTTGCACATGTTTATCTGTCACATGGTCACACACCAGGGGAAATCTGAGGTTTAGTATCTTGCCCAAGGACACTTTGAAATGAAGGAGCCGAGGACTGATCTGTCAATTAATGGACGATCCACTCTCTTTAGCCACGGCTGTCTGAGCCACAGTGATCCTCTAGAGTCCTTCTTCCCCAGGCTCACAGACTTCCTTCCTTTTCATGCTAAGGTTACTGGATCCTGGCTTTGACATCATATTTGTATCAATCTTGTTATCTTGCTGCATTCTTCTCACAAAAGCAACTGTTTAACCTCATTTTTTTAAATAATAATAATAATAATAATAATAATAATAAAGGTGACCTCTTCTGTGTCGGGGAGGGAGGGCTCTGCCTGGGACCCTGATCTTGCCTTGCATCAGGGTGGCCGGCCTCTAGCGGGGTAGGCTTGGCTCACATCTAGGGCCTACCTCCTTCTCCTGCTGGGATGGGCACACAGATATCGCAGAGATGTGTGGCCTTAGGTTTTCAGTACGTTTGGGGCTGGGGATGGCCCAGTTTTCCCGGTCCTCTGGCTTCTGACCGGCATTATTGCAGCACTCCAGTTGTTTTATGTTTATTTTTGTTATAGGTGCAGCAGTTGGCGACCCCCCCTTAGACATTATCATACTACATATATCACATGTACGTAATAACTGAAACAGAAATGAAGAGACAAACAGTTAAACCCCAAACAAGAGGAGCCTATAAGGAATTATAGAGCTCATGTTGGAAAAGCAGCAGTGCATTCAGATCATAATTCTGATTGCAAAAGCTGCCAAAGAGGGCAGGATTTAAAAAAATAAAATAAGTAAAAACAATAAAGGTGATTATTTTTAAAACGCACAGGTTACTAGTTGTTATGGGAAACAGGAAGCTGTTTTTGCTTTAAAGCAGGTGATGCACTGTTCTTGAAGTTTACAGTAACCAAGCACATGCAGGGTATTCAACCTTATACACACACTTTCATCTAGATGCACATATAGCAGATAAGCACACATGAAAGATACATGCTTCATACAGTCCTTACTACTCTCCATCTGTTCAGCAGGTTGTGTAGACATGAGCAATGTCATACAGGGCATGGTAAGTGCTTGTGCCCCACTCTCTCATCGTCTTGGTAACCCATTGATGGGCACACATTGTCACGGCGATGGGGATGATCCAGCACTTGCTCTCTGAATGGATGCTTCATCAAGCATGACTTGGCATTTTATTTGACCCTGCCTGAAGTACCAGCTGCGTGGAGTTAGCGGTGGCTTAATTATGAAGCTCTTGTCAATAAAGCTGCTAATGGGAGATCAACATAACAGATAACCTGTGGTTATCTAAACTCATTGTGACACGGTGCGGTAAAGCCTCATGCATCTGGCTTCCTGGGCAGGGTTACACCAAGCGCGGATAAACACCTTATGAGTCATGCTTCTTATATGTTATCCTTCTTATGTGTCGCTTTGTTATGTCGTTAGGGTTGGACCAATATAATTTCAATTGCAAAAATACAGAGCTGATCATGGCTTGGAAAAACCTGTCAATCACTTCAGCTATAATGATTGTTCCTCTTTTTAAAGTGTGTAATTAAATGTAATTAAACCCACACAGTTATTAAAGGATTTACCTAATAATATCGGGGTGGCTGTGACTGTGGAGGGAGTACAGGTTATCTACTAATCAAAAGGTTGGTGGTTTTATCGATGGCTGCTCCAGGCTGCGTGCCAACCCATGAGTGGGCAAGATACTCAATCCAGATAGAAAACACTTAGTCATACTGCTTGAGCAGAAAGGCACTACACAAGAACCAGTTTATTTAATATTCTAATTATATTTTTAGGGTCTGAGTACTTCATGATCTACTTTATCATCCTTTTTGAGTGAAGTTGGTATTGTAGGTTCTAAAATAAGCATCATGTTGCATTTTATGAGACCTGAAACTAGTGATTGAGACGATAAACTCCTTCAGAAAATGTTTACCCAGGTTATACCTCAAGCAAATTAAAGGTTGTTTTACTCTAGAACAGGGTTTTCTTTTGACAACCACAGAATGCTGATTTTCTGCATTGTCCTCACATTTCAGACACAGATGCTAAATTTGTCTTTTATGTACAGTCTACGTTTACTTTACTGCCATAAGCACATAAAAAGTTTTTAGTTCTGCATCTCATACGCCTTCCCACACAAATTTATATTGTCATAAATTTATATTGACCCACTTAGTTTTCTAAGTGGGTCAATATCTCCCACTTAGTCTTAGAGTCTTACCAGAGTTACATGTAGCAACACTAAGGAAATATACATTTGCGGTTAGCTTTGGTAGCTCACTTGCTATTTTCCAGCACCAAAATCAAAGGAGAAAACCACATCGTCTTTCCTCTTGAAGACAGTAAAAGTTCCTACATTTTTTAAAGTATATATGGCATTGAACACTATATAGTAGAGTATATGTAGCAAAATAGATTCAATGTGCTGGACTTCAGCTAGCTTCCAGTATAGCTAGCTGATTTTAGCTACATTTGCGCTGCTAGCTTAACTTAAATTATTGAGGTTGTCGTTGGTAGTGGTGTTGTACTAGGTGTACAACACCACTGAATGTAGCAAGTATGTAATGTAGTCCAGGTTAACACTGCATTAGAGTCAAACCTCAAGAATATATAAATAATATGACCTATCCAAGGTAGAATTTATAGTTCAAATGTTGTATTTAATAGCATTTTAAAGTACAGCTGTACAGAAAAAACAAGGCCCCTGTAGTGGTTCTAGTTGCGTGTACCTAATAAAGTGAGTGTACAGTATCTACAGTCTGTGTGTGAGTAACCTGAGTGATAGAAACCTCTGTGGATAACAAATAAAAGAAACACAATAGCAAGTAACAAAGCACAATCTTAAATAGCCACTTATCTGGAATGACTCATGTGACGAAAAGATGAAGCAGAACAATAGAAAGTCTATCCATGGCCCTGAGACAAGTTTCACAGTCAGACCTGAATCACCGCAGTCACCTGTTTAACTACTGGCAGCTATTTATTATCTCTGTTACACCACCGTCCGCAAACGTGACAGGAGCGAGTGTTCATACAGAAATATATGTGCATGTGTGTGATTTTCAAAAGAGGTAGGGGGTGACAGACCGACAGCTACCAGTAAGGGAGGTGTCTCAGTATGTGGGTCGTGACCGGCAGTCTCTAATCCTCTGTGATGCCGACCTGTTTGAACAGCTAGCAGGTTCTCACCGACGCTGTTACGTAAGAGCTGAACGGAGGCCAAGCAAAGGCAAACACTGACACAGACAGCCCGGGAGAGAGAGACAGAGAGAGATTGGTTTACACTTGTCATACTCAATTCACCTGAGCTCTACAATTAGAGAGGAATTTCGCGACACCTCAGAGCTGTGCGCAATCGTGGATAGAGAAAAAAGGCGGGCGGGCATCCGTCCGTGTCTGTGCTCAATAATGAGGAGATGTTTGACTAAACAAAGCTGGGTAGCGAGAGATTCCCCCATGCTGCTCCAAGACTAACATTAGACTCATACCACAGGTTAATCAGATATGCCATTTCTAAGTATGGATGGAAAATAACTGGTGCAACAGTTACAGTACTGAGTGTTTTTAACCCTTTCGGTGCCAGTGAAAGCTGCTGATTGAAACTTAGAAAACTGTTATGAAAACTGCCGATGATAATTATCTCTCGGCAGCAGCACCACTGCTACGTTTAGAATTGAATTCTGCCTTCCAGTGTACTACCAACATCACATTTTCTCTGTCATTTTGGACAGTTATGGACAGAAATCAGTATATCTGCACACAGTAGTAGTAGTAGAACAGGTGGCAGTCAGGGAGGCAGATACTCACGTCTAAAGCCATACGTGTCCTTCCTAATCTTGTGTTATTTAATGCTTACACACTGACATCATGATCCCTTTATTTGTGGGTACAGTAAAAAGAACTAAACACAGTGTCACGTTCACATAGTGTCACAATTGTCACGTTTGCCAGTTTGTGAAACTCGTCGGACAACATCCGTGTTACAGTGACATTTTTCAGAAAGCTCCTTTATATCTAACTTGCTGTAGAGGCACATAAATGTCAACAAAGACACAAGCAAACACTGGATGTCACACTTAAAGGCATAGAAAGTATAAAAGACTGACATAGCTTGCAGATAACAAAAATGAAGCCAGTACAGAAGTGCCATAAACCAAATGGCGTTGCAAAAACACTTTGGTCCTACAGAAGTCTATAGGTAAACAGCTTTCTGACTTGACGTCCATGAGCATTTTGCTGCTAAATTTATGGCCTCAGACACTCATTCTGTGTCATACTGCCTTAGAAAAAATGAAACTATGTTTCAAAAAGGAGAGGTTTCACACTCAGACCCTTGCCTCTTGTCACGTTTGACTTTCTGAAACAAAGATAGTGATGGTGAAAACTCGAGGCTTCAAAACTGGATTTCAGAAACCCAATGATGATGTCATAATAGCTATATCCATCTTTTATGCTGTCCATGGTTAAAGGCATGCACTATTGGCAATTTGTTTCCTAGGTATTGAAGAAATGTCAGTAAACAGTATTCTTGATGGACTCCACCTCATTATGGTAGCTCTGTGATGCTGGTGTGCTTTGAGCTTAAGGGTAACAACAGCATGCAAGTATTCTTGCAAGAACCAGGGGGACATGCTGGTAGGTGCTGTGAAAATGAAGGAAAGGGGTGAATTGACTGGCATTTTGCTAGCATAGCCATAAGGTCAATACAGAACATATTGAGGTACTCTGTAGTTACCCTACATACATTTTTCACTATGTGGCTCCATTCAAAAGATGGCAGTTGAAGAGGTTCATCCATATGATTAGGATGCATCCTGGGCACTTGCTAGGTGGGTTTTACCGGGAGGAGACTCTGGCGCAGACCCAGAGATTATGTCTCTCACATCTTGCTGTCCCCCCTGGATAAACTGGAGGAGGTGGCTGGGGAGCTGGATGAGTGGTAGAAGACGAATGGATTTTTTTTTTAAGGTGTACTTGCCATCAGTTCACAACTACATAAGATTGACACTCTAAAACTACTTCACTGTGTCATATCATGAAGAAAACTTCTACTATATCAGATGATCAATCTAAGGCAACAGGGGTTTTTAAAATGACAACAGTGTTTTCATAAAGCTTAAAAAACATTCCAATTCTTCATATTTTCCATGTAGTGATTACAGAGCAGATACGATGAGCTTTTCAAGTCACGTTTTCATTCAGAGTGATTCATTGCTTTAAAAAGGTGAGAGTAGGATGGACCTAAGTTTGATTTACTATGAGTCTAAAAATACAACTTCATGCATTGCCTGCACAGAGGAGCCTAATCTGGGTGTTTGCCGTATGCAGCGGCCGGTGAGTAGTTCCATGTTTTCAAGTGCAAATATATGATCAACCTCTATGACTTTCAGCCAAAGCTCCTTGAAGTACAAATAAATATTAATGAATGTGCTTTCCTTCTCAAACCAAAGTAAACCAGACACACACACACACACACACACCTGGGAATGACATCATTGTGTATAGAAGACTGATAAGGTCATTAGTCAACAAAAGCAATGACCTGTTGCATAAGAGAACCGAGAGGGGTCGAGTGATTGACTGAGACAACCATGCATGCACAGAAATGCAGACACACTCGTACGCACGCACACAGACACACAGAGAGTGAGCTACAAGTAGTTAATGATTACGGTGCAATGTGATAGGCTTTGCTATTGCACCTGTCATATCAAGGATAGGTTGACTCCCTCCTGTTTCTCACAATCCTTCATTGTTTTCACTGGCATGCAACACCGGTCGCAAACAAGGTCTTTGTGTGTGTGTGTGTGTGTGTGTGTGTGTGTGTGTGTTTAGGTGTGTTCATGCCAGTTTCTGAGTCTGATCATGCGTTAAGTTTAAGCGCCAGTTTGTATAACACTGAGTTAGTGTGTGCGGTGGGCAAAGGGGGGCAGGCAGTTTGAAGGTCCACCATAGGAGCATTAGTTTACTAACCAATAACAGACCTCTGGGGATAGTTTGTCATTCACGAAGCTGCTTTCCCTTTCTAGCAAAGTGCCTTTTAAACCTCAGGTACAATAAACTGTATGCTGTTAATGCCTTGCATCTTGTGTCATTATCCTATAAACAGGCTATTTTCAAACTGAATAGTCATCTGAACAACTAACCTGCTGGTGAGTCACGAGAAATTTAATTTATCTTCCCTGCATTATCCATCACAAGGTACCTCTATAGTCCTGACTATTGGATGAATCACTTCCCCAGTCTTTGATTGCTTTGAGTGTGGTGCATAAATATTCCAAGGAACTATAGGAGAAACTCAAGGAGAAACTGCTGTTGTACAGCTTTGATTTGATTTTATCATCTCGCACAAGCTTCTTTTTCACAAAACTGCTAAAACTAGTCAAAGTAATTGCTGAGATCTCAGAACACGGTAGCAACACTGAAACTAGGTCAGATTGGTCATCAGGTTAAAGTGAAACTCTCAGATTTCTTGTAAATAGGACTACACATTAGCTGCAAAATGTATTTGGAGAACATTTTGGAAGAGCAAGCGTTTCTGCAAAGTTGCTAATGCAATTGGATGAGCTGAAAAGTAGCTTTTTAGAGCCTGACTGATTATCTGCACAGATAATAGTGTCAACTTATCACTGCTATCAAACTTGAACCAACTGCCAGTGGTGGTAAAAGTATTGCAAGTAAACCACAGAAGCAGACACTCAGAAAGGACAAACACTTAATATTAAAGCATTCTCAAAATACCAAAACTAGCTTCTCATCAAGTCAGAAACATTTAGAAGCAATATAAATTCTATTATTAAACTATTACTGCAATAACTGTAGACACCAGTGTTCCAGCTGGTAATGTTTGAGCTACTAGCAGCTACTTTATACAATGACCAACCACAAAAAGTAAAAAACATTGTTGTTGCATGTTATAACCCACAGTTCTGCTGGGAAATCCAGAGTCCTGGAAATCACGTGAACGTGACTTTAACACGAACCACACCATCTAAACAATGCTGCAGAACAAGCTCACTGCCAATGCTAACAGGGCCTCTGAACTCCCCAGATTTCAATCTGAAGGCTGTGCAAAACAACTAACAAGATCCAAGGGATGTTTTTCCTACATCCTGATGATGGCAGGTCCTGTACAGAGCTGATTTTTGTTTTGTTTTTGGCACAAGGCGGACCTAAACAATTCAAGGTTTTCAAATGATTTCTGATTGGTGTATTCTGCTAGGTGGAGTAATCTGTATCAATACATCATACCTATGGAGTGTCTTTGCAGGAGCAAAAGGCAGATCTATCACCTGATGAAAACACTCCAGTACCTCAGAGCTGAACTTAAAAAAGCAAAGATAGGAATGTTAGATTATTTTGATACCAATGGCAAAATAAACAAAAATAACCTTTAAAGAAATGTTTTCAGTTTAATGCTGATTATGTCCAGATGGTACTGTACCCATTTAATCTACCATCTTTTACAGAATGCAGTGGACCACAAAAACACCTTCTCTGAAAGCCAACGGTGGGAAACAAAGATGACTCCCAGTATGAAGATAAAGTATTCTTTTCATTCCTGCTACCAAGCCAAGTTAATAACCACAGTGTTCTCTAACACTGCCGAACCTTCACAGGGACATACCTGCAGCTGCTCATATTTCAGTCCCACAACATTATCCTTAGATAATGTTGTGGGACTTAGTCGAGACCTGGAGTCTATTGAAATGCACTAAATGGGTGTGTTTCGGAAGGCACATGTATCAACTTGTGGTTGGCTGGCTCTGATTTGTATTTTTCAGTATAATCACATTCAGTACAATGCTTGGGTCTGTCATTAGGTAGGTGTCACACAGTTGTAAATCAGTAGAAGAAGCTGTGATCTGTAGCATCTGTAGCCACATGTCAAAACTGTAAACAGCCATTGAACCTAATGGGACATTCAATAAGGAGTCAAAGACAATGGGAGGGGGGAAAAAAGTCGTTTGTGATTTCCCAAAATAATATTCTAAAGAAAAACAACATGAAGCTGTAATGTTAGCTGTGAATTCCATTGGCCAAATAAGCTAATTAAAGGGGTGGTGTTTGAGATTGCTTAACGCTGAGAGAAATGGGTGCAGTGCTTCAGCTGACTGACACACAGTCATTTCTGTCACTCCGGTTGTAGCACAGTCAGCAGAGACTTGTGTTTTCCAAGGTTCAGAAATGGAAACGAGACCAAGAGAAGTGTAACCAGGGGTCAACAGAGGTGTACCTGCTGTTATTAATAATTATCTTCCAAATACTGGTGCAATTAAAATCTAAGTAATGATCAAACAGGCCCTAACGAGAGGCACCTCTCTCGTTAGGTTACAAAAACCCATCTATGATCAAGCATTTGCTGATGCTGACAACTTGTCTGAAGACACAGAATCACAAGCACACACTAGCATGACTAACTCATTAGATTACTAACCAGAATGTTTGCTGTGAAATGTTACAAGATAATCAAAAAAATAGCTTAAATGAGAGTTATTACCTAACTTGGCTAAGACCAAAAGATGTAAACCTCAAGCTAACATATTGTTTTAGTGTTAAAGTTGTTCCATACTTAAGACCAATGCTAATGTTGCTAATAAGCATGGGCAAAAGCATCAAATCACCTAACAGCATTATAAGTAAAAGCACATATCAAACTCCAATGGAAAAATAGCTGTTAAGCTTCCACTTAGTCTAAACTCGACTTGGACGTCATGCAGAAATGTCATCAGGTATTTTGTGCAGTTGTTTTTATTCTCACATTATCTACATTATTACAACTTTAATTTCAATTGCTTCTTCTGTGTATCCAATTAAAAATATGTTGTTGTTTTTTCCTCTGGAGAGAAAGTTGCACTTCTACTGTCGTCTTTGCAGCTGTAACATTTATTCATGCGTTTCAATTTAGGATCCTTTAAGTGCCACGTCTCTCCGGTTAGATCTCAGGGAACTGATCATGCCCACCTTGACCACCTGAACCCATTGACAGCCCTCCAATAGGCTCTGTTATTCACGAGGAGACCTATGGACGTGTTGAAAATAACACTGATGTATTTGTTTCCCAAGCGAGTGCAATGAGTGTGAAATGCAGGTCAGGTGAGTCATCTTCTCTTCCCTGACAGCACTGTCTGGTTTTTCACACTTGAATGGAAAAATACATTGTGTGTGCGTGTGTGTGTGTGTGTGTGTGTGTGTGTGTGTGTGTGTGTGTGTGCGTGCGTGTGTGTGTGTGTGTGTGTGTGTGTGTGTGTGTGTGTGTATTTGTACAAGCAAAGACACACACACCCACACACACATTGACTGATTCATACTCTTTTATGACTGCCCTGACAGCAGGGTACAAAGCTGTGCTGAAGGCCCAAGGACATGCAGGAGCTTACATGCTTACACACACAACTATTTTTTTCCCTCCCAATTTTCTCATTATCACAGAACCGATAGCATCACAAGTATCTTTCTGCGCAGACGCACACGCGCGGCGCACAACTTCTTTCTCACTCACCAAGTTCCTCACTGCACACACAAAGCACATACACACCAAATGAATTGCTGGTGCTATAAAAAGACAGCGGTGTTTAACCTGTCCTTGAAACTGAACAGACGACCAACACACACACACACACACACACACAGTCTATATTACACGCTGCACAGGTTATGTTTAGAACTGACAGTGCTGTCTGTCTACTATATCTTATATCCATGCAGTGTGGAGTTAAAGTTAAAGCGCTGGACACAATCACCGCTCGGGCATTAAATCTACACAAGCTCGGTTTGTTTCACAGCATCCTCCTCTTTTCAGCGCCGTATCCCATGATGCATTTATGAGATCTTTGACTTGCACGAGCTGCACGATGATCACAATTTTAGACCAGATCCTCCTCGGTGGATGTACCCGGAATGGCGTGTGATTGTAAGTCCATGAGGCCTCCACTGTGAGGCCATTTGCTATTTTGTTTAGCTAGCTGCTTTGTGTCAAACACACACTCCACACACATGCTCCAACAATAACACAACAATGTTCGACAGCAACAGTGAAGTGTGTTGTGCTCCCCGTTTCTCTCATTTCCCTCCGCAGTCCTAACGTTCTGTTCTTGTCATCTTCTTCCCTCCTCTGCCTCCTCCTCCTCTCACCCGCTCCATGTTGTTCTGACCTTTAACCTGACACCAACCTTCACTGGTTTTCCAGTTAGGCCTTCTCTTTGGTATCCTGGATGTAAACTGTGAGTCATAAAAGTGAGGAAAAAGTTGAGTATACTAATCGAGGTGACTGTGTGTTCTGTTGCTGAAGTTTCTCATCTACCAGTGACTTTCTAACATTGTTGCTTATCAGAGACACTCAGTTAATGAATTTATAATTAAAGCGTTGCCAATTAAGTTTCTTTTTCCTTTTAGATTTCTTTTTTTTTTCTTTTTTGCATCACTGTACTACTTTAGGAATGAGTACTTTTTCTGTCTCGTTACAGTCAGGTTGTCTTGCCAAAGTGTGAATATGTGTGTACGTGTATGTGCCTGCATTTGAATATATGACAAGTGATCCAAGTGAAGTGTGTGTGTGTCCTAGATTTCAGCACACTGTAAATCATTCACAGGTATGACGGGTCAATCTTCAATCCAGATGGCCTGCCAGACTCCCGGGCTGCATTCCAAAAAGAAACACATTTCACTACGATGTCATCTCCCACCCTGCCTGCATGCACACACACACACACACACACACACACACACACACACACACGTAGGCAGGGTGGGACCCTAGCCTGCTTGGAGGGTATACCAAGCAAGTATACCAGTGAGACAGTTCAGATCCCCTGCTTATCAACTTTAGGGACTCTTTAAGATACAAGGAAACAATGTTATGTGGGGGAATGCCTGAATGACACATTTTACAAGCAACAGCTACCATACAAAGATCCATAAAGACATAAAAGGGAAGTTTATCATCCAGCAGTATGCATTTTACCTCCGTATGCAGAATGGGTGAAAGACATGGTTTAGCTTTTCTAAGAGTCACTATCGTATCTTTCAAACACCACCACCTAGTATCTCTGCTGAGACCAGGGTGGTACAATTTGTGTGCGCATCAGTGCCCAAGTGTTTATTATGGCAGACAGTCCTTGGCCACAATACCCTAGTTTGCTATTATTAGCACATTTCCTATCATACAGTGCAGGTTAAGATCTCCCATGGCAGAAGGCAAGGGAGTGAGAGAGAGCAAAACTGAACAAAGGGAAAAAAATATGTATACGGAGAGATTATAGGGAGAACTTCAGCATTCAAGGAACAGCCTTGCTTTGTCTCTCGCCAAGAGAAGAAGCACTGGTGTGCGGTGAATGAAAAAGGAATGGATGGAAATATGGAAACGTGATGAAAAGAGAGGAGCACTGAGAAAAGATTTAAAGTGGACTCAATCAGAGACAAATGTCGGATTTGGCTCTCGCAAATCGGGCTCTCAATATCCGTCATCATCTCTCAGCCTCGTTTGCCTTTGCCTCTCCTTCTTTTTCCGTGCTCAGCATGCGATGACAGCTCGATTATGGGAGTACACCAAATTCTGAGAAAAAAATCCACAAGCCAACTGTAGAAATCTAACTGTAGAAATGACTACTACACCGATCAGCCATAACATTATGACCACTGGCAGGTGAAGTGAATATCACATCTCTTCTTTAAGGCACGTTGGAACATATTGGGTAAACATTTAATCTTCAAATTTGATGTGTTAGATTCAGGAAGAATTGCCAAATGTAAGGATTTGAGAAAGTTTGACTGTCTAGAGTTTGGGTCAGAATTGTCTGCAGTGCTCACGAATATCAAAAGTAGTCCAAGGAACAAATCACCAACAGGGTCATGGGCGACCAAGGCTGGAGTGAAGGCTGGCCCAACAGGTAATCTGCTCAAACTGCTGAAAGTTGATGCTGGTTCTGATAGAAAGGTGTCAGAATACACAGAAGCCCCATACACAGCAGAGTGCCCATGCTGACCCCTGTCCACCATCAAAAGCACTAACAATGGGTACATAAGCATTAGAACTGGACCAGGGAGCAATGGAAGGTCACGTTTTCTTTTACATCATGTGGATGGCCAGGTGAGACAACCCTGTGTAGGCACTGTGATGTGATTGTCAGTGTTCTTCCTTGGGTCCTGCCACCCATGTGGATGTTGGTTTAAAGCAGACCACCCTTTTATGGTAACCGTATTCCCTGATTGATGTGGATTCTTTCAGCAAGATCATGCACTCTACCACAAAACCAAAATGGATCAGGAATGGTTTGAGGAGCATAACCATGAGTTTGAGGTATGAGTTGGTCTTCCAATCGAGCATCTGTGGGATGTGCTGGATAAACAAGTCCAATCCACTTGCCTCATTGCGCAACTTAGAGGACTTAAAGGATCTGTTGCTAACTTGTTGGTGCCAGATACCAAAGCACACCTTCAGTTTGTGTCTGAATAGGTCTGGCCTGTTTTGGCAGCAAAAGTGGGACCGAGGCAATATTAGGCAAGTGGTCACAATGTTAGGCCTGATGGGTGTATCAGTTCACGTGAGCAAACTCAAGCGAGAAACACCAGACGTTCAACAAATTAGCGATGAAGCACGTGATGACATTTTATGAAAAACTGCAGACAAACCTAGTAAAACTGTGTTCTCTAAACATACAGAATCTCAGCTTGTGTGATTACGCCTGTAGGTTTGTCTGGGTTCCTTCCTACTGTTCATTCTCGTAACAGGACATGACAGATATGGAAAGACTGCTGGCCCTCTCACAGTACATTTGCACACACACACACTCAGGTCACTTTTTTCCATTAAAAAAAACTCCTCTCAGAAGGTACACATCCATCTCCAAGGATACTTTTTATCCCCTACAGCCTTCACAGTAAAGGTGGAAACGACTTTGACATTTACAACATCTAACAGCCCTCAGCGAAACATAAACATGACAGATGGGACAAAGGCTAATATACATCCAGGTTTACATGGCGAGATAGCATAGATAATAATAGCACAAATGTGGATGCCAAATGCTCACCTAAGCTATTGGTCTGCACATGTAGACTCTTTTATCTAAGATAGGCTCCTTTACATTTGATATGACGGAAGTTGCTCCCTTTTGTTGATCTTAGATGTAACACAAAGAATGTAACTATATTTCAAATTTCTGACAGTCAGTGCATGGTCATATTTAAGAATCAGCATCCCTTCAGCCTGAAAGTTACATTTACATGTCCTATATTGCATTACTAAGTTATTTTGTAATGTCATAAAAACTTGTGCATGTAAGCACAAGTTTGCCTTTTTGCCCCGTTTTAGGTCTCCACCCCCTCCTGAGGAAACTTCTGCTTTTTAAGTAACTAAATAAACCATCTATAAGCCAACTGTGTCTTTAACAGCTCGCTCACAATAGAGTGAAAACAGAACAGCAACCTCCTGTCAAAAACTCAGAGGTTGTCTAGTAACTGAACTTAATTGTTTTCACATTTGGTGGCTGACTATAAGTAGTTTTAGCAATCAACTGGCTCAACAGCCTCAACCTCTGGGTGACCACCCAGCAACCGGTCCCTCAAACAGATTAGTGAAGGTTTGCAAATAATGGCCACCAAAATGTTGCAATCGCTTTGAGTCAACCTGCAACGATGAGCACAGCACATCTGTGACGTGTCTCTTTGCGACTTGATTCAGTTGTTTGCCAACTCATTGTATCCATGGTTGTATTTCTACATGAAAACAGGTCTATGTGAGGGCCTTTGTTATTTTGCTGCTAAATCGTCGTTGTCAATCTTCGTGGAGGAATTTCTGAATTTCTCTTTTAAATCTTTGAGGTTCTGACTGGACCACAAATTTCTGTGTATGTCGACAGCAACAGATTTGTGACTTTTTTGTAATTCATCACAAACAGATTGCATTTTATTGCCAACTTTACCCCATTCAGTTCCAAACCAATAGCAGACTAATTCCATCTCATGGCCACTATAGGATTAGGATTGAACTTTATTGTCATCACACATGTATAAATACAGGGTAACAAAATACAGTTTGTATCTAATCAGAAGTGCAGGAGCAGTAAGTGCAATAAGAGCAGATTGTATACAAATAAGGGTAGTATAAAAGGTGGGAATAGTTATGTGCAAATAAGTTAAGTATACAGTGGTCCCTCGCTATAATGCGGTTCACCTTTCGCGGCCTCACTGCTTCGCAGATTTTTTAATGTGCTTTTTTTTTCTTTTTGTTACAGAGCATTGTGTTCTGTGTCCTGATTGGCTGTAGACCATTGTCAATCAATCCCATGCTGTGTCTCCTGCAAAGTACAGAATGCGTTCAGCTTGTCAAATTTACATGAGTCTTCGATCGCTACCAGTGTGACTCTGAAGTGCTGCACTGTATGTTTGTAAGTTTTCTCCCCAGCAAACACGACAATGTCGATGAAATGTTTTGCACCGTCAAAGTCACCTGCGGTGCGTTTGGTGTGATTCTATAATACTGGACTTATTTTTCTACGAAGGTTTGAACTTTGAGAGTGTTTAAACAAGAGAGAAAAGTGTAAAAATGTTTATGCCTGTCTGAGAAACGTGTATAAAGTGTGTAGTGGGGTGTTTTACAGCCTTAATAATTGTAAAAAAACAAAGCTCGCTACTTCGTGGATTTCACCTATCACGGGTCATTTTTAAAATGGAACTCCCGCGATAATCGAGGGACCAATGTAAGAATGTTTATATTGCTATACAGAGAGCAAAAATCCAGATGTACTACGGACAAATGTACAGAGTAGCGCTCTGAACAGACTATATTAGTGAACAGTGTAAGTGTAAGTGCGTACTATAACAGAGACTATGCTATGTTAGTGTCTTAAACTATAGCAGTATCCAATGTGAGCATACAGTGAATCTTCAGAATGAATGACAGTCATGATCATGGTCATTGGGAGACCATTGTGACACAACACAGTCGTGTGGAAGATGGCAACCGACTGCAAGAGATTGCAGACTTAGCAGACATCTCTGAAGCACCATTTCAAAGGCAACAAGATGGCAAGTTCATTCCACATGGTTACAGTAACTGTTTTCCCTTGTGTAGCATCCCATATGGAAAAGATATATATAAATCTTATAAGGTTTGTATCCGTCTTGTGTGAAACTTGTATGAAAAGCATAAAAGAGTGAAAACAGATATAAGATCCCTTGAAAAAAATTATATAAATGAAACTTGTATGTTTTGGATACTTCCTAAAACAATATATGAAAGTAATGAGAAAGTGGCCACTTTCATGAGTAAATCATATAAGCCTTATATGATTCACTATATGAAGCAAGCTAAAGCTGATGCAAGTCTTTTATAAGTTTTTCCTATTTCTTTTCCATATGGGATTAGCTGTAAGGTAGGTAGGTTCATAGCTAATCAAAGCTTAATAATAGCAAAATAGCATCAGTAGTGCAGAAAGATTCTAAAGGACTCATGGATGAACTCCAGAGACTTGTAGGTTTAACACTATGGGCAACATTATTCATGACTTCATGGTTTATGTAATATAATTGATTACTGCAGCTTTAAATGCAAAGACAATTCGGCTCCAGTGCAAATTCATCACACGTATCTGCTAAATACCATGCCTGGGTAAGTGCTGAAGGGTAGTATGAGGTCTTTGAGTATGAGGGCTTTATATTTAACCAACAAGCCAGGCCACATGGGGAGAGAGAGGGGAGCAGGCAGGATCATTTTTGCCCAAACCTGCCTGACAGCACCCAGCAGGACCATGAAACAGCAGCAGCCTGTCAGCACCCAGTCGTCCACATCGCAGCCGGGACGCTGCTGTCATCAGGGAGGTATACACCCTTACACAGAGTCATACTCATTCACATGCTGCAGATACCCCACCTACAAACACACACACATACAAACACACACACACACACACACACAGCGTCAACTTTATGTATGGTTTGGTCATTTTTTCCACCCTAGCGTCAGCTGTGTCTGGGTGACAAATAGGTGTGAAATGTTCACCCTCTCTGACCTCACTTCCTTTCTTTTCCTCAATATTTATCCATATGTAGCCACATTTATTTCTTTTATCTGTCATTCCTATAAATTATTTCAAGTGTTGAGCACTTACCCGATCAGGTGCCCCGGTCTAAACGCAAGGGAACCATTTTTTTATTTTTTTTTAAATAAACATGGCTAATTCACTTTTTTCCAACCTAGTTTATCCCATCGGTGTCCTTCCTGCCCCCACACTCTGACCTTATCCGTTCTTCATACATCCATCTCTCCAGCACCTGCATATTAACCGCTACGAGCTCTGCCTGAAGCTGGGTCTGGCAGCGCACCACAGATGGTGATGAATAAGTGCATGGGGTTGTGGTGCTGCGTCATGGAAGCCGGTTGGATAAGGTTAGATCAGGTTGGGCTTGCTGTCCGTGACCCCATTCGCCAGCCTGTTTCATGTTTCTGACTCCTGATGATGTGCGTTTTATAAGGTAATGCCGGTTTATTAGACGTTAGCCATGCAAACTAGAGCTCTAAAAAAGCAGTGGAAGAACTGTAACCTGATTTTGCCGGGTGAGAGAAAAACAGAAAAATCTTCACTTGTATTTTTCTTCAGCTTGCAAGCAGGCGTCCACCATGCACACTCCTTTAAAAAAGAGATCCCTGGACCCTTCTGTTTTATCAGATTTCAGACCTATCTCTAGGTCTAAAAGGTCTAAGGTTTTAGAGAAGGTTGTTTGTAATCAGTTTCATTTCTTCTCAGAAGATTTCAGCATCTATAAAATGATTCACCAAAGAGTTTTTAACGATCTTCTTTTAGCTATGGACTCAAGGCAATCCGCTGTATTGGTGCTTTTAGACTTATACTCTGCTTTTGATACAGTCAGCTACTCTATTTTTTTTATCTCAACTGGAACACTTTGTTGGTATTAAGGGTATTGCCATGGTTAAAGTATTTTTTGTCTAAAAGGAGTTTTCTGTCCACATTGCTGATTTCTCTTCCTCTGTGGCCCCTCTCTCGTGTGGTGTCCCCCAAGGCTCAGTGTTAGGCCCTATCCTTTTTATATGTTGTCCTTGGGTTACATTTTTTTCTTATCACTGCTTTGCTGATGGTATCCAAATCTATCTCTCCATCAAAGCAAACAACAAAAAGTCACTGCTTAACTCCTTAAGCTACCTAAAAAGTTTGTTGAATGCAAACTTTCTATTTCTAAATCAGAATTAAACTGAGGTGGTTGTTTTTGGTCGCCCCGAACAGCTCAGCGAGTTTGCTCACACTCTTGGCACTTTAGGTTTTAACATTCGACCTTTTACCAGGAATTTGGGTTTTATTTTTGATTTAAATTCAACAGCTCAGTTGACCAAAGTCAATCCCTATATGTATATATATGTATATATATATATATATATATATATATATATATATATATATATATATATATATATATATATATATACATATATATATATACATGCTTTTATTTCTAATCGCATTGACTGCTGTAACTCCCCATACGCAGGCCTGGATCACTCTGTTATCCGAAGATTACAGTTAGTTCAAAATGCCAAGTTCCTTACAGGGACAAAAAAGTGAAAGCACATTACCCCAGTTTAATGTTCTCTTAATTGACTCCATATCTCTTTTAGAATTGATTTTAATATTTTATTGCTTATTTTTAAGTCTTTGTATGGGCTTGCCCCCCCTTGTTTATCTGAGCTTTTAAGTATCCACACTCACGTTAGGGCACTAAGGACTTCTAATCAGATGATTCTGGATGTTCCCAGGACAAGGCTAAAAAATAGAGGGGATCAGGCCCTTTCGGTTGTAGGACTGTCCTGTCGAACTGCCTACACCAGAACATTTGTTCATAATGCAAAGACCTTAAAGTCTTTACTCAAAGCTCACCTGTTTTCCCTGGCTTTTAGCTCGAGTTGAGTAAAGACATCTCAGTGCATTCTTATTTTATTGTATTTTTACTTTTGTGTATTTTTTTTATTGTCCCTTATTTTATTTTTGCTGGTTGAACCTGTACAAATAAAGTTGAAGTTGAAGCAAAGCAATGCAGAGAGAAAATAATCAGCTTAAAAAGAGATTACAAGAAAATAAAAGACTAGAGGAAGAGTTGAAGTGGCACTACCAATTGCTAGTACGTCACTTCAGGGCCTATTAGCTGTGTGAGTGCGAGCAGCAAAGAAAGACTTGGAAGCTATGCAGCCCAAGTGGGACCTTTTCCAGTTAGTACTTACCCCTCGGCCAGTCCGCTGAATTGTTCAGTGTGAAAGCAGCTTATGGTGTTGTACTCGTTTTTTTGTGTGTGTTTTTTTAACTTCTCAAAGTGTGCCTGTAAATCTGGGAATCTATGGATTCATTTTGAATCTGATCTCTTTATTATAAATGGAAATGCTCAGTGTTTGAGCACAGATGAGCCTATTGTGTTGCTTAATAACATGTTCATCACTTCATCTTTTCTCTTTCTCTTTCCTGCCTGGGAAGTTGCAGATGTTGGACCTTCGTGGGTCCCATGACGTGCAGGCCTCGCTGCGACACAACACGATACAATGCAGACCCAATACATCATCGGGACATGAATTCATATTTAAATTATGACCGTTTAAATCCCAAGGGTGGAGCGCTGACTGTTATGCCTCCTCATTAGAGGCTGTGCTCTTTTTTTGTTGTTTTTTTTCTTGACAGTTTTACAGTAATGTGACAGATGGAAGCTGACACTGCAATTGATGTCGGTTAGACTTTAACCAAAGGTACTGTGTACACGTCTGTGTACCCAAGGTCTGCTAAACTCCAAAGACCCACTAACTTTTATGTGCATGTGACTTAAATGCTGAGCTAAGAGTTATATTACTAAATAATCCAAGTTAGGTTAAAAATCTTTAAATCTCCCTTCAGCCCTACAGGCTGGACTGCAACCCAGGCTGCTTTGTCAACTAACTGAACCTGTAGCTCACCTCTGATGACACTGTAGATGCTCAGCAACAAGCTGCCAGCTCACAGGCTGTGAGTGTAACGTGGCTCATAACTCTTATATAACGTAGCCGAACTGAGTGATTGATGTTTATAAATTAGTCTCAGCACCGCCAAATGATATTTGCCTGATAACAGCTTATCTCCTGCCAGCGTCCTTATCAGCTGGCCTACATACTACACCGAGCTTAACGTCAGAAACCAACGGGTGTCTGTGTGTCGGCCAAACCGAGATCAAGTAGCTTAAAAGTGTCTTTCAACAATGCTCAAACTGAACTGGGTCCGTCGTGCTGAGATGCACACAGATATGTGGAGAATAGCATATGCTTTAACGGCACATGCCCGATGTGCAGCAAAGCCAGAAATGGATTAATCCCTTAAAACAAAAACAATCACGAGAAAAAAATCAAAAACGCTATCTGCGGGACGTGCCATTGTGCACATTCAAAAACAATTAGGGGTGAGTAAAACTTTCCCAATACACACATAAAAAGCATTACGTGGAGCATGAAAGTGTGTTTGTCCATGGAGACTACTCATAAAGTGAGTCAGGCATGACTGGGAGGCCTGAGACGAGGAAGCAATCACATCAGGGAAGATAGAGTTTCCATAAACAAGTTGCAGATCAGGTATGCAGAAGCAGATTTAAAAAAAAATGTAATATTAGACACAAGCAGACAGACAGGCAGGTAGACATCCAGAGAGACAGCTGTTCACCATATTAAATAACATTAGCAGGAGTAGTCATCTCATAACATTTTACCCCGCAGGCCAGAGATGTTCCTTGTTCTACATTATGGGTTATGACTGGTCTGACCGCGAACAGATACAACTTTTATTTCACAACCCCTGTCCCAAATACGCCTCTGTAGGTGCAGACGAAGGCACAGCATGGGGAAACACAGGAAACATGGATGAGGAAACCTGCACAAAAACATCTGCTCAGAAACATGCAAATATCTTCTACTTTGTAATACGCTCTTACACAGATTATCATTAGCATGTTTTTAATGAGCAAAGCAGCTGCTGAAAAGAAGTTAGTGGATTAATAGATGCTGAGATTAAAGATTTTCATTGGTTTTATCCGCCTTCTATACATTTTCACCATTAGCATCCAATTAGCATTAGAAGGCCTGATAGTCTACAGATTGCAGATTTTAGTCTTGAAAGTTTTTACTTTTTAATTAAAATCAGCATTTTAAATTGCACAGAGGTAGAAGTGTGGTGGTGTGTTTTGGGGGAAAAGATCACTTTAGCAAAGCCTGAACCCTCACAGTCCAATAAAAACCTAATATGTTATTTATTAATTATCATCCCAGTGCTGCCTGTAATCTTTGTTATCTATTTTTTGGCCCTTTTAAGCTTTACTGGATAAGGACATTGAAGATAGACAGGAAAGCTCTCTGGACAAAAGGAATATGGTCACCTGCTCACCCACTGAGCCAAACCAGCACCCATGCCTGTAATCATTTTGTTTAATATGATTTCAAAAGACTGGAAATTTTGGCTGTATGCATATCCCACTATCTCACAGTTTATATATATATATATATATATATATATATATAGATAGATAGATAGATAGATAGATAGATAGATAGATAGATAGATAGATAGATAGATAGATAGATAGATAGATAGATAGATATACTCTAAGACAATAAAATAAAATGTCCCAACAGTTGTGAAAGAGTTCCAGATTTAACTCAAGGTGTCATAAATGATCAAAATGCAAACACTGTGTGTGGAAGTTAAATCAGTTAAAGCTGATTAAGTTCCCACCTGACTCTGGATCAGATGATTTTACAACAACTGCACCATAACTATTGACGCCATGCGAAATCTGACTTCAATAACTTAAACATGGGGGCAAATCAAGTGAGTGTACAATTTATTCTGTGGACACGTTGTAGTTAAATGTGTAATTCAGCTCTGAAAAGTTCACTAACCTAAAGAGGTCATGAGAGATCAAAAGTGCTAGAAAAGAACACACAGTGCTAAATTTCACCGCCGATGTGTACTTGGTGGGCCTCGGAAGAGTTTCACAGTGAAAATGTAAAATTTCCACAGCTTCAATAAATATACTCAAGTTAGTTTCACACAATTTTTGTTTTAATTTGCTGCTTCTAAGACGAACTGATTCAGAGAGTCTGTGATATCCCGTCCTGATCCCGTCTCTGTGTCTGGCATAATTAATAGTTATGAATAATAAATGACAGCCTCACTGTTGTGCCAAAAGCACCGCAGTGCAGCGCTCTCGCTCGAGGCTTCGTCACAGGTGAAAGCGTGTGAAACTGTGAGAGCTGGCAGCCCTGATGATTTACTCACTTCCTCAACTCCCCCATAACAAAAATAGCTAATTACATCTAAGAACAAACAATTACATGGCATCAACTCAGTGCATTTAAATATGTAGACACGGTCAAAACAATGTGCTGAAGTTCAAACGGAGCATCAGAATTGATGATCAAAGTGACTTTGAATATGGCGTTGTTTCTCTGATTATTTCCTAAACTGCTGATTTGCTGGGATTTTTCCACAGAACCGTATCTAGGGTTTGCATACAAACGGGAAGACTGTCCAGTGAGCTGATTTTTTTAATTACCAAAAAAACTTAAAGAAATTATCTGCTGGGACAGCAGATAATTTAATCATGCCTGCAATCATTGTTCATTGCAGGCATGAATGAGAGAGAAGACTGAGTCAGATGGTAGGTTCAGCAGAGGGACAGATAAGAGACAAACAGCCTTTATCACAAGAGCCCTTTTTTCAGTTTCACTCTGATCTTAATACTGTTTCAAATAAATCTGTCCAGAGTCTTCTGGTAAGAATGATGAAAGTGAGATTCTCAGCAGAGCTGCAAAAGCATGACAAAGTCAGTTTCCCAGTGGGCTAATATGAGTCAGTGCTTTGAGGGTTAAACCATGCTTTCAGTCCCTGTAGTTTCACATGCAAATTTACCGTATGGAAATGTAGCATGGCATGTGTCATGCTTACGGTATAAAAAAAATGCTCTGTAGGTTGATGCTGAAATAGGTCAGTCTGAAAGTGGACATAGAGGTCTGGATAAGCAACACAGGAAGAGTTAAGGAAACAGGTTTTAAAGGAGGACTACACATGAACACACCTGTGTATTTAGCTGTGCATCTGTGGATTATACTATGTATTTCAAAGGCATTTTGAACTACATTACCAGGAAGTTCAGAGGCACTGAAGTGTACTCAGCCTGACTAAAGTAATCATATGACACACATGTATCAAGTTTCAGTAATTTGTTTCACAGTTCAGCAAAGTTCCTTTTTTTCTTTCATTTCCTGTGGGCATCCAGAGGGCCGCCTCGGCTCACGCTAAAGGTCAGTATGTGCAGTACAGTACGTGTTGGATCAGCAGTCACGGCTGACAGCATGCGACTCTATCAGTTGTCTGTCAGAGAGGTCATGCTAACTAAGTTTTTGGGAGCAAAAGGCCAAAGTTTAGTATGCAGACCTAAGGGTGACACTTAGAGTAATGACTGTAATAGGAATTTTCCAAAAAAGCTAAACTGTGGGATGAGTTTAACGTCCATCTGTCCTGGGATGTGTGTGTGTGTGTGTGTGTGTGTGTGTGTGTGTGTGTGTGTGTGTGTGTGTGTGTGTGTGTGTGTGTGTGTTGTTCTGTAAGGACAGAACGTTCTCAAAGTGGAAGTTTTAACTTATCAATCTGGGGTAATGCTACTCATACAACTTCATGGCTATAGTATAAAGAAACATCTTGGTTTTGACTTGATCTCCCTTGAAAATGATGGCTTAACTGCATCACAAAGTCAGGAGGACGATAGCATTTGATGGGAATTTGTCAGCTTGTCACAGTTAGCAAACAGAACACTGAGGAAAAGTTGAAGTAAGTATTAAGCAAAAGAAACATGAAGAAAAGAAGGTGATGAAGGGTAAAAGAATAAAAGGAACTACAACAGTTACTTGAAGCAAAATAAACTGGGACTTGAGAGGGTTGAGCGACATTTAGCTAGCAAGTACAGAAACCTGCTCGCTAATTAGCATAGAATTACCACATACATCTAAACAGATAGGTATAGTTAGCTGTATATAGTTTCTATTAAATTGTGTATATGAAGCTTAAATATGAATTTGCATTTATCAAAGGAAAGTTATTTAGCTAGTTTTAAAGCTGTTGGCAGATTGCTATTGCTAGCTGTTAATGTCAATGTCATGTCTCAAAAAAGTATCAGCAAGAAAGCAAATGAAACTTTTAATAAACGATGGCTGAAGTAGCTCAGCTAAAACATTTTGTTGAGCGACTGAAGTGTCTGTTTAACTGTTAACATCAATACTTTGAATATTTCTTCCGTGGATGCTAATTTATCATCAAACATAAACTGTGGACCCAGGGAACTTTGGGGGATTTTTGTGATTTTAAAAAGACTAAAGCTAGCAGAGCAGCAGTGGCAGTGAAGTAAGACCTTTAAACTCTTTAGATTTTTGAGCATTTCTATGAGTTTGAGAATTTCCCTCTCGGGAAGACAATACAGTTTTTTATTTATTTATATAGCACAGACAGTTTTATTTGAATGCTCCAGACCAGCAAAATACCTAAATTTCTGGTTTCGTAGAAGTTCTCACACTTGCTGATGATCAGGTAATAAAGTGCATCTGATTAACAACAGATGGCTAATACTTACCCTTCTACCCTCTCGGCTGATAATAATTAAGTTAGCTTTTTAGAAAAGTTGAGCGGTTTCTTTGCCTCTGCTGTTTTTTTAACAGGTTTAGCATTTAATTCCATTTCTGACAAGAATGTCAGAAAACACAGCTGGCAGGTCCATTAGTAGCTTGAGTCCATCAAGCCAGTTTAAGACTTTATATTTAAACAGTAATTAGGTTATTGCATATCCATCATTACTGTATTGGTCTGTTTTTAATCCTTGACTAAAAATAATTTTAGCTCTGCTTTTCTTCTAATTATTCTCTAACAGTGAGCTCTGTTCTGAAAAATTGGTTGTTTTTACTTTTTTTGTCATAGATGATAATTTACACTAGTTTTTTAATTAATTAACAAAGACACATTTTTGGAAATACATGTTTCTATTGAACAAAAAAAGAAAAAAATCTGCCAGAAACCGTTCATTCCTGTGGGATGAATACCTAAAAAATCTCTGACCCAATAAAAACAAAGCTTCCATCCACCCTGAGTCATGAGTTTCCTGTGACAAGCTAAACAACACCACATGGATAAGTGGATAACAGGGATTGGGGCGCATTATAATGTAGTTTCTCATAGGATTTTTCAAAGGTTCCTGCATCAGCCTGTGGCACTGAAATCAACATTAATATGACTGTTTAGGATGACTCCTAGGCAATGTATTGTACACAACTTAACACGAAGCATACAATCTAGGTCACAAGGAAGTCCAGAGAAGGACCTAATGTTGTTTTCATTACTGTTTGGAGCTGTTTGGAGCATAGACAAAACAAAAAAAACCCAAAAAGGTATGAAATTATTATTATTACATTTCATCAAAAATCAGATTTAATTTCATAAAGTCCTCTGAGAAATCTTAAGCCATTTCCCAAAAGTCACAAAAGTTTCCTTGAGTTTGTACAATAATTGACAAAAAGACGTCAAAGAGTGATTCAATAAATCTAAATTAACTCAGCTAAAGGGTGGACTTTCCCTTTTTTTTCTACCTCTCTCCACATGTTTCTTTCCTCATGTGTGTGTCTCTGTCTCTAGCTCTCTCCTCTCTGCCCTCTTTTGTGTTTCCATGGTCTCATGATCGATCAGCACACACTGAGAGAAGAGGAGGGTGCAGTCAAGGTGGCTGTGACGTCAGACTCACTGAAGGTTGCTATGTCGACGGCGGGTGCGGCAGCAAAGTCAAGAGAGAAAGGGGTGGTGTGATATTTCCCATTGAACCAGTATGTGTGTGTGTGTGTGTGTGCGTGTGGGGAGGCGTGGGGAAGGGGTCATGTGGCTGTGTTTTTATTACAGTGCAGTGATGATCCGGTCATATGATGGTCAACACCTCAATACCACACATTACCTAGCTAGGTACATATAATCTAGTTTCAAGACAAACTGTATATTTACAGAGCAAACCATATGTAGAGCAGATGTTCTGAGAGGGAGACTGAACATGTGAAACGAGCAGCAATTCTTCCCTACATGTGCTTTCTGTTGAATGTAGCGTCACATCTAACCTTGAAAAGCGCTGAGATGGACATAATCCAGTACAAAGTCATCTGCAAAGTCGCACTTGGAAAATGTAAAACCTCGAGGCCCTCTTGTGCTCTTCTAAACGTGACGGTGTTTGACAGCTACCCTCGACTGTCCTGGTTTTGTTGACTCCCATGTTGAAGCAAACATTGTTTTTCGCAAATACCGCCTGATCCACTTCCACGAAGCGCTATCATACGTGTGATAAAGTCCCGCGCCGCCATGTTTTCCCCCGAGGACAAGCAACGTCTGAGAGGTTTCAGGAAAGTCTGTAAAAGTTATGCATGGAAAAAGATGTGTTTTTGCCGTGTAAAAGTGTACATGCGTGCATGTGCGTGTGTGTGCACACTGAGGTACACTAATTACCATGTGCTGCGATCAGCTGTGGCCCCTGAGGCCTGCAGGGAGAATTCCTCTGTGGTCAGTCGACCCCAGTTGTCCTGTCTATCTCTTTCCCTCTCTTTTTGTCTCTGCCTTGCACACACACACACAAACACACAAACGCACATGGTGAACTCAGTCACCCCACTCGTGCCACTCACTCAGGCACGTCATGTAGAGGCCCCGTAACAGAGCGACTGTGGGAGAGGAACATACATATACACTTAGACTGTCATTAAGTTCTGTGCTGAACAAGCATAGAAAGACATGAAACCCAGTATTGTGGGTAAAGAGCTGGAATCAAACTTTTGACTGTCTACTAAAGTGACCTACATACAGTAGTGGCAGAGCGAAGTAGCTGTGCCAGAGGGCTTTAATTTGGATGTCTGCCAGGGAGTTCAGATAAGACAAGAATGAATAGCTGTATTACTACAATGGCTTAGTCTAGTGTCTCTCAGCTAGCTGCTCACCCTCAACTATGTTGATCGAATAGATAGTACATCAAAGCTGAAAAGAGACCAAAACACAAGACAGTTAATCAGATCAGTACCATTCATTTTATAGACCAGGTCAAACCGCCGTCTAGAGAGGCAAAATCTGTTTTTTGGGGAAGTGACACAGTTGCTGCGGTCTAAATGATATGCAGTCGTGGCAACAGAATGAAATGGGAAAGGTGGTTACACAAAATTCTGACTTTTACCCACACTAAGGGGAAATTATAGTTTCGAGGTGGCTGTCCATAGCTGCCCATCTACCAGGAGAGAGTGACAAATATATGTGGTTCAACCAATCTGTAGGCTACTCTTGCTTGTCTTGTTGTCTATTAGCTCTAGAGAAAGTTATACAACCATGTATAAAAATAATGACAACTTTCTGTACTTTTCATACTGTATTATTATTATTGTTGTTGTTTTTGTTGCGAGTCTCCTATTCCTTGTAAACCCCACAGATTCTACCTTCTCTGTTCTGGCCCATTTATCAACCAATCATACCACGTGCATTTGGAATTTTCAAGTACTGCATGGGACCACGTTTGTGTTCTCTGTAGGCTCTCTATAGGCAAATACATGTGCATATGGACATAATCATGATACCATAAATTAAGCATTAGAGCTGTATTGACATGTAGGTTTGCACATGTTCCATTTCCATTTTTCTGGAAATGTATATTTAAAAAAATGAGGGGTCAAGAGTTTTGCACAGTACTGTAGTATAGAGTAAATGTGATATGCTGAACAGATGTATGCATCTGCCTAGTGTGTTTACCCTGTGGACATTAGCTCCATTAGATCCTGTATCTTATATCTTTAGCTGTCCTAGGGGGAAAGCAAATATATCTCAAAGCTTATTAAGCTTACTTTGCTGTGTCAGCTTGCACAGACATAGTTCAAGTTCATGCATGTGTAGTGCACATACGAAGGACACCAAATCACACCACAGGCATGTGCACAAACACCTACATTTCCACTCAGTCAGGGTCATCAGGACAAGAGATTAGCAGCTGTCATGGTTAAAAACACAAGCTCTGCAGTGACCCAGCATAGTTAAATACTAGCATGAAGGAATCCAGGCAACCACACACTGACCTCCCAGACCTCTAACGTACGTGCACCAACACACCGTGCCTCTTTGCCACCTGTTGGGAGTGACAGTGCCACGTCTTGACCCTAACTGCTTTAACCTTACATAGCTCACCCTCTCGCACAAATAGCTTAGGTCTTTTAGTTAATGCTTGACGCCTACAGACAGACATTTAAAGCCTAAACAATGCAAAAAGGGAGTTATTTATGTGCGTTTTAATAATATCCACTTGTTAAGTGATGACACATCAACCCTGTTTGATGTGTCAGCTAGCTCTTACTATGTTCACCGACACTGTTGTCTTTTTAAGATGTTGAAACGCTTAGTATCTTACTTTATTGAATATGAATTAACTTCCTAAAAAAACAGTGGTTGTTCTCTGTCATTCTTACTTTTTATTAGTACTGTTCAGTGGGAAAATGGTGTATCATCTTTAGATGGAAGCTAGCAAGCTAACTTCTAACTAATTTTAAAAGAAATATCTAGAAGTGGATGCATGATTCTAGCTAGCTAGCTAGCGTGCTAGGCTAAAATCTCTGATGTCAGCATTTCATACTTAAATCTAAAGTCACCTCATAGTTTGACACATATGTGGTTTCTTTCATAATAGAGCCTTATAATAAGTTCTTATACTAAGCAGTATGCTGTTGCCTTCATTGTTTTAGGCATATCTACTTTATAACCCATACAGACATACTGGACTGTTTTTCCCTTTTCTCCACTGCTTTCTTTAAACTCAGAATGGCTACACATCAGTGTTAAGATGATGTTTATGAAGTGAATTAGTTAGGGAAAATCAAATCAGCTGTTTCATGGAAACTGATTAAAGTATTTGATATCAGGCTAATATCCTCTACATGGTAAATATGACAGGAAAACTAGCTACTTAAGACAAAGGACAGTTTAACCTGCATGATTCTCCCTTTGAGCAGTTTAATTTCTCTTTAAAATGAATATGAATTGCCCTATCTCTATCCCTCTCGTCCTCTTTCTACATTTCTTCCTTTCCTTCTGGTATTACAGCAAAGGAGGCTGAGGCAAGCCCTCCACAGCCGGAGGAAAACCACACAAAGCAAACACATTCTCCCCGTCTCACACACTCAACCAAAACCAACAAAAACAGTCGTTTGAAAGTCACGCGCACTGAAAATCATCCATGCTCAAATAGTGTTCAAAAATAATAGGTAGTACTATGGCCATCCACCCTCAACCCATACGGCTCCAAAACTATATGAATGTCTGGCTTCAGTCTAACCAGAGGTAAAAACAGTCTTCCTGTATGTCAAAAGCATCTCTTTAAGAAAGGACGAGCCCTTCTGTGGTTATTCTTTTTTTTTGGATGACTCTATAAAACCCTTAATCTCCTTTAAAAAAGGTCAAAAGTATTAAAATAAAAATATTGTAACCTGTTAACCTTTCAGGATCAGAAAAGAATCAGTCTTTCCGAAGGACTGAAGAGCCATTTTCTTGTAGGACAGTCTTTTGTTCTGAGTGTAGGGATAGAATGGGAAAAAGAGAACAGACAGGGAAATATGATCGAGGGAGAACCCTGCACTGTGAGGAAACCCATGTGTTCCCCTGACTAGTGATGTACCGATAAAGACTGAATGGAAGTGGTGTTGTTTTCCTAGAACAGCAGAATGCGTGGTGATGTGGCCAGGCCCCAAGAGAGTTCAACTGAGCGACGCATTAAGGCGGGCTTATTTCCCATGACACCTCAGCAAAAAGGAGAAGCCTCAGTACACTCGCAAGTGTGAATTCTTACAATGAATTTACTCATTCTGCAGTAACTTTATCTTAAACACATCTATATCTGCCAGTTGCGAAGACTTCATAGTTCTTTTCTAATTATTCCTTCTGCAGTCTTTACATACAGTCATGAAAAAAGAAAAACACCAAGCACAACATTTTGCTTCCATAGGAATTAAGCGGGTCTTAGAAAGTCATTGGTGCTGCCCATAGATCTGGGAAGAAATCTAATCAATCCACACGAACAATGTCCTTTAGCCAGATTTAACCGGTTCAACTTTGGTGAAAACCTAACACGGCATATCAGCACAAACACTCATGACAACTGTCAAGCACAGTGTTGGAGGGGTAATAATTTGGGTTTGTGTTGCAAGTACCTGAGTATCTTACAGTCATTGAGTAGACATGAACCAAAGTATTCTAGTGTCAAGTTAATGAAACCACAAGATGGCCTCAAATTTGAGGCCATCTGTCTGACAGATAATCTTTTCTGAAACTGGGTCATGAAACAGGACAACGATCCCAGGCACAGCAGCAAGTCTACAACAGAATGGCTGAAAAAGAAAAGAATCAAGGTGTTGCAATGGCCCAGTCAAAGTCCAGACCTCAGCCTGAAATGCTAACATTATGTTAAGAGAGCTGTGTATAAACAAATGCCTGCAGACCTCAATGAACTAAAGAAACGTCGGCCAAAAAGTCCTCTACAATCAAATAAGAGACTGATTAAGTCAAACAGAAAACAATTACTTCAAGTTATTGCTGCTACTGAAACATGAGATCTACTTTTCCACACACTGCTTCTGCATTTTGATAAATACTGAGAGTGCAAGATGTGATGGGTTGTTGTTCGTCTGAGGTTGTATTTACCTAATTAAAAGCAGATATTTTTATTAGGTTGGCATATGGAAACCTAAGAATTTTTAAAAATGTATTTATTTTTACCATGCCTTTACTATTTCTCATTTTAAACACATAATCTACTGCTAACATTACTTTAAACTCATCTACAAAAACACAAAAACGTAAAACTTCTGTTACATTCACCCTTTACCTATTAGTGACAGAATTCTTTGCTATTTTCGATGGAACCCGAGCTGTAGGTAAGAACATGTGTGGGTTTTTGTGTGGTTTGTATGAAATGACACTTTAAGGTCATGGTATGGAAAAGAACTTGATGTTCATCTCCATTTGAAACACACGATGACTGTGTGGTCAGCAGGCTTAAGACAAAAATGAGAACAGCTAAACTTGTCACCTAAGGACTTGATCCAGTCCTGCAGTGTGGCTAATAACGTCAGACTAGGTTCTTGTATTTAATAACTGAGATAGAAACAGGCTATCACTACTTACTTCTTAAAATTAAAAGATTTCAACAGATATTATAATATTCCATCACATTGGTCTTTAAGGCCTACTGCACTCTCAGACTGAAGATGAAGACCCTTTTTATTCTTCCTCAGCAAAATGCCTTCGTTACCCACGATGCAACTTAACCACCAACCACCAGCTCTGTTTTTTCCTGTATCAGTACAATTTCCCAGCACATCGTAAACAGACTTTGTGTTTAAAAGTGACCCTTTAAGTTACATATTTGGAGATGTGTAAAACTGCATTTTCTTACTTTTGTTACATAGTACTGTGAGCACAGCTCGGCCTATCTTTATTTTTAGGCGTCTTTATGGAAGTAATAAGTTCTTGACCTGGAATATGATGTCAGTGCCATAATGCCAAAAAATTGCAGTTCTCTAAAAAAGACTCCCCCCACCCCCAGGTTTCTTACGTTAAAGGGGAGTTTTTTCGTTCCCACTGTCAAGAGTGCATACTCATAGTAGGCCGTTTGATTATTGAGGTTTTCTCGTTATTATTGAAACGCCTTCATCTTAGAATATAAAGCACCTTCAGGTGACTGTTGTTGTCATTTGACTTTATAGAAGTAAAACTGAATTGAAAAACTGGATTTAATAGTCATTTATCCATCATTATATACAGTCTATAATTGCAGATCAACTCCACAACTATGAACACTACTATTCACAATTATCTGAAGCTCTGTGACCACATGGGCTGAAATGTTCAGAGCAGAGGCCCTGGTTTGATTCTCGACTGACCAGATCTGCATGTTATCCCTGCACATTTCCTGTTCCTCTCCACTATTGCAACCAAGTATAACTATCTTAATCTCCCCTAAAAGAAAATACATATAAACAGGACACAGTACTTCTGAAAGGCCAACTCTAATTTTCTTTTGACTACGAAGAAAAAAAACATATCTTTGGCTTCATAACATTAAAATGTTGGCACAGAGTATTCTGATTATGCTTCGCTGGAGACAGGAAAATCTTTGATCTCGTGGCCTGTTGTAACAGAGTATGTTATCCATTGTGGTCAATTTTTTACAGCAACTTCCTTCTGATTGGAAACCCTGCAGCTGCCCAGAGCATGCTCTCATTCCCAGCAGAAACCAAACACACTCCAGTTGATAACTGTATCAGGAGCCCAGAGCAGATATGACTTTAACCCCACAGAGACCTGCAGGGGTCGTGCACTTGTGAGGGTCGGCTGGGGTGAGGGGATTGGAAAGCCGTCGGAGGTTAAAGGGTCACGCTGATGGGTGCACGCAGTGATGCAAACTCTTCAAACACACACACACATGTGGATGATAGGTTTCGACGCGACATACAGATGTTGTGTCCAAATTCCAGCTGTTACGTACCTGGCTTCTTAGGCTCGACGCTGACACACTTGCATACTGACACTCACTTGCACACTCACTGTCTCATCCATCAGTGACTCACCAGATTTATGGTGTTGCAAGACTTCAGCTTGTGTTTGCGTGTTTGTGTGGGGATGTGTTTACCATCTGGAGGAATGTACAGTATTTGGTAATGTGAAAAGCAGCCCTCAGTGGTCAGAAGAGGTACAGACACACTCTGTTTTATTGGATGGACCATAGATTCCTCTGTGTACACCCAGGGGCAGGAGTGAGGAATTTAAACGCTTTAACATGCTGCCACACTGTTGGGGATCTAACACTGCTCTTTGTCTGTGTGTGTGTGTGTGTGTGTGTGTGTGTGTGTGTGTGTGTGTGTGTGTGTGTGTGTGTGTGTGTGTGTGTGTGTGTGTGTGTGTGTGTGTGTGTGTGTGTGTGTGTAAAGGGAATTCCAGTATGTACCTATCTATCTATGTTTGACTGTTAGCACGTTTCCCCGAATCAGACATAAAAAATACTTCTTGTGTCAAGAAATCTGTAAAAATAAATAATTAAGTAATAATAAAAACAATCTGTGCTTTAAATGTTCCTCTCCTTTTATTTCTTATCAGCCTTCACTGTTTCCAGGGCACATGAGTACTCTGTGTACATTTCATCATGTGTACTGCTTGTGTTTGCGCAGTGGGGCTTCTGGCATTAGTGAGTCAATAACTACAGTACTGTGTGTGTGTGTGTGTGTGTGTGTGTGTGTGTGTGTGTGTGCGTGTGTGTGTGTGTGTGTGTGTGTGTGTGTGTGTGTGTGTGTGTGTGTGTGTGTGTGTGTGGCCCATTTTCAGTTCACTGTGCTTGGCCTGTGGTTGTATTAAAGCTGGTTGAGAGCACCAACGTGGACACCTGTGTCTCCTATCGTGTTACATACATGCATGGGAACACACACACACACACACACAAACACAGGGTAATCTTTAAAGGTGAATATAGGTCAGTGCAGCAACCAGAGGTGGAGCGGCCCTTGGCATCAGATCCTAGTAAGCGTGTCACCCCATTGCTACAATGTCAAGTGCAGTTTCTTGTCCTTTTCCCATGTGCACCTGCTTGTTTTGCGATAGAGAGCGTGGCTAAATGTGGCACCAAGCTTTGGCGTCAGAGCAGATCCGAGGTAACTTCCTTACAATCCAATGCCAGACTCGATTTGACCATTTTCCCACCAAACCTGATTATATCACTCTACTTCCAGCGATCACATGATCACATGAGTAACATTAATTCCTGGAAAACACAAGGCAACTGAATGTTTCCTGCATGATTTGATTGCTTGGTTGGAGGAAGGAAGAAAAAAACACCTTTGAACAGAATTTATTAGCTTTAGGGCACTAAAGCTCTCCAGAGATAACAATAACATGACTTGGTATTTAGGACATTCCTAAAAAGTGCAGAGCAATATAGAGAGCCTCTATGTTTTCTATTAGCAATGAATATAATTTGTCTAGGAACACTGTCATAGCGATATCCTAGATGCAATTCCTATTCCTGTATTTATTTTGTTTTTTGACAGGCTTCATTTTTCCTATTATGTCTTTTTAACTAACTAAATTGTCACTATCAAAATGTTACTGGTGTTGGTTTCTTAAGGAGAAGTTTAGATCTGTGAAAGACTGGTGATCTTATCCCAAAGTACCCACTCTCATATACATAACACATGGGAAAACAACTTTTAATGGGAAAGGAATGCAAGCTTAAAGTTTTAGAGTGACCTGTTCTAGAGTTTGAAAGGACTATGAAAATATTTCTCTTTCTTTAAAAAGCACTTAAGACAACAGCCTAAATTATGTTCAAAACCTGTGTATGGCTCCTCAGTAACTTTCCGTTTGAAATTTCGATCCAAATGATTTATACTGGTGCTCACTGTGTGCCAGTGTCCAGAGGAGGGGTAGGGAATTAACTTTCCCAAGTGCCACATGAAAATCTGGGACCGTTGTGGAATAAACTGAAGTCAATTCTACTCTTTAGTAATTTTTTTTTTTTTATACAATACTACCAGTAAGAGTAGATGTTACAGTTTTGGCAATAAAAACTTGAAATGTCAAAATGTTATCACTATTTATTTTGCAAAAATAACTGAACTGTATGTACATTTTCTTACAATATTTCAAAAGACTTAATTTTTTTTTAATTGCTGGTGCTATTTTGTATGTAGTTTCATGACTTCGTCTTGACTCCTTGTTTCACTGAGAGTAGTCTAGTCTGTTGTGGGCTTGAGTGTGTGAGGTGGAAATGGGAAAGACAGTCACACCGACAGCAAAGGATCCGGCTTCTGAGAGCTCTTGGAAGAAGCTCCGAACATCTTTCTTTGGTGTGGCCACAGTGATAGTTTCATATCTGTGTTCACTGCTACGCCAAATCAGTGGCGAATGAATGTGCAGTGAATGACCGTGTATTGTAATTAACACGTCAGTATCACGGAATGAAAAGCTGTCTAGTAACACGAGTCACGAGTCACTCTGCATTATTTAGTCTTCACACATTGCTACTTGGCTTAAATTCCTATGAGCACATCATCTCTTCTGTAAAGAGCTTTACAAGAAAATTAAAAAAAAAAAATCTGTAAAAACATCAGTAAATTTAAACCTCAGTACTGGAAGCTACTTCTGTGAATATGGATTCACATGCCAAGATGTTTGACAAGGGATTAATACTGAGTCCAGAGAGCTGCTGAAACACTCTAACTGGTAATGAATGACTTCATAGATTTCTCTGGGAGTGAAAAAAAACTGTTTATCCAACACTTTTCTAATAAACAGCAGCAGAGGAAAAGACTTAAATTTGAAGTTCTGGCTTGGTTGATGGTGCTGGGAAGCTGCAAAAACGTGCCACTGTGTAAACACACAGTGACAGATTTGCTGCTTTACTGGCGGAGAGATCTCAGACCTCATTTCCTCTAGAGAGCAGGGGTCCTTGGGGATTTCTGTATAGATATGGGGCAAAGAGGGTATAATGTTTTCCTATCTATATTATTCTAGTCAGCTACGGCTGTGAATGTTTCCATCTGGAAATGACCATTTGCCTGACGTACTTGGCATGATACCGCTGCCTCGGCAGGTCTGACAAGCTTTAAGAATTTACATGTAAAGTTGCTATAATAAATATTTTATAATAATAATGTATGAATGCATCGAACCTCAAGCTTGTTAGTGTTTGCCATTTTGAAACCAGAAGTTATATATTTGGAGGGCTCAAATTTTCAGCTAAAGCTAGCAAGCTTGAATAGACAAGTGTATTGCACAGACTCACATATCTGATAATTATTAGTGCAAAGTAACAAACTGACAGAGTTTCTCTCACCTACAGTGAACATCTTGAAAACCATATTATTTCTGATATTGTTTTATCTCAAAGTTACATGATTTTAAATTTGATTTTAAGATTGCCACCTTAATGTTAGTGATAGTGCTATGTAGCTGCACAGTTTAACATGGGAGTAAGTAAAAAAATCACATTTTTAATAAGAGGTTTTTATTTATATAGTACTAGTTAAGATATTTATACAACAAAAATTATTTTAAAAAAATGAGTAAAAGAAAGGAAAAATAACCCAAAAGCAAGTTTAAAAAGATAAAAAGGGTTTTTTTTGTAGGTCATACTATTTCATAAACATGTGATTGCTGAGTATAGCATCGTCAACACAACACAATGGTATTTTCATGGCAGTGTATGTTCTACACCAAAGAGATGTCATTTCTTTCCACCTTTCTATGTAAAAATGCATCATTTGAAACATTCCTAACAACAAAATCTTCTTGTTATCTTTAAGCCTTTAAAGCAGGGGTCCCCAATCCCAGTCCACGAGGGCCGGTGTCCCTGCAGGTTTTAGATGTGTCCTTGATCCATCACAGCTGATTTGAATGGATAAATTACCTTCTCAACATGTCTTGAAGTTCTCCAGAGGCCTGGTAATGAACTAATCATGTGATCCAGGTGTGTTGACCCAGGGTGATGTCTAAAACCTGCAGGGACACCGGCCCTCGTGGACTGGGATTGGGGACCCCTGCTTTAAAGCCTAAACTATGAAATAAATGTCAAAAAATTCACATTTTTGGAAAATGTTCATTTTATTTTGCAATTTCTTTGGGTTTTATGGGGGTCAAAAAAAAATCACAGTGATGATGTAGAAGTCCAAAAATTGAAAAAAAAAACCTCATAAACTTGAGTTTAAAGGGTTAAAAAAAATGAAAAGCTTTAAAAAACCACAACTCCAAAAAACTGGGACGCTGTGTGAATATTTTATTCACAACACAAAGAACCTGTCAGATATTTAAACTGCATACCGCATCTATTACAACAGTATGACTTCACAGTAATTCAATTCAATTTTATTCACAAGAATCACAAGAACAGTTATGTTGTAAGATTTAAAGAGATACACAGAAAACAGAGAAAACCACAACAGTCAGATGGCCCCTTATGAGAAAATCCTTTGGCGATGGTGGGAAGGAAAAACTCCCTTTTAACAGGAAGAAACCTGAACCGGGCTCAGGGCAGGACAGCCTAAACAAAAAATCTGGCAACCAATCTCCTCCAATCCCAGATGTGAACGTTGCACTGTCCCAAGTTTTTTCAGACGTGTTGCCACCATTAAATTAAAATTGAGTTCATATTTTCTTAAACCGTTACATTTTCACAGATTAAACATTTCATATGTTTTCTATGTTTTACTGTGAATAAAATATTGGTTCCTTAGATTTGCAAATCATTGCTTTCTGTTATTTATGATAATGGTGTGCAGGGTGTGAGTGGAAGATTGAAATCATTATCAGACAGCTGTGAGAGGAAAACAGTGATCCGCAGTCATCTTGTTTCTCTGATGAGACACTCGTGACTTTGTGCAGGCCTCTTTCAGTAAATGCTGTTAAAGTTTTCCAACACAGCCTCTCTTGGAAATGAACGTTGCGTAAGGCCCGACGCTGGGTAAATAACTGATGTATTGCGTTATAGTGACACAGACGCAGGAGAGGCAGACCGAGATTCGGGTCAGGCAGTCGAAACACCTAACAGCCTAATGACTCGCCATACGTCCTCGCGCACATTAATGCCATCAGTGCAAAGTGTGTCACCTGCACAGCGCGTCTGAACTAATCAGGTGGCACTGGTTTGTGGTTTAGGCTGTAATTCAGTTTCTACAAATAGATGTTTTTGTGCATGTGTGAAGCGTGCTCAGAGTCTTCGCTTTTTCTAACTTTATGATGGATTTTTATCACACATGACTAAAAAAAGAATGAATGAATCACAATGAGTGTAAAAAACATCCACTTTCCTTTGTTTCAGGACACATTTTTCTCTGATTAGTAACATCCACTTTCCTGTTTGGACTTGGGGTGATTTGAGGCCCCTGAGTGTGTGTTTATAAGGTGACTCAGCTTTTTAAATAAGAGATTATTGAGGGTAGTTCCACAAGCTCGCAGTAACAACAGAGGTATGTGTGTGAGTGTGTGCTTGCTGGTCACTGTGTATGTCCAAAGCAAACAAACCCAAACAGAGAATATGCACTGGGGTGGATATGACTCATCTTTAAATACCAGATTTCTGTATTATTCGAGTGAAACGCACCATTGAGAAATGTTACCGAGTAAACTTCACAGGAAACAGCTGATGATGTTCGCTGATCACCGTGGAGGTACGGCCGCATGGCGCTGACCTAAAACAAAAAATTAAATAAAAATCCTCCTAAATGGCTGCACACAAGTTTCAGATTGATCATTCAAATAAACACAAGTTTGTTTATAAAATGAAATCTATCTTTATTTACAGTAAATAGAGGTGTGTGTGTGTCTAGTCCCAGGTGAAAAAAACACACACATACACACAGATGTATATACAGAGTGTGTAAATGAACGCAGGAGGTGTGTTTTCTCGCTCCCCAATGGTGTTTGAGTAAGCAAGTACACACATACGCGGGATTTGCACAGTTTGTGTGCATGTGTGTTGCTGCAGAGAGTGCCCACCTCTCTAGTGTATGAATGAGTGTCCTGAAAGTGCTAGATAAAGGTGGTCTGTGCTGTAGCTCTGCTTCTCTGACCCTTAAAAAGGAGGCATTGATGGGAGGACCGGCTCAGCTGGCTGCCGCAGATCCAGCATCCTCCTGTAATGTAAAGGCAGAGGATGCACGGATGCAGGATGGTGGAAACAGGTCGACACAACTGTGACATAATGACACTGTGAGGGAGGGATAGAAGCACTGTGAGACCCACAACAGTACCAGCTGTGGGAGGGGCGGCCATTTGTCACAGCCAGTTGGCGTGTGAGGGGAAGCATTTCTAGAAAACAGGACTGTAGACTCATTTTCACATCATCGCTGCAAATCAGAACCTGATGATCAGTAATTTGGTCTCGATCAATGAATCTGAACCCCGTGGTGAGTGCTATGGTAGTCGGGTATTTCTTATATTTAATGTTTGTGCTTAACTTGGAGCATTGCCGTGTGTGTAGTACTTGCGTCTTCTCAAAAAGTTTGTGTTGTCTTTGAACCAAAGCAGCTGGATGCTACTGGTTACAAACAAAGGAGACAGCACAGATTATAAACTAGGAGGCCTCAAATTAGGTCCAATGAAAACATCTGTAACATCTGTAAACCCAAATGAATTAAAGTGATTTTTAAAAACACATCTAAATAGGAGGATTTATCCAGTTTGTGTGTGTATGTGTGCACTACATGATCATAGCTCGAAACGTGCAGTAAAAGACCAGAAACAGTCCAGTCTTTATTGTGCAGGTCACATACCAACTGCTGCTTCTTGGGGGAGCTCCCAGGTAGGTAGTTACCCTCAGGGAGTCCCCAGAACTGTTTGTTTTAAAAGTGGCAAATATTACCTGTTAGTTCTGGGACGCAGATCGCGATTACATTGGCTGATTAGGGTGTTACCAGAATTTGACTTTCCCACGAGAAATGTACCTGATGAGGCAGGATTATCTGTTCACAACAACTAACGCAACGGCCGTCGCGGGACATCGCTGGCCTTAAAAAGGTCGTCTTTCATCATCACGAGAGCATGATGAAACTTTCTGCCAACAGAAGAAGAAATGTGCGGTTATGTTGAGAAATGAAACGGGGCAATCTAATGAGCTCAGTGGGGGGAAAAAAACTGCGTCGAATTAGAAAGAGAAACAGAAACATCATTAGCGAACACACAAACGCTCATTTCCTTTGGCTGGCCGGCAGATTGTATCAACATACGGCTTTTGTTTGAAAGCCACAGATATGAAATATGGAGTGAGTAAGAGCACTGCATCTAGACCGAGAAGTACTAACCAACACCCCTCCTCCTCTTATACCACACACACACATACACACACACACACACATACACACACAGAGAAACACACTTTGCCTTACCAGAACCACATCCGGAGTGAGCGACCCTTAGCCCCCTTTAAATTTCTGCCAGATGCAGGTCACACCTCAAAGGTGCACTGAACTCTGTGCCTTGCTTGCATTATTTCAGCCAGCATTCATGTATTCATCCTGCCTGAAGGATATTAAATGATGCATGAGATTAACATGCAAAACATTATATATACTAATGAGTGCCTGAGGACACGGCCCCCAGTGCTAAATGTTGATGTCAGGGTAAATAAAAAGCTAACAATGGCACAAAAGATCACCAAAGTGCCCAAATTTATGCCTTAACGTTATCTGAAACAAATTTTCTGGCATATCCATCAAAACTTTCACTAACAATGTCTTGCTATGAATGGAACAGATCTGTGGATCATCAAAATCTGACAGGTTCATGGACTATAAACATATTTTCAAGCTAGTGCAATGAGTAGATGGTGATGCACTGATACTTTTCCCATTAGCAAAAAATCTAATCGATCTAATGCCTTTGATATTTAAACTTGGGTGAGATGGATGGTCAAACCTAGCTCAGACAAAATTACCACTTATTTATCCTTCGGAGGTCTATTAATTCTAGTCTTAAAAATATGTTTTGGAGAGGTTTTTTTTAAGGATACTTTTGGAGGCAATGGTGGCACAATGTTGTGACAGTTAGCATTGCTGCTCACAGCAGGGTTCAAATCCATCAGCTGGCTTAAGCTTTTTTCTATGTGGATGTTCCCCCCATGTCTGCGTGGGGTCCTCTCCAGGTACTCCACTTTGCTCCCACAGTCCAAAGGCATGCATGGGTTAGGCTTACTGGTGATTTTAAATTAGCCATAGGTGTGAATGTGAGTGTGATCGGTTGTCTGTGCGTGTTAGCCCTGTGAAAGATTGGTGACCTGTCCAGGATGTATCTCATCCCAACTGTGAAAGTACCAAACGATAACTAGCAAGAAAATACCAAACGAGCCATGCAGCGACACAAACGCAGCAAACAGCCTACTTTGCACCATGAAATATTACCTTACTAATGGAGAACAATGATTTGTACTCAAAACTGATCAGGACACACGAGGTATTTGTAGGGCAGGGATGCCAAATTCATTTTACATTGTGGGCACATGCAGCTCACTTTGAACTCGCTGTAAAATGCTGAAATTTCTGTCATTTAATGGTTTATCTGTAGTATAAATGTGTACAGGGGAGGTCTTTTCACTAGGAAATGCTGTAAAACCCATGAAAATACAGTTTAAAGTCCAGAATTTATGCCCTCCTTCACTTATTCCAAAGCCATCCAGTGGGACGGATTGGAGTCTCAGACGGGCCAATTCTGGCTCGTAGGCCTTATGTTTCACACTCCTGCTGCAGGGCAAGTCCCTCCTATATCCTCAGCTATAAGGTCATAACTACATTATAGTGTTTTTCCAGTCTTTATGATACTTTGTGACACAGTGCAGTATGAATATGGTGCTCATAAAGACTGATAGCGGGCCTTCTGTCTCGCTGCATAACAATCAAAGCCTGGCCGTGAGCCTGGGTAATCAGTGAGCGACCAGGCTCATTCATAGCCTCAGCTACGCCATCCCCACACAGCCACTCACTCAACACAGTTATGCTATTTGTACAGTATAAACATTTTGGATGATTATATGCAATTACCCGGTGCAGCGCGGACATCCACACATGGACTCGCACAAACCTGCACACACGCTGACCTCTGGGATTCTCTTCCATGCTGAAAAGTGTTTCCGGAGAAATAAGGCGGTAATGATAGAATTCAGGGTCACACTCGCTGCCAACATCCTGTCCAAATAAACAGTCCTATTAAATATTTTCGTGTCAGTCTCCCCACTTATTGCCATACTCTATAATCGGAGTCGGCGCTCTCAAAACCACAGCGCTGACCGTGAGGATTCGCTCACGTGTGGCTCTCTATGACACCAGCGGTCAAAGAGAACGACACATAGAAAATGTCAGCACACTAGACGAGGGCGTACCGATCCAACTATCGATAGTATCGATAGCAATGCAAGTATTGGTACTGGATCGACCAAGCGCAACAGGATCGATGCTTTGTTTTTGTCCGCCAAGTTTGGGACTGTAGTCAGCGAAAGGTGTTAAATTACTTTTTGTTTTAAGTTTAGAAATGAAAAAATATAGATCAAACATGCAGCATGAAAGCTGTCTAAACATTTTTATGCTGAAGTTCATGTCTGCTGTATTTCTAGCCTACAGCACATCATAGCCAAAGTCCTTTAGATACATATTTTTATTCCAGGTCTCCAAAAAGATGTGTTTTGTTGTGTTGAATACGCTTTATAACTTCAAAGTATCAGTATTGGTATCGGCAATACTGGTCCTGTATTTACTTGGTATTGGATGGATATTCAATACCAAGCATTCACGTCTTTACCCGGGCCCATCGCGCTGCCTCACAGAGAGCGTGCTCGGAGCCCAGGCACGCTCTGAGCGCAGCCCTTTAAAGAAGTGGTCAGGACGTTACACTCTACACACTGCGTTTCTCAAACACATGGGCCTGAGGTTTTCACGCCTGCTCTGGCTCTCTTGTTTTTTTCACTTTGTGTGGGTTTCGCATCTTCTTCGTGGCAGGTGGAGGGGATATGGCACGTACAGAGCAGAGACAGCCATTGTTGCCCTCAGCTTCCTCTCTTACACATGCTGCTGCTCGAATAACACATGCTTTCTTTCAGAGCTGAAAAGGAGAAACCATGAGTAAGAAAACATCCCCCTTAACTTCTGCTTTAACTGATAATTGCTGCTCTAACTATGGCAAACCTTAGTCAGATATTGCAACATAACACATACTGGTCATACTGCTACTTTATCACCACGGTTAGCGTAGGCAAACCTTAGCAGTGCGTAAAGCCACCGTCCCCATAAAAAGTCAGTCCCTTTGTAGGTGATTGCTGGCGGACATCCGCCTGAACACGCGACCCTTATATTTACCACACCATCATATGTTCTTCGCTCACCTCATAGTTCATATATTTACCATTGGTTCACTTAACCTTTGCCTTGCTAATGTGTCATTTCATCTATTATTACTACAAGATGCTGAATTTTATTGACATGTCTTTCATTCTGAGAGAGAAACAAAGTCATGTGAAGTTGTCTGTGCAGTTCTGTCAAAAACTAAGAACAACCCAGGATTCGACAGAACTTGAAGTAATCATTTTGTGTTGGACTTCATCAGCTCCTCCCATCAGTGGAAATGTTTTACGAGGTTTCTTAGATCATTCAGATTTAGAGGCATTTGTTTATGCACAGCTCTCTTAAGGTCCTGCTACAGCATTTCAGTCAGGTTGAGGTCTAGACTTTGACTGGACTGTTTTAACACCTTGATTTTCATTCTTGTGCCACATCTACATTTACAGTGCTGAGCAAAAGTCTTGAGCTACCCCATTCTTATGTTTTTCTAGGAAAAGAGATATAGGTGTAGTAATTTGTTGAGACGTGCAATATTTGGAAATGCAGGATAAACTGCAAAAACAGTTTGAACAATTCTAACGACCACCTCTGTTCTTCAGCACAGCCTGAACTCTCTTAGGCAAGATTTCCTTTAATTTCTTTAAGTCGTCTTCAGAAAAGTTCTCCAGGCTGCTTGAAGGACATTTAACACTCACTCAAAGTGCTTTATACAACATGCCTCATTTATCCAACAAGTTTTTTATGCCTTAATGCTTTCTATCTAACATTCACAGATATTCACACACTGGTGAATGCATTAAGTGCAATTTGGGGTTCAGTATCTTGCACAAGGATACTTTAGCATGCCGACTGGCTGCAGCAGCCAGGGATCAAACTACCCACCTTCCAGCTAGTAGATGACCTGATCTACCTCCTGACTTACCACTTTTTAAGGGCTACCTGCATTCATTACCAAGATATGCCAAGTTTTATGTCAATTTATGTCTTTCAACTGTGTTATCTCTGGCATCTTTTGTAGATTCTAGACTAAAGAAATGGAAGCAAAGTGTTTAAAGATACAATTTAAACTTAGTTCTTTGCTAAGCTGTTTGTTATGTGGCGACACATCACTGGTTCATCCCTGAGTTAGGTGACTTTTTTATGTTTAAAGGATTCATAGGTCGGTATTAAGTGGCTAAATAACATTGCTTTGGAAATGATCCAGTAGAAGGACTGCACAGCGTACACTAAACCTTTAGAAAGCCTGGAGAACTGTTCCTCAAGGCCACTTAAAAAAACATTGCAACAAACTATGGATCCTTGGAAACAAAATACAAAGAAATGAGGAGTGGCCCATGACTTTTGCAAGGTACTGTGTATATCATTTAAGGTAGGATGTCAGTGCATAAGTCGAGGTATAAACAGGGGGTTTTATGTATACATCCCATGGTGAGAATTTTTGCACTGTAAGTAGTGGGCAGTAAGCCATCTGGTATGTTTCTGTTGCAGATTACAGGCCAGCCAAAAATACTCAAGCCTCTGAGAAAAGCAGCCAATGACAGAATTAGAGCCAGACCAGGTTAGCATGTCTGTGGACCTCATTAACCATGCCACAGTGAAACGTCCGCCCACGTGTTCAACACGGGCTACTTGATTCTTGATATATCTGTGCACAGACTGACTTGCCTGAGAAACTGTTCCCCGGGCCCTTTATGGTATTTACACCCTCTGGATTATTTACATTGGGGAAGAAATAAAGAAAACATGTTTTATGAGAATGTTCCAGCCGCAAAGACGTGATGTCAGTGCTGCAGCCTTGTGTACAGGATAAGGCGAAGCGCAGAAACACATCTACCATCTTTCTGTCGTTTGCAGAAAATTCATAGCGAGGACCGACCGCCTCTCCACGACTTGGCCCTCACTGTGGACTCACAGACGGAGCTCAGAGCCGGAGGCCTGAACGAGAGCCAGGTGCTAGTGTTAGCAGACTGTGGAGAGACCAAGGGAAGTGCCTCATCCGACAAACACACACAGAGCGAGAGCACCGAGAGAAGCAACGCTTCTTCATTGCTCATATACATACACACTCTCAATGTGGAGCCACAAGCTTTAGCAGTAAACACTCAGGCCTCTCACAGGATGCTCTGTAAATATTTGCAGCTCGGCATGCATTGAAGGGAGAAGGACACGGCAGACCAGGCAGAACGTGACTGGCCTCAGCCAACTGCCTCCACCCAACACACTCCAGCACATCCCCAGGCTTGAAATCAACTCGACAAAAAAAAAGCCCAAAACATGACCTTATTCAGCATCCGCACGCTACAGCCTACCTTGGTGATGTAAAGTGGGACCTTCTGTCAGTGGTTACAGAGAGGCGAGGGAAATATTTGCTTAAGTGGGTGGATTATTATGCCCCTGACATTATTACAGTGTTTATGCATAAAGAAACATAAAAATCTGCTATAGACACAAGCACACAGGCATTAATTACTAAATAAAGATGCAGAAATTTCCCTCAATTTTCTCCAAGATCCCCATGACTCAATTCTTACTGGAGCCATCAAAGAATGTGAAAGGAAGGAATGTTTTGGTTTTTTTATAGAAAAGAAACGTTTTAATGTTGCTGATTCATAAGAACTGCGGAGCTATTTCAGCTTCAGAAGCAGGGCATACCATAAAGTAGTTTGAGAAGCACTGCCTTAAGTCTGATCTCACCTGAAAATGTAATCATTTACATGACTTAGACGTGTGAGCAGTACTGTGCACCTGCAGGTTGTAACTTTGACGACCTTTACATGGGCTGTAGCTAAAAAGAAAAAGTTATATAACAAGTCGGGGATTCACCATTTAGTCTGGGATTCTGTTTCAAAGTTAGAAAACTTTGTATAACTATTTTTATACAGCGCTGACCACTGATGCTAAAGTGAAATTATATAGCGCTTCAAGCTAACTACCGAAAGGACGGTGGCCTTGAGAGGTCAAACGGAGTAAAACTGCAGCAAATACAAAAAAATAAAAAAGCAAAAGACTCGGTGGGAACACAGTTGCTGCGTGTGCAGCTGAATAAAAGCTGTTAGTTTACACCTTTGTACCATTTGCCCTCTTGAGATTAAAGCACTGAATCAAAACCACAAGCAAAAGTAAACCATAGCTCCCACACCAAACAGCCACTTCAGCACAGTTTAGAATATATAGCAGTTGCCAGCGGCTGTTTTCTTTTAGGAAAGTAAAAAGAAAAAGAAGAGCCCATCTCTTCATTACAAGTCAGTGTACCATCAAAATGATTCTGATGCTGTTATTTGAATGTAAAATAGTTACAGGCCACACAGGACTTCAGATCACCGACAGAATGGATCCCTTGTCTGTCTTGGCGGCCCTCCTGTTGCCTTAAAAAGGACTTGGATATCATCTGCCTTCATGTTACCTCAAGTTATGACCAAATAAACAACTCCAACTTCTGACTGGGCGCTTCTGGAAAGTGTGACAGCTCCCTGATCCTGAGCCACACCGTCAGCTGGGTGGAGCTTCATACCCTGTTGTGACACATGCACACATTGTTTCATTGTGAAACCAGAGTAGGGTCACAAAAAGTTGACAATCGCAGGTAATCGGTACAAAAAGGGGACTTTCGAGGGTTGATTTACACCCGTGTGACTCCGAGGCCCGGAGCTGGGTGGAGGATAGGGTGGTGGAGGGGAAGAGGATCCCTGCTAGAGTGAGAAATGTTTACTTTCACTATAGTTATAAGTAGCAATTATAGCTCGTTAAATAAAGGAAATATTTTTTCCTTTAATCTTCTACTTTTACAGCTAAATCAACCTGCAGGGAAAATCTGGCCACATGGACGGTTAAGGTCTGATCAGAGTCTAATTAGAGCTTTGTGACATAAAAAATGATCAGAGCCTCTGCTTTCTGCTTGGCAAGCTTCCACCCATCTGGCACCCATATATTCTACGACAAAAGTCTAAAAAGTTATACGCCATTACTGCTTGACCCCAGGTCTGGGCTTAGCATGCCAAAACAATACCAGGACGAGCGTACGGCTTCCCAGAGCGGCAGCGCGGAACACAAATAGCAACTTCTAGAAGCCGCCGAGCCGCCTGTGTAGGGGAGAAGGGAAGCTGAAGGAGGAGGAAAAACAGCAGGACGAAGAAGAGGTGGAAATGGGTGGTGGCCAGGAAGCTGGACTCTTCCTGCCCTAATCACAAGTCAGAGAGTGTTTCCTTTCATTGTACAAGCTCCAGAACCCATTAGCCAGGCAGACCCCTACACACACACACACTCTTACATACATACACATTCTTCATAGGAAAAGTTCATCTTACTCAGACATAACATATATGAACGGGAGTACATTCCCTCAATCTCTATATGTAGGTTTGTTGAGTGAAACTCAGCCACACACACACAAACACACTCTGAGTCACAGGTACGCGGATCCTACTTGGCAGGGCCGCAGCACATTGTGCAGCCCTTTGGCTCTGCTCTGATAAACACTTCATTATGAAATCCTGAGGACACAGTAAATATTTGCAGAGGCCCTTATCAGCCTGCCTTATCTTGGCGTGAACTCCAGGCACCGCATGACTCCCGGGCCCTGTATTTTCTTACTGCCTATAACTGCGCAGAGCAGCGCCACAGAAAGCTGCTCTTCTTTGAAAGCCTCCTAGAAACCCGCGCACCACGACAGCGGAGGCCAGCGCACGCCGGAGCTTTCGCCTCCGTCTAGACGTGAGCGAACGTGGCACTCTGATGAGAAGCCTGGATCAGTTTCTGAAGCTGGTGAATTGCAAAAGTTTACTAGCTCAGGTCACTGATAGAAGAAACACGTTTACAACCGCAGAGTTAATCACTTATGGGCCGATGGCTGCTGCTGATACAATAATCTGTGACCTGAGAGCACGCCGATGTCACTCACACAGTTAAAGGGTACCTATAGTGCTCATTTCAAACTCCATAGTTTGATTAATGGGCTATAATAGAGTTCCATAGAGTTCTTAATGATCATACATTGGGCCTTAGTGTGTGTGTGTGTGTGTGGCAGAAAATGAGGAAAAGAATAAAAAGTCTCTGGAAAGTGCAACACAAGCACATTTACTTTTTTATTGAAGCAAGCCATGACTCGGGTATAATCCTAGAGAACACTAAGGGTTAATGATTCACTCGTCATCCTCGCTGCTGCGCTCGCACTTGAGCATTTTCATTCCCCACAAAAAGATTTCCTTTCTAAACTTCTCACATGGTTTTGTTTAAATAACTGCCCGAGGCTCTAAAAAACAAAAACTACGATTAAGAGCCGCTCAACAAAGAATAAAACAACAACACAAACTTGTTGATTCGTCTTCTTCCTCTCTGCATTTTTTAATCAGAATTACGAGCCCCAAGATTTAACTTGTGACTCTGGACTAGACTCCCAGAACTAAATATCAGACCAGTACTTTTATTTTTGATGTCTTAAAGGAGACCTATTCTGTAATCGCTGTAAATCAGCTCAGTTTTTACAGTGCTGGTCAAACCTTTTGTATGTGAAGGGCAGCCAATCAGGATAAAGCTGGCTTAAAGAACTGGGGGAAACAGCTCGTTGGCAGATAGTCGGTGATATTAGAGCAGGGGTCCCCAATCCCAGTCCACGAGGGCCGGTGTCCCTGCGGGTTTTAGATGTGTCCTTGATCCATCACAGCTGATTTGAATGGATAAATTACCTTCTTAACATGTCTTGAAGTTCTCCAGAGGCCTGGTAATGAACTAATCATGTGATCCAGGTGTGTTGACCCAGGGTGATGTCTAAAACCTGCAGGGACACCGGCCCTCGTGGACTGGGATTGGGGACCCCTGTATTAGAGCCTCGGCCCAAACCCAGTATGAAGCACAAAGCTAGTCCCAGATTAAAAACAAAGAGCTGGAAGTGAGCAGGATATTGTGCTTTAACTTTGTGTGGCACTTCTTCTGCAGTCTGAGGGTTGAGAGTGCCAGTCTATATCACTTATATCGACATAATAAAGATTGAAATCGTATCCTCCCACGGCCCAGTGCCTCTTAAGTTTTTCATTTTGAAAATTCATTACGCAACACCATCTCCAGTTTGTTCTGTACCCCTTTTCCATGTTCGCAGTGAACTTTCACAACCGTTGCAGAGAGCATATACACATCCGGAGGGGGGGGGGGGGGCATCTCAGCAGCACTTGGGTAAAACTAGCTGGTCAAAGCTTTGACCGTGTGTGACATCATCATACATCTACAAGAAGTCAGAGTCTGAAACTTTTTCAAAAACTGTTTTTGTTTGTTTTTTATTGGGAGAACTACAAAAAAAATGTACAGTACAAAGTTAACAGTCTCACACTCAATTTGTAGTGAACTGACCCCCCCCCCCAAAAAAAAGAACACAACTCTCGGTTGTCTTTTTGTCCGTCTTTTTTTTCTCCATTTTTTTTTTTCTGTGTTACATTCAAAAAGCTTTACTTCTGATAAAGTAGTCAAAAGTACATAGTGCGCATCCCCCTGTACCTACTATGTACAAACCAAATGTGTCCATCCAACTTCCCTCTCCAGCAAACTCAACACTAGATTTCAATATTAAAAAAAACAAAAAAGAGGAATGGGGACTTTGAGAAAGTTTACAGTTGTGTTTTTCCTTTCTTTTTTTTCCTGTCAGAGTGTCTGGAGTGGTAACAACCTCTAGAAAAAACAAAAATCCAACACTACATTCAGTTCAATCTGGATTTATAAAAAGATGCAATGTAGGAAAAATACTTTATTTGGTTAATTTTAAGGCATGTCAAGATTATGAACCCCATAGGCACTACACAATAATACTGGGGCACAAGGGATTGCTACATTCTTTAGCACGTGGCTGGAATCACAGTGTGACCTCGTGCAAACAGAAAATGAAAAAGGAAAAAAAAAAAATACTTTTTGGTTAATTTATTGACTCGGGTTCTTTGTCACTGAAGTCTGATCTAGATCAACGAAAAGAGGAACGAAGGTTTGGACGGTCTATGACAAACCATTGTTTATACATTCTACAGACACATCTAAATAAGGATCCTCAAAAAAGAAATAAAAAAAAGAAAGCCTTCTACAGCTCTGACACACAACCTCAGGAGCAAACAGCAATCACGCAAACTTTTTTTAATAAACGTAAACAAGGAAACAAAATTAATGAAATAAATATCACATACGTTCTCTTAAATTAAGATTTTTTTTTACTCATTTACAATAAAAATAACCAAGTGAAGTTACAAAAAAAGGAGAAAAAAAACAATATATATATTACTGTGAAAAGAACATACACTCCACTTTATGCAGATTAATAATGGCGATCATAATTTAAACATAAAAGAATATAGATCTATTGCTTCATCATACTTGATAAATACAGTATGGACACAAATTACCAATGTAGCCTATACTTTTTTTTTCACAAGATAATAAATAAGTTAAATAGTCCATAGCCAGTTATGCACCGCTATGTAAATCACTCAAAAAAGAAGAGAAAAAAAAGAAACAGCTAAAAAAATATATATTCAACCATCAGCAGTGATTTCCCCAAACAAGCCCAACTCAAGAGTGCTTTTTAACCAAGCAACAAACTACACTAACCAAACGAACCACTGGGTGGCGCTGGGTGAGAGACAGATCTGGAATGGAAGTTGAAGCTTTCAGAGGAAAGAAGAAGAGGATGAAAAAAAAAAATAATGTTACTTTAAGTCAAGGCATTTTCTTGGCAGGATGGGAGGAAATCTGAAACCGCTTACAGTCTCTTCTTCTTGTCAAGTCATGTTACACACACACACACACACACACGCACGCGCACACACACACCTAATCCCAGGAAAAGTGTGGCTTGCCTGATAGAGCAACAATAAGGGAGAAGGGGGCTGCCATGAGCCCTTGGGCAAGGCACTGATGGAATGCCTTCTGTTTGCTATCTAAGTTTTAATACAGCTATATTACATATAAAGAAAAAAATACTAGACTAATGCCAGGTCAAGGACACTTTAAACTGAAGCTTTATTGATCTCTGCGGGTGAGACTCTCCTCTTGCCCCCCTCCAGCGAGGTCGGAGCAGGGTCAGCACCCTTAGAGCTGGTAGAGATTTTAAAAGTCTTGCACGAAGGCACTTCAGCAGGGATGGATACTGCTGAAATGAGGGCAGTGGGGTGGGATCCTGGGATCCTCTGCTTTGAAGGACAGTCTCTCACTCACTGACAACCCACCTCCCCTGACTCGTCCATCATAATCCATATGAAAAAAAAAAATAAAGAAAAAAGAAAAGTGTGATTAGTCATCTGAAATCGACAGCCTGCTGAAGATTGGCAAACGTCTTCCAGCATCCAGACTCGGGGACTCGGAGCCGCTGAGGCTCCCGGAAGAGCTGAGGGACCCGCTCGCATAGCTCTCCCGGTCAGAGAGCGAGTCTGGCGGGCTGGGAGGAGGATCGAACACCGGCGACTCGTTGAGGCGGCGCAGCGCCTGCAAGTGGCTCATGTTGTAGGTCGGAGGGGAAGGCGGGCACACGCTGCTCTGCACGTTCCCGTAGTAGGCACCGGCGGAGTGGTTGTTGGCGTAGCTGCTGCTGGTGTGCACAGTCAGCGGGGCCAGTAAGGCTTTTAGGTCCTGTCCGGGGAAAGAGAAGGCACTGTTGATGCACGGCACGGAGTTCGGGGACAGAACGTCGTCGTTGTAGTAGCTGTGGGCGGAGGTGCAGGAGGAGGCTGAGGTGGGAGGCGGAGGGGTCCGGGACGTCGGGCTGTCGAGCAAGGGAGACTCCAGTCCGTGGTGGGTGGAGAAGCCGGAGAAGCTGAGACTGTGGTGAAGCTTTGGTCTGTCCCTCTGGGTGTAGCCGAGCTGCTGTTGCGGCGGCAGGACCTCTCTCTGGCCGTAGCCGCAGAGCTCGCGAGCCGATCTGGGCTCCACCGTCTGCACGTTAGCGTTGGCGGGCGGAGCGGGCCGGCGCTCGTCGGCGTTGTGGATAAAGTGACAGCGGGGACCGTACGGGCAGAAGCCGATGGTGTGGAAGGTGCGGCACGGCTCAGTTTTGTATTTGGGGTGGCGGGACAAGCTCCTCAGCTCGTGGTAGCCGTGAGCGAACTGACATTTTTCGCCGTACTTGCAGGAGCCGTTCTCCTCGAAGGGCCGACACAGCTCGGTCTTGTAGCGGGTGGAGTTGATCTGTGAGCCGGGCTTCTGCTGCAGCACGCCGCGCTCTCCGTTCTCGCTGTAAGCGCGGTCGCGAAACTTGTTCTCCTTGTTAATGAGGGCCGTGGCGCTGCTGTTGCTGCTCGGCGTGTTCTCCTTGAGGCTGCCGTAGGTGCCCATGGAGAACTTGTTGCCGTTGTTCATCGCCTCCACGTTGCTGGTCGAGTTTCTGCGGTAAAATCCCGGCGTGAAGGCGCCGCCGGAGCCGGGAGCGCCAACCGGAGCTCCCACCGCCTTCTTGTCCAGCATGCTGTTGATGTGGAGGGCGTTCATGTTCATGCTTTTATCTTGCTGCTGGGAAGAAATGACACCAAGTTAGCGTCTCGGACAGTTAACTGCGTTACTGTTTTGAGCACATGGCGTAAAGACTGCGCCTGCAGTATTTACAACTTGTTGCAGTCGAACACATGCAAACTGTGCTCAAGTTAGTACGCCACTTCAGGCACAAAACTCACTCAGAACAAGACTCTTAAAGCGTCAAACTTTACCTTATAAAGCATGTCCATGTCGTAGAAAGCTGACAAGACGGTCGCTGACATCTCTTTTCCCCAAACTTGCTGCCGCACTGCCTCTTTCATGGAGGACCGAGCAGGATCCTTGAATGCGACGAGCGGTAGTTTGTGCCACGACTGGTTTTTGGTTGTGGAAAAAAATAAAACTTTTGAAAAGTTGCTTAAAAAGCTTATGTGCAGGTTTAAGTCCGTGGAAGAAACAGGAGGGAGGGAAAGAGGGGGGTTAAGTTTGTGTTGTTGAGTTGTAGGTGGTTTTATTTCCTCCCCTTAAGAAGCGCTGAGCCAGAGTGCTTTGCTGGGAGCTCTAAGCCTTCGTATAAATGTTGCGTGGCCGGGGAGGGGCGAGCTCAAGTCGGTGCAAACTTTTTTCGAGGAGCCGCCTCCTCCCCGAGGAAAAAAAAAAACTTCCATTCACCGGTTGGCCGTCTATTCTTTAACACCACGCCTTGAAAATGAAATACAACTCCAGCCCAACCCCCCACAACCACCACCCTCTCACGCCCCCGAAACTTTTTTTATTTTTTTTTATTTAAATTTTTTTTTAAATCACACAATTTTGTGGAAGTTGGTTTTGCTTTTTGGGCTCGTTGAGAAAGAATGTGGTACTCTACTATGAATGCGTGCCAGCCTGCAGCGCATTAGCGAAGCTTGGTGTTGTAAATAGAGGGAGGTTTTAAGGTTCCTCAAGTCCTGGGATTTGAACCGACAGTCTTCTTTTCTTGTGCACTTAGAAGCTGACACATGTATTTGTAATGGAAGGAAATTCAGCCTCTCCCTGCTTCTCTGCCTGTGGATGGGGTGAGACCACAAGTATGAGCGCAGAAAAGACCAGTCAGAGTGCAGCACAATTTTTAGACTCCACTGGTTGCATAATCCACAGTATCCACTCTACACACACACACAGGTTCTAAATGCCAGCATGACCCACTTTAATCTTGTCACGACTAAACTTTTTTAAAAGTGTTGGCTTTCACCTTTGAAGCCGTCACTCCTGAAGCACAACGTGCAGAGTCATTACTGCAGTAAATAGATTTGTTTTGGTTCAGTCTTTTTAAAGCACTCCTCTAAGTTCCTCTAAAACTTGTTTTTCACCATCCTCCAACCTCAAGAAAGCCCAGACTGTGCAGGAATGTGGTTTTTGTGTGGAGCGACAGAGCAACACTGCCCCCTAGAGAGCAGCAGGGGGATCGGCGAAGGGGGAGGAGGACTGAGGCGCCACCTGCTGACCAGAGCTGGATAAGATTTCAGAGGTCCACCCAGGACAGTTAAACTGGAGCACTATCATACTTTTAACTGATTCTTTTTTTTAAATAAAAGCACAGCATTTCGTATTTCTGCACAAAGAGGTGAAAGTAAAGCTCCTGAGACGCAAGAAAATCATTTTTAACATGTTTTTGTCATTTTAACAAAACCTCCCTGCCTAACAATAAAAAGTCCCTCGGTTGTAAAGTCAAAGAGTGCAGTGCGGTTGCAATAAGCCCCCCCATCCTTCCAAGGATGGCAAAATGTTCACATGAAAATGTCAAACTCCTCAAGTCTGCTCTCTGGAGTTATGACAAGTTTTAAAAAAACCACAGTGGAAAGATTGCAGAGTTGGCAGCAGAGCACGGGAGCTCTATATCAGGCCTCCGAAAGGCAGATATTTCAGGCAGGAGGGTATTTAAAAAAAAGAAAGAAAAAAAGCAACACATATCACCAGAAATGACTGGTTTCTGCAACACTGGTTTTCCATATATTATTATAATTGGAAGAGTGATTCTAAAAGTTTTCCTTCTGTGACATGATTCAGTGTACTGTTAAGGGCTGAATGGTTTGGTTAGAGATGGAAGGGCAAAAAAAAAAAAAAAAAAAAAAAGAAGGAAAATAGCAACAAGCGAAAAACAAGTGACATAAGAGCTTGGAATCTACTACTACCAACCCTAAAATTAGGCTGAGGGCTGCCCCAGGACTATTTGCAAAGTTGTGATAAATAGTTTAATGTGAAGGACAGACACAGCGAGGCTCCTGAGAAATCCCTCGAACACATCCCCGTCCCGCAGAAACCGCTCTCCCTTCGCACGGCTCTGTTTTTATTGGGGGATGTCGAGGCGCTCCAAAACATTACGTCAGTTTTACTGTAACTGGGAACATGGCTACCAGGGAGAGAGGGAGAGAGAAGGGTACAGCTGTATGAAGGGGCAGCATGGATCCACACACACACACACACACACACACACACACACACACACACACACACACACACACACACACACACACACACACACACACAGGGAGGACAGTAGCATATTGTGCCTGCCTCCTAATTACATAACCGGGAAAACTAGAGGGAAGAATAAAAACGCAGTCCAATGGGAAGAGTCCTGCAGTAAATTAAATATCACAGGAAAATAACACCTCGTATAAACACACAGGAGTCAAAAGCGTACGCTGAAATACAACTCTGGTGACGTGTCAGCGCCGACACAATCGCCGCACTCAAGCCCGAAAAGCTTCAAGGCGCCCGAGTTGTTTTGTTCCGAATTAAAATTCCCTGGTGGACATGGAGAGCGCGGGACGCACTGCGAGCTCAATGCTGACACTGTTGGAAGTTTGTCGTGTGACACATTCCCGCTGATAAGAGAACAGTGCGTCGAGTGTTGTTTTCGCACAAGCCCGGCTTGAATTATTGTTATGGCTTCACAATTGCCAGAAATCTGCACACATGTTCACACAGTGTTGTTATTATCATCTGCAGCCTCTTTAAAACCATCGTAGCATTTAGAAACACAAACAAAGAAAAAAAAAAAAAAAAAACAGGACGTTTTATTCTTTCCATTTTAGCAGTTGGGAACATTGGATTTAAAAAGTACACTAATAACGGAACAGTAATCATGCACTTATGATGCTTCTGGCAATCAAGGAGAGCAACATTTGTAAGACATGAAGTAAAAAACGAAAAACATCAGAGTTCCTTCATTCCCTCCACTTGATCATTAAAAGACTTCACCACAAAACCAGCCTGTGGTCTCCTGTGTCGGGCCATTAAAATCCATTTATGTGATAACTGAAATATTTGGAAGTCTTTTCCCATTGAAAATAAACAACTGGTGCAACTAAAACCGATCTCTTCTAGCTTCTCTGTCTCAGCCTGTCCAGCACCTCTAGAGCCAGAGCGGCCCTCTGCTGACGCAGCGTCAGCCGGGCGTGCTCGATGGTGCAGCAGAACTGAGGCAGAGCTGGGAGGGAGTCCAGGGCCTGCTGGGAGCTGAGGGCCTTGCTTTGGGCCAGAGTGTGGATTTGGTTAACCTGGTCCAGCCCAGCAGATTCCGGTTCCCGAGTGTCCTTGAAGGTTAGGATGAGGGAGCCAAGGTGTCTGTGAAGCAGCTTCACCCACTGGATGGGCTCAGCCCACAGGTTTAGATCCCCTTTCTCGAACAGGAAGTCATCATCGTCCTGGTCAAAAGCAAAATGGAAGTCACTTTACTGGAAGGGAATTTAAAGAGTTTGCTTTCCCCCCCTCCCACACCTAGAGCTGCTTGTGTACTACCGATCCAGTTTCCGCCAAATCATCAATGAAGTATCTCAATCTTTAGCTGCTAAATGTTCCATCACTTTCACTAAATTCACAAAAATCACAACACCTATACTCACATATATGTATTTGTTTTTACTAAAAACAGTTCTGTGTTGTAAGTAAGCCTATATCCACACAACTCTAGGCTTTTAAGAGCCCTAAAACAGAGACTTTTGTAAATGTTGTACTTTAAAAGCTAGATTTTTGCTGACTTGTCACAATAACTCAAGATATGCTTTCTGCTGCCAGGAGTGACTAATTCTGAAGCTTTACTTTGAGAAAACAATCCCAGGCCTAAAACACTTGATAATAAATCTCTGTGGTTTAGTCACTATCATAAACTGTATATAGAAGACGGACACAGCTTCCAGGCCTGAAAAATGAAGTGCCCATCTGGAAGTGCTTCAGGCTCCTTAGGTTTCCAAAATAAGTCAGATTATACTGCAATTCATTGTAAAACAAACCTAATACTCGACTGGTCTATGACCTCTCTTAAACATTTTCCTTATGAGTTTGTGGCCTCAAATGCTAGTTTTTGAAACTATTCATCCAGTTAGTTTCAAGAATCCTGTTCTTGTTGCCAGGCAATCAGTAAAAATCAGAATCAGAATCCTTCATTGATCCCTAAGGGAAATTATGTTGGTTACGGTGCTCCAGTACAAACAGTAACAAAAACAGACAGTACAAGAAGTAAGAAATAGCACAATATGTATGTATGTGTGTATATATATATATATATACATATATATACATATATATATATATATATATATACATATATATATATACACATATATACACATATATATATATACACATATATACACACATATATATATACACATATATACACACATATACATATACACATATATACACACATATACACATATATATATATACGTATATATATATATATATATATATATATATATATATATATATATATACGTATATATATATATATATATACGTATATATATATATATATATACGTATATATATATATATATATACGTATATATATATATATATATATATATATACGTATATATATATATATATATACGTATATATATATATATATATACGTATATATATATATATATATACGTATATATATATATATATATACATATATATATATATATATATATATATATATATATATATATATATATATATATATACACATATACACATATATATATATATATATATATATATATATATATACACATATATATATATATATATATATATGTATATATATATATATATATACGTAAGTCACTTAATAATAAATATCTGAATAAAATCACTGGGGCGGAGGCTATCGCTCATGTTGCTAGGCCACATCATTGACGGTTCTTATGCTGTCATGTGACCAGTAATTTCAAGGTCAGAGCCGATGACGTCCATTTAAGTGTCTATTTAAGTGACTGTTGTTGTGATTTGGCGATACTGCTCGGATCACCTGGTTGTTGTGTTTGTGGGGTTCCAAACAGATGTGTTGCCAACAGACTGCCCCTCTGCTCGACAAACCATGCAACGTCAAAACTCCATAATTAGTATTTCTAATTCCATTTAATGGCCATTATGAATGCAGATGCCAAAAGATTAGCAAGTAGCTAACAGATCGCTAATACGTCAATTGGGCTCTTTTAAGGTCACTCCAGGGCTCGTTGTGGTCCCAGCTGGAGTCAAATAAACGATATGATACAAATAAAGGATACCTTTTACGGTGGGCCTTTATTCAAGCTGACAAGTTGCTGCGATATGGTATCTACCTTGGTTTCTCACTCACATTCCACCCCCAGATTCTCATATCTGGTTTCAAAACATCGAGATGGCCACAGTTAAAACACTCAGTTTGAGGCTTCGGGAGAAGAGTTCATGAACTAACTGGTGGTGGCTAAGTTCATCATTTATATACAGACTATGGTTGGTGGCCCAGTCCATCTTTTATATACAGTCTATGGTTAGTATGAGTAACAGCGTTCACATTAAACAGATTTATATGACTCAGTACCAAAAACTGGCAGCTCTAAGAACACAATACTTTGGGTTGTGTTTAAGTAATCAACCAAAGCTCAAAGATACACGAGCAACTAAACAGATGGCTAAACCAAACGTGGGTACAGAGCAGAAACCTTGGTTACTTAAAGAACTCAAACATATTGACTTCTTGTGAGAGCAGAACATGACAGCAAGAGCAAATTGTCCCTGATATTTCACACTTCACAGACACCACATTAACATGAATCAAACTGTGACTTTGTGTCAGTGTGTTAATATAGAACCTAATATATCCCCTACACAGCAGTGTCAGCAATTTCTTTCACCCTAACACTTCACAAACAAACCTTGTGTAGCCATAGAAAGTGTAACCTTGAGACGCATCCGTTTACTTAATGAAAATCATTGCTAGCATATGTAGTCTACTGTCTAGCAAACACTTCACACTGTTTTTTCGAACTGGTCGTGATGTTCTTTTACCACAGTGTTACAGTTCAAGTTGTCAATATGCATCTGCGCTCAGGTCACAATGACAAATAAATGAAAATCATGTAAAATAAGAGTTGTGTGAACGACACTCACCAGACTAGAAGCTTCATTTACAGCTGCATCCTGACTGTGCTCATCCTCCCCCAGCAGCCACTCTGTCAGAGCAAGGATGCCGGCTTGTACCTCCCCCCACATCTCGAACAGCCGACACAGGAGCCCGACGCCTGAATCCAGGGCCGCGGGCGGACACGTGAACACACCTGCCATGTCTGAGGACAGAAGAGAACAAACATTTAAAATATATGCACACACTGTTTTACATATAAAACACATTTTATACAATCAAGCTCAAAAGGAGGCACAAGGTTACAGTTGGAACCAGGGGGGGATTTTACAAACTGAAATGGTGAGCAAGATGTGTGTGGTGCCAACAAGAAACTTTAAAACTAATGATTTACTACAAATGACATTGAAACATTCAATGTAAATAATCTCTAAGCTAATAAAGACTTTGATAATGTAGAACTTGGATGTAAAAATCACCTGTAAGGCTATAATACACACCTTTGTGCAAAAGTCTATATTTTGTTATCAAACGAGGAAATAGATACAGGAACATCGAAGCATGTGCAAACATACAAGGATATATATTATAGTTACAATGACCTTCAAAGTCGATATCTGGTATGAACACCTTTATTTTCCAACATAGCCTGAACTCTCTTGTAGGGCCGTGGTTTAATTCATTAAACACTTTTTAGGCTAAACGTGTCATCGTATTAGAAAACTAACACTCTTTTTGCCAATCAGCTAATTTAGCTACACAAGAAAGGTGATAATACTCTCAGTAGGAAAGAATTTAATGTTACTTTTATTACAGAGTAGCATCAGGGTCACTGGCAGATGTGTTATGCTAATGACATTAAAACAGACGGTGCATGTCCTCAGATGACCTCTTTTTAAATACTATATTAGCAGGCTAACGTTTACTTTGTCAGAATGCTACTTAAGGTTACTTAACACTTATACATGACAGCTGCTACATTTAAATATTTCATAATACCTAGTTTGTCTGTAAGAATTTACTATTTAAATTTAGGGCACATGGTTAATTATGCTAATGCTACGCTACTGAGGAGCTGGTGCATGTCTTTTAATTAAACATATAATTTTCAAATCTTAACAGGTTATATTAGCAATCATGTTAGATTATGTTTATGTGCCCATGAGCTAAATTAGCTACACACCGTCTATGCACAGTTATTAAACATAAATTAGTGCTAAATATTTTATTACAAATTTACAAAATGTTGAACTAATCAGCTGGTACAAGTTGCTGTACTACCACATTTCAATCTGAATTCTTGGAACATGTGACAATCACTAATTGTAAATATATAAAAGTATTTATTGATGCATAATGTTCCAACTAGACATTTGAAGCTAATTCTTCTGTGTTACCAGTGACTCACGTTAACTGGCTGAAAAATGAGACGTGTTCTGCGGACGCTTTGAGTACCTCAACCGAAATCTTAGTCAAGTCAGTGCGTTTTAGCAGATGTATTAAAACTCCTGACAGGGAAAAGAGAAACCTGGTGTTCCCTATCAGGATAAGGGTTAAGAAAAATATGGTGGACACACCTAGATTACTACAAGGAAAGCATGAGCCACGTACGGATTATAGTATGTTTCTACGACACAGCAGCCCACAGACTGAGCCCATCGAATGTCATGAAAGGAAAAACCATTACATGTAGTGGTGTGTCACTGAATCCAAAATAATTGAAACTTGAGCTGAAATAAAAAAAAAAAAAAAGACTATTTGTAAAATTCAGGCGTTCTACGAGGAAAAATGTGCGCACACATCTCAGCGTTATTCCAAATATGGTGCACGAGAATGACGCCAGGTAGGTTTTGGGCTTCATGACCACTTCATGAAAACATGTTTCCCACCTTGACCGGATTTCCCCCAGTGACCTCCTTGTGGGTTTGTAGCTGCTGGTGTTTGTGAAGTTGCGATGTTTCAATGACACTGTGTTCCAGACTGTGTGTGTGTGTGTGTGTGTGTGTGTGTGTGTGTCCTCTCTGGGTTTGGACGTACTTCTGGGAAACAAAACTATAACTCATACAACCAACCGCCATCAGGGTGTGTATGAGTAGATTCAAAAATATACTTGCACCAATCTGCGCACGCGCTCACACTTGAATTGCAGCACTGCTCCTAACACTCTTGCATGTTAAATTAAAGGACGGTCTCTGTGTGTAAGATGTGCAAATGCAATGTTCATGTCTTGTTTTAGCAAAAAATGTATTTCTGGCAATTTGTCAATTTGTAAGTCCTCGACAAATGGGCCATAACGCACACGTACCCACAGGCCGGCCTGTGATGAGGCCATTCCTCCGCAGTGCTGCAAGACTTTAGAGGAAGTGGAAGTGCAAGGACACACACTTCAGAGGGAAAACATAACATATGACTTCATTTAACGGCTGCAGTTGTCCGTGCTGCAACTATCTGACGTGGAGGTTGAGTGTATTGTTCTCCCACCTTGACCATCCTCGCCGCAGCTGACACCAAGATAACACAGAGACTTCAAAAGGCTTTGAGAGCGACTAGCCAAAACATTACCACCAAGGAAAGAGAAGAGGAAAGGAGGGAGGGAGGAGGTATACGGACCCCTATGGGCACACATACAGTTTAAAACACACATGCAGGGTTGGGAACCCAGATTGTTTTTCATCTTCTGAGAGGAGGCGTAAAATCGCAGCAGAGCCCGGAGTCTGAGCGTGGAGGGAAACCCACTCTGTGAACATTAGAGCCTGCTGATTGTAGTGTATTAGAGGAGATTTAAGAGTTTAAGAGCATGAGTGACAAATTCCTTTCTTTACCAAGAAGCCGCCTCTCTCTGGGACAGCCCTGCCTCTGAAGTCAAGTCCCTTACAGCCCTCCCCCGGCATTAAGGGGACATAATAGGAAATTTTAGCTGCCGTTCAATTTATCTGCTTCTCTACGGCGGTTTCACACGTCGCTTAACCCGATTTCCCTCTCAAGCTTTTTTGGCGCAAAAATGCCCCTCTTTCTCAAGGGGATTGTCTTTCATTGCCATTACTGCCCAGTGTGTTGGACGCAAGCATTTTAATCAGGTGGTGTCTGGTGTTGAAAGACTGCGAGGCAATTGGCAAATGACAATATCACTGGGTGGAAGAATGGGCTCGGGTAGGATGGGCTGAGAGTGTGAGAGCGAGAGAGAGAGGGAGGGAGGGAGTGCCCTGCAGTTGGCATCCACTGGCACACACTCCATCCTCTGGCACTCCTGTAGTACATTTGAGCTGGGCAGGGCAGCAGAGTGAGGGAAAAACTTAACCTTGGGCCACTTGTGGAAACATTGTAACAGTCGCACCATTCCGAGCTTTTTAAACATTTGACTTTTTTGTTTTTTTGGACCTTCACTGAGATCTTTGGTTGCTTTGTTACAGACTGTGGTAACCATGGTTTTAGAAACTACTTCAAACGTAAATCTGATAGAAACAAAACAAACTCTTCACCAGGCATGTGATCTCTTCTTCTCTGGTGGGAAAGTGTACACAGCGGCACGAAAGAGATCTGATGTTGATCTCGTGAACTCATTGCTGCTACCTTTCTTCAGTGGAAGCAAAAGTTTGATACGATTAAAGACTGGAAAAACTGGAAGCATCCATCTTCCTTGACAAGGCAATCAAAACCATTACTTTATCCATGTCCATCACAGCACTTTATACTCATTTTTTTAAAACTTTTTGTTACAGTACTACACCAGAGGGGGAAGAATGGGCCCTCTGGTGTCCAACTCCAACCCGACCCTCTGGAAGGCTTTGGAAAACATAAAGGAGCGCATACATTATGAACTTTTAACTGTATTTTCATACGTTTTACAGCTTTTTCCATTGATAATGACAACCCTCATGAACCCTCTTCTATATACAATTTTCTTTCTATATATATATATTAGGGGTGCAACGATACACAAAATTCACGGTTCGGTTCGGTTCGATACTTTGGTGTCACGGTTCGATATTTTTTCGATACAAAAAAATGTTCATGCTTTTTTAATTTGTCATTTATTAAAATTATAAATATATATTTTAACTCAAAAGTACAGTTTTTAAATTTAATGTTGCTGAAACGAAAAAGTAATAAAAAAAATAAATATCTCATGGAGAAATCCCTCATCTTTGGAAAAGAGAGTTTATTACAGAGAAATGGCTCTTTCCAAAATAAAAGCTATACTATACACTTCTTCTGGGGTATATTCTCAGCAGCATATTAAACATATCAGGTCCCCATAAGGAGAATCATGTGCTAACGGCTGTCTAAATGACTCGGGTAAAGTCTGTAGCATGCGTGCTTGTTGCTTTTGTCTGCTTCCACTTGTCTTTGCACTAGGATGACGTTGGAGTAAATGTGCAGTCATATTCGTTGTGTTCCCACTAGTGCTGTCAGCATTAATCTCGTTAAAATGACGTTAACGCCACAACACGGCAAATCTCCGTTAACGAGCTACCGCGGATCGCCCCGTGCGTGGGGCTGGACAGCGTCAACACGTTAACGAGCAAACTGCGCTAACGTACTAGTTCCCACCCATGTAATTGAACACTGCGTGGCACATCCGACATACTGTTTTACTTTTGTCCATGACGCGCTTACCTTCAGGGTCATACTTCACATGAAGACCAAAATAGTTCCAAAGGCCAGATCTGAATGAGGGTGGGGGAGGTTCAATTTGCCATGCTGCAACGAGCTGAACTTCTGTCTCGCTAGCTTGCGCTGCGCTCAGTGGATCTGCGCTCGACAGTGCAGCCTAGTCGGAGTAGTCGAACGCAGATCCACTGAGCTCTCAACACAGACAGCATCGTCAGAAGAAAAGTTGATAAAATAAATTAAAAATTTTGTATTGTTCGATACACATGCGTACCGAACCGAAAGCACTGTATCGAACGGTTCAATATTGATACGAGTATCGTTGCACCCCTAATATATATATACATTATATATATATATATATATATATATATATATATATAAATTATCATTACATTACAGTCTTGGCAATGAACTACCAGAACCCTTTTCTGTAATTTTACACGTTCGTCATGTATCACGTCCTTCCTTTTCCTATATGAAGACACCTCAGGGATGCATGTTTAGCTAAATGTCTTTACAGTGACAGATAGAGTCTCACTGGTCCATGATGTAAAAATACTTGTACTACTCTATTACATTTAGCATGCCACATACTATGGCCTTGAACTACTGGTGTTATTTTACAAATTTCTTCCTTTACAATGACTTTACATTTATTTAGAACTCAGTGGCAACATTGGAGCTGACTTCAAAATGGCCACACATCCTCCTGTTAATGTGGTTAGCTTTATAGCAGAAATGAAGGGTTCTATAGCTAAATTTCCTCTTAATGTCAGCTACAAAGAGAGAAACGATTTATGTATTTAGACTCACCACCTAAACTTATGTTAAGGCTTAAAGTTTTCATCCTTGGAAGCACTTTAAACGCCTGACCTTTGGTAACTGAGTCACCAAACTTCAACTAAACTTGAACGTATTTGTGGTGCATTTGATTAAATGTACTAACAGACCTTTCAAGAAATCTGTGCTCTAGTTTTGGTGAATAAAATTCTATATTTAGCATTAATTAGCGGGCATCTGTGCATTGCATCCATACAGTTTATGGAGGCCCATTGCTAAGCTTAGTAGCAGCAGACAATACTGTGGATGCTCAGCCTCCTTTAAATGTGGTCACGTCTGGCTGAACAAAACATAATCACGGCTATGGTCATAAAGCTAAAGTGGAGGCTTAACAAACTGTTTATGTGCATCTTTTATATACAGTCTATGGGTGTGAAAAACTGGCAGACTGGAACTCATTTTTGGAGTAATTCTTACTTTCCCCCCTCATTTTATACCCACTCTCTCTACGGTGACCCTCCGAAGAAGGTAAACAACTCTAAAAAATGTTTTCGCAGAAAAAGAGAGCTCTCTAAAAACAGTTTGACACAAAACTCAAGTAATCTGATCTTGCATCGTACCAATTCATTTCCTTCCTTGTTTCAGTCTTGCTTATCGTAATAACCGTAGGGTTATAGTATGCTAATCGCTGTCTTCACATTACGTTCTGTTTTCATAGACTCGAACTAAACAGGATGGCAAGGTCCCCGTAGAGAATTATCAGAGAAAAATCTGTTGAAAATTAAGAAAATGGTTTGGTCAAAAGCAGACATCTATTGATTATTATAAAGTAATTAAGAGCAGTATGGTCCTGTTTGTCCTGCTGCAGCCACACAGTTCTATCATTACAGAGTTGAATGAAGAGGGAGCAATAAGACCTGTGTGTTTTAGTAAGAACACAGGTCTGCATATTACAAACTGAGCCTCTGCAGCAGGTGAAGGGGTGTCAGGTCTCCAATTGTGGGGACGGTGAGGGGCAGATGAGAGGAATGGGGGTGATCAGTGGGCTGTCAGGGCAGTGAAATGGGAGAAATCCTGGACACTTCCTGTCACATTCGCTTTGGTGGGAGTTCATTCCTTCAACATTATTGTATAAAGAGGAGGTCAGGAGACAGGTAGAGCAGTGAGTGTCTACAGCCATCTGTAAAACACGGTGGAGGTTCTGCCATGGCTTGGGGTTGCATTTCAGGCTACGTCTACACTAATCTGCATACATTTGAAAACAGTGTTGTTGTCTAAAAACGCTCCGCGTCCATACTATTTTTTTTTTAATCGTTTCTGAAAAGTTGCGCATCCACACTGAAACGACTGAAAACGCTTATGTTCTGTACTGCGCATGCGTGAAACCTAAGACGATTCCTTTCTGTCTGCCGTTTATTTACTTTCCGGCTCTTTGAAACGTCGTGGCAAATTGTCGAGGATAAGCACAGAGTTTTTTAAATGGACTGACAATGAGGTGGAGTTGTTGCTGCGAGTAACACAAAAGTACAACGTTGCAAAATCGAGCGAGAATATAGACTACAATGCCGTCCTGCATCTTAGGTGAATTGGTCACATGACTGCATCATATGACAAAAATGCGTCATTGTTTTCGAAAGGCTCCGGGTTTGCAGTCAACACTGCGACGAGAAAACAGCGTTTTCAAATGTGTCCACTTTGGAGAACGTTTTCAAAAGCTCAGTTTTCCTTGACCAAAAATGCCGTCTCAGTGTGGACGGAAGGCCAAAACGGAGAGAAAAAGATGTGTTTTCAAACAAAAACATATTAGTGTGGACGTGGCCTCAGACAGTGGTGTTCAGGATCTCCTCAAAGTTGAAAAGTACCATCAGATTTTGATGCACCACACAGTACCATCTGGAAAACATCTTACCAATGCCCAATCACAGTGCCATCGCAGTGCCACTATCAGGCATGGCCTTAAGGTTATTGAAGTTGTGTTGGATCATCTTGGTAGAATACAATGAAACAAAGAAGAAGAGCTTTGAATGTCCTTCAAGAAGTCCAGAGAACTATTCCTGAAGACTACTTAAATCAATGACAAGAAAGCTGCCTAAGAGAGTTCAGGCAGTGCTGAACAATAAAGATACTCCTGCCACATATTTACTTTCAATCTTGTGAGAGCACAAACTCTGTTTTTCCTGTATATCCATGTATGCTTGCACATGCAGAGTGGTGTTGCTACACTTTTGCAGAATATTGTAGACTTCATCAAGTACCAGTGTTCTTGCTGAAGATCTCTGTGTGAAACACACACACACACCACCTCCTTGAGAAGAACAAGAAGTCTTTCTTGTTCACAGCGTGCGCTGCAGATGCTGCAGGAAGCAAAGGTGTGAGATAGTGAGAGAGGTGTGAAATAAAAACACTTTACAGCCCTGGCTTCCTCTGGTGTCAAGATCAAGAGAAACAACAACAACGGCGACACGAGGAAACCAGATAATAAACGTACGAAACCTAGTACGAAACCTCAGCGAGCATTAACACACAAATTACGGTGTGGGAGTATTCTGGCAGCCTCACCATCGTGGTCTTGTGTTTATTCAGTCAAACACAAGTAAAAGACCGCCTCACCAAGGGGCCAAACAGGCTCCTATCAGTCAATTATGGAAACCTCACCCCACCTATATGTGTTTGTGAACTCTCAGCTTTCTTGTCGTTAAAAGCATGCAGTGTAACATCATCTGCACAGATCTGTCTTTAAATAGCTTATGTTTGTTTTAACAGGCAAAAAGTAAATGCCTGGATTTCTGTACATGAGATAACACACAGATTACTGGCAAACGTTTATTAGTCATTCTAGAGGTGATTTTATGTTCTGATCTGTGACTCACCTCCTCAGTGGATACTAAATTCAGGTTTTAGTTCTACATTAAACAAAAAAACTTCAAAATGTGCATTAGCTTTAAAGCTGATGGAGAAGTGCACTCCCTTCTAACATTTAAAAATGGCATTTTTATGTATTCTCCATGGTCCTGAAAAGCAAATATAAAGAGAATCAGGCCCTGAGTAAACACAGCCACAGATACTCCCATAGGGGTTAGAGTAAACATTCAACTGACCCACTACTCCTCTCAGATCTAGGTCTGATTACAGATGTTTCACAATAAACGAGGATGCACAATGAGGCTGATTTACTTCGATATGGTTAGATTGCGAAATACCTACGTTGAGATGGTGCATTGCAGTTTTTATCTTAAGAGCACATCACAACCACTGCTGTATACTGCAGTGAAAACACTGCACACAGACACACTGCACCAGAGCCTGCAGACACTAGTCATTACTGCAGACATGTGACTTTTTATTTCACACCACCCACCAAATGATTAAAATCTCATTCCCCGGGCTGTCGTTTCGAGTGAAAGACGGTGAAAGCAGCGAAAACACTAATTCTGTCTGTGTGTTTCCACTGGAGGGTGAAATAACTGCCTATTTATTCCAAAAGTAAAGGACCCAGCAGCAAATCAAACCTTGAGTAATTCTCCTCTGCTTTCTGTGTGCTTTACAGCAACGTCTGTGTGACACAAATCTCAGGTTTACTGCGCAAGTAAGTGCTGTGCTGCAATAGGAAGAGGCCCATTTCACGAGCGAGCGTCCTTCGGCTCCACCGGGCCATTCGCTTCCGATCAACTGCATCATCCAGTGTAAACAAATGAAAGGCACCATTCTGAACAGCCCGTCGCTGTCTTTACAGTAAGCAAAATAGGTTACTCCAGGTTGTTTGTTTGAATATGGTTCACTGGGATTGGCCTTTAAAATATGGGCCTGTAAGTGGAGTCTACAGTATAATGAAGGATGGAACAATTTGGAAAATTTGCATCGTTTTGAAAAGCAGTTTGATGTTTCATGGAAAATGCTCATTCATTTTCTGATACAGAGCAGAACGAGAAGATTGATACCAATTCTGATATCGCTGATGTAAACACAGTATCCACTAGCAGCGGGTTACCTTAGAGCAGGGGTGGGGACTCCAGGCCTCGAGTGCCGGCGTCCTGCAGGTTTTAGATGTGTGCTTGATCCAACACAGCTGATTCAAATTGCTAAATTACTCCAGACGCCTGGTAATGAACTAATCATTTGATTCAGGTGTGCTGACCCAGGGTGATATCTAAAACCTGCAGGACACTGTCCCTCGAAGCCTGGAGTCCCCACCTCTGCCTTAAAGCAAAGAACTGAAGTAGGCAGAAAATCCTCCTGCCAACCAAAACCCATTAATGTGAATAACTATTCAGAAATGTTGGCCTCTGACCTTGACGTTAAGGCCGATGTCACAGAGTCAAACGAGTCCAAGATGTTTTAGTAGATCCACCTGTGGTATGAATTTCAAAATCCTACGTCACCTTGTTCTCGAGTTATCACAGTTATAAACGTAAATGTCCACACCAAAGCCGCCCGCCCGTCTGGTGGGGTGACCCCTCATGAATACCCCCTGAAACTTGGTGGAGCTCCAGTAAAAGCAGGGCTCTCTAAATTTTGATACAGACCCAAATCAACTTTTTAAAAATTGCAAGAAAGAGTGCCGTCTTAGAACTCTGTATGGGCATTTGATGGTATTTTTCTATTCTTTGAAGCTAGTCGTGGCAAGCCTGTACCATTTAAGCTTGGACCATGTTCTTTGTTTAGTTTTCCCACATTTTTGACAGCTGTATTCCTGCAGCGGGTACGACATGTGCTTGGATGAACTGGTGCAATTTTCATGATGTTGGGCAGAGCAGATCTTTTGAATTCGACACATTTTTGACATTTGCTTTGCTGTTCGTACAACAGAATCTGTTTTTACAAATCGAACATAGGCGTTACGAACAGATGGCTGCAGCCTCTGTGACATCACCAATTGTTTAGTGGAGCCATGTTGTGAAATCTCGAGTGTTGTCACCGGATGTGACACGCAGGGATGTTTTTGACCGTGAAACTGCAACATCATTGGATGACCTCTAATTTCCTGCTTCAGATAAAACAGGATATTGTACTCAGCCCTAAAAATCTTAGAAACATGGTGTCTAACCAGCTACTTACTCTAGATGGCAATATCTTGGTTTCCAGTAACACTGTGAGGAATCCTGGAGTCCTTTTGACCAGGATATATCCTTCAATGTTCATATTACACTAATATGCAGGACTGCTTTCTTGCATTTGTGTAATATCTCTAAATTAGAAACATAACTAAGTGACTGAGCCCAAAAACTCATCAGGAGAAAGTTTACAGAGGTCAGGGCAGAGAGCCAATTTCCCAAAGACTTCCATACGGCCAGAAGTCATTGTGCAACCACAGCTATCACCCGCTGGCACGTTATAAAGGATCCAGGTCCATTTTAAGTCTACAGTCACATTTTTAACAACTATTCAAAAATTGTGACAAGCTCTGACAAGAATTTTTTAGAAAATCTGCACATTTTTATATTAGAAATGAGCAAACTTACATGAAATATTTCATACATAGATTGACCTGTGTGCTCAGCATTTCACTGTTAATCTGTGTGATACTAATCAGAATTCTAATCAAAGTCCTCTTATAGCCCATGTCACAAAGCCCAAATCATCTCAACCGCCCCATCCAAATCCCTCTATGCTCTATATATAAAGTCTTCCCTCTGGTCCTGGCCTGAGTCCGTGACAGTGCTGGAGGTCCAGCGAGGACAAACAGAGTTTGATTTCAGACCTAATTAGTCTAGAGGTATTTGGAAGGTGGTGCCAGTTTGCCAGGGTGGGGGTGGGGTGGGGGGCAGTTAGATTTGCTCTTCCTATCCAGGACAATGGCTGTGGGTCACAGCTCAGAGAAGAAGGTGAGAGTTTATTCGCCAAGTTTCACTATGAGCTCAACAATGTTAGATACATTTCAAGGAAAGTTTCAGTAATGCTGGCTAACAGCAGCTAACGCCAGCGTTTATCAACAGAAACGTTCAGAAAATCCTCACTGTGAGCTTCACCGGCTCATCGACTTGTATCGAACTCCTTTCACAAAGTTTTAGACGTCGCCACCTGGCGCATTGACAGCAGACTAACATCGCACACGCACTAAAGTTGAACGGTGACCACTAAGATGATGCACATGAATTGGGAGGGGTAAGAAAACAGAAGTCAGTTGACCAGAATCTGCAATCTACTGATGTCTAATGGTGAGATTTTACACACTGTCCCTTTAAAGTGAATGGACACAAAGGCTTTATATGTTAATAGTCTAAATCTGTAGGTACAAATCAGTCAGAGTGGACTCTAATCTCTGTTAACAATAAAATCAGATCTGTTACCAAAAGTGAGACTCAACCAAAACTTTTATAGCTTTTTAAAGTCCTTATTTAAATAACTGAGACAGAGCACACACACAGTGTTTTTAATCTTTAAACTGCTTCCCTAAATTGGGAAAAGGTTTTTAACATTTCCTTATTTTGTGTGTGTTACATGTTTGTGTGTGTTGTTGAATCTGTTCCCACATTTCTGTCTGTCCTCCATATCAAAGGGCCCAGAGTCACCGCCTCCATCTGAAGCAGCTCACACCTCAGATACTTGACTCTGCAGTGGCAGGTCATAAAACACACACACTACCCTTCATGTAACACTGGATGGCCTGAAGGGAATGAGAAAGGCACAAATAGATACACACACACTCTCACAGATACAAACACAGTAAAGCTGGGTTTTTCCACTGGCACTGCACTATATACTGTGTGTATGGTGTGGAAAAGCATGCGGCACTATTCCTATGCTCTTGGCGCTCTGACTGCAGCGTTAAGGGTTGAGATATTATATTGGTCACCGAGCCAAAGGAATCACTGCCAGCATCAGGTCTCTGGAGAGGCAGCAGAGAACTTCACCGTTTCAACAGCATGTCACTTTGACATTAAAAGCTACCTTAAGCGCCATGGTCGTGTTGTACGTAAATAGTCTTCTAGCCACAGCTCTGTCATGTTTACACCAGCACTGAGGATGTGAGCATTTTCTGCGATATTCTCCTGAATCACAGGTGTCGCCACTCAGAGAAAACCTTCATATCAGTGCGGGTGAAGGAGAAGAAGAAGTCAAACCCTTTGCGCAAGGTTACAAAATTCAGAGGCAGACGATGGTGGAAACAACACCAGACTTTTGCCATTTTAGTTAAAAGACTGATCAAAAATAAATCAAATGATAAAACAACTTTAATTGTTCAAAACAATTAAAGTTGTTACTTTGCAGTTGTGACTTTGCAGCTGCTGACTTTGCAGCCTGCTGCAAAGTCAGCAGCTCAAGATTAATTTAGCACTCCAGGTTAATCCCTTTTTCTCATGCAACCTATACGGTCTAACTAACCTTGATTGACCTTTGACACTCAGCTATAAACTGTTGCCAGTGCATTCATGCTTTCATTTTACTCCCACAAGGCACAGTGGCACACACACACACACACACACACACACACACACACACACACAGAGAAGCAGTGCATGTGTTCTTCTGGTCATGATGACTTCATTAAATCTGCCTTGGTACTGCCAAAGCACCATGATGTTCTTCAAGCTAACTGCCGCAGATATAATTTTAGAACATTTCTAAGCTTTAAAAGAAGAAAGATGACATATTTTCCCAAGTAAGGAGTTTAAAAAAAAAAAGATAATCAATGGGATGTGATTCTTTTTTGGTTTTCTGCTATTTTTCATTTGCATGAGGAATTTGACTTCCTTGGCCAAGTCGCCCAATCATCTGGTACAAGATCACCAATTTACCGTCTCATTTCTTCCCTTTTTGCACTGCACGCTGCATTCCTGCAGTGCGTACGACACGTGCTTGGATAAACTAGGAATTCAGTGGAATTTTCACGATCTTGGCGGTCAGAGCAGATTTTTTGAATGGCTTGGCTGGAGCGTGAAGGTCACACAGTAGAGTGGAGGCAAACACTCACACTTGTTTTTGTTCCTTCCCCATCGTCCATGAGGAAATTACGGTAAGCGCCACACTCAGCGCCTCGCCCACATGCAAAAAGCTGTCATCTCCAAATGAGCGGGGACTATGGCTGGACAGAGGAGAATGCCCCCTGCCACCCCCCCACACACACACTGGGACACCCACTCTGTAATTATGCCTATTGTGTTCCTTTCCTGTTGCACAGAAAGAAAAAATCTCCATCTTAGTCATGCTGTGCTGCTGACCTCCTATCTGATTTCTTTAGCTTACAGCTTATCTGACCCAGTCTGGCCTTATATACATAAACACTTATAGCACACACACAGACACACACGCACAGTGCCTTTGTATAAATACTGGTATCAAAACACTTCCAGGGATTTTGAATTGGTTTCCTGGGTACTGAGGTGGTGAAACAGGCTCAGCTTTTAAGGGAAAATTTGGATTTTTTGACTCTGCTTTTACGGCCACCAAATGAAATAAAAACAGCAAACTGAAATAAAGAAAACCTCGTCACTTATCAGCCTTCAGCTAAACCACAGCTCGGGTTGAGTCTTCCCCCATGACTATGCCCCCCTCCCCCCCCACCCAATCTACAAACAGTGTTGCCATCAGACCATTTTTAAAAAATTTTTTTTTATTTTTTCAGGGTATGTTTTTGCTATCTCGTTGTTATGAGATGCTATCAATGGGGAAAGACACAATAAGGGTGGCTCCTGCAGGGAAGCTGGGAAAATACAGGAAGTGAGTGTTGTGAGGATAGGAAGTCACAGTAAAGCTGTTTGTGAGGGAGCAGCCAGCTGTCAGTCCTCTCAGATAAGCGAGGATAAGAGCGGCACTGGGGTGAATCGGTCTTACCGTTCAGTAAGGCCGGCCGGCGCACAAGTTCTTCAGAACGCAGCTCTCAGACATTCCAGAAACAATGACACATGACCACAAAAGACACACACGCGCACACACACACACACACTCCTAACTCTCGCAAACTGTCAATCTTAGAATTAGCGCCCTTCGTTCCAGGAATGCTCCCCAACCCTTAGTGCAAAATGATGTCATCGGCCCTTTTTAACATTAGCATGTGTCTGTGGTGCTTTTTGTTAGTGTGTGTCTGTTTATATATACACATGAATTATGTATTATTGTTGGTTTGGTGTTAGGGCCCAGTAATTTAACTTTTATTTCATGTAGTCTGTAGCCAACACGGGCAAGCCCGGGCCATAAGAGAAATGTTGGTGAAAGCCAGGAGGCTCTGACTTGGTTTTATTCTTGGACTAGAGTAGCTTTGCATAATTCACAGTTCAAAATGAGCCTTATTTATCTCATAAGGGGTCCTGATGCAGACGTTTGTTTCATCTACTTTCTGAAATGAGCCGTTTCGACTCCTCTTACATCCCTTCAGCCCAGCTTTGTTCTGACTGACTGTCAAAAACACCTTAACGGCAGGTGGGTAAGGTTTCTGTGCCTGAGATCCTGTTACGAAGATCCATTCTTAGTGACGACATCGAGAACCAGGAGTAGAAAAAAACTGTCAAACAGAGTTCAGAGCTTTTAGCTCACAGGGACTTAAAACTGAACTTTCATTTACTGAGCTTTTAATGTGAGCAGTCACCATGGTAACAGAAAATCTGGAAAAGATCCTTATGATTTCTGATCTGAACACCAAGACAGAAAAACACTGGCCAATTTGATAAATTACTATAAAACAGAAATCATAGAAAAAAAAGAGACTTCAGAACTTGACTAAGAATAATTTGATCTTTAAGTTTTTTTCATTATCACAACAGCTGAAAGCAACTGAAAGCTGTCTCTATATTCTTTAGCACGCTCAAACTAGAAGTGTCAACAGCTAATTCTACGGTAGCCCTGAAAGGTCAAATGCTCTCCAACAAGAAAGATACTCCCAAAGCACTCAAAACGCAACACATATGGAATAAAACACAACGGAAAAAGGAAAAAATGCAACAAAAACTCACAAAACCAAACTGAAGATAACAGCAAACGTGTATCGACAGTATTATGTGAATGCCTGCACCTTTTTCTCCCTCACAACACCGAAGAATCCTCCCCTTCTTTTAAGTGTCCAATCCTTCACGTGTTTTGGTTTCTTTCATTTCCGCCGTCATGTTGTTGTTTCTCCAAAAACACTTTCTTTTGTTTTATAAGTTTTGGTTCTTTCCTAGTTCTACTGTGTTTTAATCAACTTCATTTGTGTTGATTTTTTTCTATTTGTGTTGTATTTTGTGAAATTCGACAGGTTCAGTGAAAATAACCTCTCAGGGCCACCGTATATTTCAGCTTACTTACAGTACCTGTTTGACATAATATAAACTAAAAGCAGCTTAAAAACAAGAAAAAAGGCTCAAAGTGAACAGCAGTATTTATTTACCTGCAGCAGCTACACTGACCCACTGATGTCACTGCATGTGACGTGTCAATGCTAACTGACTGTTAGCACGAATCCATCTATGAAGTTATTTGATGACTTCTGTTGTTTTTAGCGAAATTTCCCTATAAGAGGATTTTTAAAACGTAGATAAAGAACTGACAGATTTATTATGAATAACCATGCCATGACTCTGGATGGGTTTTAAATTACAGGAGGACCGGATAGGTCACAGAATAACAGCAGTTAAATGTGGCTGTAATTATTACTGGCCAGGGAGTTAAAAATAACCCACATACTCACTCTGCATGATACTGAAGTCACTAAGCACTGCAGGTAATAACAAAATCCACCCACCCAAGTTTTTAAATAGTGCTGGGTACACGTTTATATTAGTTAGTCTGCAAGGACATGCTTATGCACAGCTGTTAGCGTGTACCTGTACTGAGCAGATGAGCTGGCACGTTAGAGATGAAGTCAGACGCTGAATCTCGTACTTCTTGGTCTTCGTCCTGCAGCAGCACGAACAGACTCCTCCACAGTGAAACTGTCGTGGACAGACCTGCCACAGCACACACACACGGACAGATAGATACTCATACACAAGGTCTTCAGCCAGAAGCAGCCTCTCACATCAAAGCAAACTTCAGGCTGTTACATTACTGAGGCTCACCCAGTGGCAGACGAGGGCTGGTCAGCAGGGTGGACGTACATTTGACCAGCACCCTTGCGGCCGCCAGCTTGACCTCCGCTGGTCGCTCCTCGCTGCAGCACGAGCACACCAACGCCCCCCACTGAGCGAAACAAGCCACTGCACTCAAACTCTAGATGGTAGATTAATTAGAAAAATACAGTTCAGCTATATATGAATGAGGAAGTTTAACCCACTTCTCACAGATGTATTTGCCACTTGAGCACAAATACAAATACAGTTTTACCCAAGAACAAAGTAAGAAAATGATAACGGCAAGCTTCACATTTTTGTCCACAGCAAGAATATATTTTCTGTCAGAGCATAGGAAGCCCCCATGGCTATTTTTTATGTATTTATACAGAATAACCATTTTAATTTGGTGAAGCAATACGATGTAGTAGTTGAATGTTACCAATACTTCCCCCATATTGGAACCACTGATCTGTAGTAAAGGCATTAAGCACTAAAGTAGCAGCTAGCTACAACTAAAAGGGACCAGGACAAGGCTGAAGGCTGGTGGTAACAACCTCCACCCCTCAGATTCTTTGCAGGATTACTACACAGCTGATGATGATGAGCTGGTCGTTACCTGCGGGTCAGAGTTCACCAGCCGAATCACCAGTTGCGAGGCCAACGTCAGGGCAGCACAGTGGAGCTCCACGCTTGAAAACACAAAACCACATCAACTTCAAAACGGCCCATGCAAACAGTTTTCAGCTTTTACTCTAAAAAAAACTTGTTAGATTTGCAGAGAAAGTGACATTTTTCAGTTATTTTTATTTGAGTGAACCGGCCCTTAAATTTGACACATTTGCAAAGTGACAGCACTGCAAACGATAACGTGCTCCTCAGGTTGTTCTGTGGAAATCATTACCCAACGCTGCGGCGCCGTCAGCCACACACACACACACACCTCTCAACTGTATTGACTTACAATCCACAAAAGAAGTGTGCTGGTACTCACCACTACATTATGGATCACAATAGCCCGAGTGCTATTCAATCACACGGCAGACAAGGGCAGCCAGCAACCCGATCTCATCCCTCCCCGGCTCTAATCATAACCCTGGGGCCACTCCGAAGGGAAAGTGGATCCCCGGGTCCAGAGATTGTGGCCAGGAAAAGGCTTTGCAGGGCTAAAAGCCTTTGTAATCCAATCCTTATTCAAGCCTGTATTCTCTTGTCAGGGGTGAGAAAAGTACAGCAGTGGCTTGTCAAGAAAAGGGGTGTGTGTGTGTGTGTGTGTGTGTCTGTGTGTGTGCCAATGCATGTCAAAGGGGCTTAAGTACGAGCACACACACAGGAATACTGGAAGAGAGTGTGCCAAAATTGGTTTGTGGTCAAATGCAGAGACGGGCCCGGTGACTCATAATCTTTGACAAAAATAATGCTTTTAGCCTGACAGGTGTGAATAATCTAACGTAGGAATAATGGCATGATGAAGGTCTTTGAGAGTACAGATATCAGCTTTCATCCACTTATTTTTTATAACGTTAAACTACCGGTCTCTCTGGCTGGGGGACACTTAAATTATCAAAATACTGCAGCGGTACGCAGCTAACCACGCAAACATCCTGCAGAGAGGACCCTTCAGGTGCGCCCAGGTGCGGGGTTAAGGTGCAGCCAGTGAACCTGTGTGTCACTCCTTCATGGATTCCGGCTCTGAATGAGGCCTGACAACCTGACGGCGACAGCAGTGTGAGGGCTCTTTCATGAGCCGGAGAGAGGAAGGGAAAAAAAAAGAAAGAAGAAAAACAGAAAATGGAGGAGGAGGAGTGTGTGGTTGCATCTTTGCCCTGTAGTACATTCACGTCTCCATCCATCACATTTAAAAGCTGCCCTGGGATTTACTTGGGAACTGTTTTGACAGCAGGTTTTCAGTTAGGACTCACACAGTTGCCTCCCTTTATAACGAATATAAGTTTGAGAGGGACCCAGCAGGGCCCGTATGAACGTAGAGAGTAGCTGTAGCTGTCTCCTGTATCAATAACATGTACGAACATAACTTAAGAATGAGAAACGCTGTTAATTATGCATTAAAAGTGGGATTTTGAGGGTGAGCAGCACTGTAAATTTCTGCGGTTCAACATTGTTTACGAGAATTTGAATGCAGCGCAGAAAACCTCTTGGAACGGCCGGGAATTGATGTGGAATTTCACACAGCTGAAAAGCTCGCCAGTTCACTCCCAGCCCCTCCAGGCCTAGATGAGGCTATAAGTGTTTTGAGTTACAGGACGCAGACTTCACAGGCTGTAAACAGCTGTGAACTCTGGGAAATCAGTGAGGTTTGTGGGTAATCATGGGGCCGAAATTCTCTACTTCAGACTCACTGTGACGATGTTAGAGATGGATGTCAGGGCAATGAAAACCACAAGAACCAGAACTTAGACACGACGTCTGAGTTCAAGGGTCAGGAGTAAATCTTTACGGATTCTGAACAGAAATCAAACGACACGCAGTGAAATAAATATTTGTCTTCAGGCCCTCTATCTTTACTCGGATGGAACCAGCTCACCACGGTTTTCCGTGTTTCCCAGAAGGTCATAGTGCCTGGCACCAGGTACTTTTTCCATACCTGCTCTGCCAGGGTCGTCAGACTGCATGCCACTGATTGGCTGGTCAGTAGTGTCACTCCACGAGTCATTAGAGTGTCTCATTCCCAAAAATCTAAACCGCCATTCTTGAAACTCGACAACGATGGAAATGGCTACAAAAAACAACGCAGTCTGACGAAAAGCCACAAGCTGAGCAGCAGGTGTCTCGTCGCTGTTCGTGTCGCATATTAATTACGTCATGGGACGCAGTTGCTGCCGAACAAACAGCAGTCTTCTGGGCTAAATATTAGCAGAACGTCAAAAACTGCTGCACTAGTTATCAGGTGTCTGTGACGACCATCTAAGGAGGAAACCTGCCAGCCAAGCTTGCTATAACCTTAATTCAATGCAATCTTATTTATAAAGCGCCAACAGCAACAATCGCTTCAAGAAGCTTTATATTAAACGGTAAAGACCCTATAATAATGACCCCTTTATGAGTAAGCACGTGGAGACAGCGGGAAGGAAAAACTCCCTTTTAATAGGAAGAAACCTCCGACAGAACGAAGCTCGGGGAACTATCCCGATCATCTGCTACAACCAGGTGGGACAGCTAATCACTTAGCACGTCTTCCTCTTATCGAAATATGATCACTTCTGACATCACGGGGCTATGTCCATCTTTTATATACAGCAGTTCATTTTACTGACCTGTGAGCAGAGTGCTGAGCCAATGTTAGGAGGTGCAACAAAACCTCCTCCAGGGACAAAACCCTTGCACCATCCTTCCACGGAAGCTCATCGCTGGAGCTCAGCACACACAAAACCTGCAGGACCTGAGAGGAGGAACGACATGACAGAGACAACAGGAAGAGCGAGTAAGTAAGATACTTAAGTAAGATACACACTGACGTAATCATATCATCCTTTTTCACCTCTCTGCCTCACGTACACACACATTACCAGAGCTACTGGTGAGGGAAGTTGCTCAGCGTCATCCATCAGCAGAGCTTTGGTGTCCTCTCTGCAGTACTGCTGGCAAGCTGCCCCAAGGGTATTTTTACCCTTCTAGGCAGATCCTCCCTATGCACACCCTAACCACGGGTACACAGCTGCCTCACACTCTCTCTCTCACACACACACACACACAAATACCTTCATGTGTACGGGTGAGCACGACAGGCACTTAGAGGTCTTGTGTCTACTTTTTGCATCTTAACCTTGTGCTTTATACTGTGCCCAGTCACTCGTACAGAGAGGCAGGCAGCTCACTGAGCGCGAGGAGGAAAAGACCTGTTTTTTTCCGCCACGCTAGACGCCTGTTAAAACACACACATCCAGGCGAGAACACATGTTGACATTCCAGCTGCATATCTCAATGATTATTATTTCTTTCAAGGCTCCAACCTGTTATTAGAGCTTTAAAATAAAGCTCACTTTATAGGATCTGTGTGGGCAGAGGGCAGGGCGAGCGGCTGCATGCAGTGTCTGTGTGTAAACATCTGCCTGTGTACTGCACTTTATGCATGTGAGCACTGAAAAATCGAGGGAGCGAGGTGGGCCCGTGAGGTTTCTACGCCGTCATTCTGACTGATTGATCTGATACAAATCAATTACCAACAAACACTGATTACATCACGGCTGATCAGAGAGAAGTCACAAAGTTGCTGTTATTAATCCATTTGGCGAATTTAAAAGCTGCCAAAATCTTTGTTTTTATTACACCGTCAATGAAGACAATGTGGTGCAAGAGGGGAGAATAATACTGAAACATACAGATAATTATGAACTCTTTCCCATTCTGCGAAGCATCTTTAAGCTTTGTTTCATTTTATTGTAATTATGTTGCATCGTGAGACTTTAATTAGCTTTTTCTCAGAGGACATTCTTCATGCAGAGGATATCTGCATGAAGAATGTCACAAAAAGCTGATGAGACAGGATTTTGTTATTCTTATTCCATCATTTATTACATTTTCCAGGTCCACAAATATTTTCCAACATAAATAAATCTGTATGTGAACGACTGACCGTGTTGGACCTTTAAAATCTGCTCTCATTGTAAGCACAAGGACACTTTGTTGAGGTACCATTCATGCAATTTACTGCATGTTGCAATAATAGATTTTATTAACTTTACAGGTAAAAACACTGAGCTAAGCTGGCTACGTTAGCACTGCAAAGTAGCAGAATGGTGAACACTGTGAGGCAGATCATTTGAAACTAAATCAGCGCCAATAGTGGACTTTGTCTCAACAAAAACACAAATTACGCTAAAATTAAATCAACCCAATTATGTAATGAAGTGGAAAATAGCTTGCTAGCATATCTGCCTTTATAGCAATGTTTTGCAGTCATTCAGTTACAGCATACTGCCCCCAAATGGCCTAAAAAGTCTATTTAGCTTTAAGCAAACTGCGCACACACACTGGCTCAAGAGCGTTAACCTATAAAAACAATAGCTCATAGTGTACACATAGATAATGATAATGACAGATAATAGTGTCCATATTTCAGACTCCTGTTAAAGAGTCACTTTGTGGCACAAAGTAGAGTCCAATACATACAACAGCTCATTTTTACTCGTCAGGGAGGTTGTGGTGGGTGTAGCCTATTCCATAGACAATATTTCACCAAGTCTATTGGTTCCTTTCAACTCCAGTGAGAGTCAGTAAATCACTGGCCAAGAAATGCCAAGACAGTGTCATTATTCATTTGGCCGCAGCATTTCTCTTTCTTTATTGCTTCATTAACTGAAAAACTTCCAATATATATAATATAACCCCCCCCCCCCTTTTTTGCAGTACTAATGGGATTATTTTAGTTGTAATCACAGCCATCGAGTGTGTATTTTTCACTGTTCATCCACCCGTCTGTCTGCTAACCCCGACAGCTGCTCTGACCATCTCTGCTGCTTCAGACTTTTACGGCCCGCTTTAACAAGCTCCCGTCTTGCGACATACTCGGCTGCCCACATACTCAAATATACACAGTCACAGTAAAGCATGCCAGCCCAGGCGAACAGACTTTCATAGCTGTAACATGCAAATAAATAGTGATGCCCACCCTGCATGAACAGGCACATTTGTAGTTTCCTGCTATAGTCTGTCCTGCAGGTCTAAGGAACTGGACCAGAGTCCATATATCTGCACGAGTCCTGAAAAGAACATGACTTTCCCTCAGCAGCTTTCCCATAATGCTTCACTGCAGATTAGGTTGAGCTATGGCAATTGGCCCATTGGGTTGGTGCGTCTATGGCGCAGAGGAGGCTCCACTTAACAGGCCCGACACATTAAACGTTAACTGCTGGCCTGTAAAGCAAAGCCTGGTGAAGAACGAGCCCAAGCAGACACATGCCAGTCTGCAGCAGCGCCGAAGTGCACAGCAGCGCCGAGTGCTGTCAGCTCTGCAGGGGTGTTAACGACAGACGTGACAGAGCGGGTCCGCTGGCAGCTTGTCGTCTTTGGGAAGAAATACAACCTTCTGTCCCCAAACAGGAAATAGGTCGCATTTTCCTCTCCAAAACCTGTTAGCGTGGAAAGCTACCAAGCCTCTCAAGAGTCAGTGTAAGTAAGTGAGCGAGTGAGTGAACCAGCTCACTGCCAGTGTGCTTGGCGTTTCCCCCTGTGGCCGATTAGCCTCTCACGCAAGGCTCTGCGAGATGGATTGGGATTTTAATCAGTTTGTAACCAGTGTCGCTATGATTCAGGGAAACTGTGTCAGATAGAAAAAAGGAGTTCACCATTGTGTGATGTTAGAACTTTAAGATTATGCTGCTGCTGGCAGCAGGCATCCACATACATCTATAAAACAACTGACATGTATACAGGCTCCCAAACAAAAAACACAACAAACAAATGAAACTCCTAGAATACGTTTGTGTAAATCTGTGTGTGTGTGTGTGTGTGGTCTCACCTTGGCCAAACACTGGGGGTGAGTCTCATGAAGAGCCAGACTGGTCAGGTTAGACTGGGTGGTCTCATCCAGCCACTCAGGCCTCCTCTTCCTTTCCTCCTCCAGCTTCCTCAGTAGCCCCTCTACTGCCAGCTCCCTCACCTCGTACTGCGGGCACTGCAGCAGATGGTCCAGGAGCTTGGTCTTCAGCTGGGGGCCGTCCCAGAGCTCAGGGAACTCCACACCGGCGCTGAGGCCCACCCGAGCCATGCTGAGGAGGTACTGGGTGCTGCCAGGCCCAAAGGTGGCAGAGGAATTGCAGGAAGTGACCAGTTCTGAGGCCGTGAGGACAGACAGAGTCTTCTGACGGAGTGTACTGACCTCTGAATCTGATAAACGCATGAAACATAATATTAGCTGACAGCAACAAACAAACAGTTATTTAAAAGTTATTTTTATTCCAAACTTACAAAGACAAACTTTTTAGAAACACTACCATGTAAATTAAAACCGGCCATGTTATCTTCTGTCAGCATTCATCTGATGATATCATACCACAACGCTTTGGTTTAGTGCCACAAACCCACACAGAGCAACCTATTAATAATGCCAGCTGGCTCCTAAATGACTAACCAGCAAACATTTCCCAAACAGCATGGTGTATGTACAAACAGGAATCAGATGAGAGATACAAGTTACTGGAAATACCAGTTTCAATTAGGCCTCCGGAGCTCTGTCACACCTCAAAGTTGCACAACACTGATACAAAAATAGCCCATCACACAACCTACAATATGATTTTATTTCTCCTCTCCATTGCTGCCTCTGGTTCAGATCCAGTATTCCTTTGAAAAAGGCCAAGTTCCTCTTAGAAGGTAGATCTGGTTTCCAAGTGCCTCTTATCCTACTTGGCACCAAGTAAGCATTAGCCAGTTTCTACCAACATGCCTTCGCTGTGAGGGCTTGTTGCTATCACCGGTCAAGCTAAAGCATTTTCATGAGTGTCTAATATGGTATTGATTGATTCATGACTTTTTGCGAGGTCACAGTAACATTATCACAGTGTCACAAAGCCTCCTGGTAGTTGTAGTCTTGCTCCCAGTGCACACAAAGTGAGAATCTACAGGATAGATAACCCTCTTAAAGCAGCCCATTGGTCGAGTTCACACTCATGATCTTGTTCTCTTTAGAGCTGTGTTTTTCATAGTTCTGTTTGTTGACATTCCTGTCAGTGTGTACTTGATGCTTGGGCTCTCCTTCCCAAAGGAAGACTGTTCAGTGACGTCAGAGATAACATACGAGGAGGACCGCGACACTAAAAGAATCCTGGATGGAAATCTACCGGAGAATTCTGAAAAACTATGATGGATGTCTCCCGACTCGGCCAATGCCAAGACTTTGTTAAGTGGCAAGAAATAAAAACTCTAATTTGCCTTTTCAGACACACCAACCTGGTCCTTGGAGTAACTCTGAATCACGACTGAAAGACAGCAGGTGATACAAGTTTCCTCCAAAATGTGGCTCGCCTTATCCTTAGTTTTCCAGGCATACTGTATCTACCCTAGGATAGACCCACAACACGCTGGGAAGACTATGTATCTCACCTGGTTTGGGAACACCTTGAATGCAGGTGTACCTTGAATGTACCCCCCAAACTCTCCTTCCTCCCGTTATTATTTTCAGACACTACAATTTGTAAGCAGTTGTATTGCAGTCCGATTTCTTCACAAGCTAAACACACACACACACCCCTTTGTGATGTGAACAGATGCATACAACAGGCCAAGCTGAAGAAGCCAGTGTCGTCTGTTCCTGTCTATTTTGACTTTTATTGGAAAGGCTGCGTCAGTGTCTGTTTGGAAAAGCCCATGGCTGTGCCAGCCCGGCCACCTGTGAACACGCACCCTCGAAGAGTGATGGACACACATGTGCACACATACGCGCACACTTCCTGTGAAATATAAGAAGAATCCAGAGGCGGGGCAGCAATATAGTAACCCAACGCCATGCTAACACCGTGCTCCTCCCTACAGTACTGTTTCAAGACTCCACACAGACCCTGCTTTGACAGCCAACTCAATTAGTTTAACACACACACACACACACACACACACACACACACACAGAAAGCTTATGAAACCCAGTGCAACTCAATCTGGCCCCACAGCGCCACTCAAAATGTGGCTTGACAAAAGAGCGGGAAATGCCGCATTCCTCCAGAGATGGGCTGGGTTACCGTAGAGATGGCCAGGTTATTATGGAACCTGATCCTCAAAGGGGGGTCCAAGGCCAAATAAGCATAGCCTAATGGTTATAATGGCGGGGTAAGGGCACAGTAATGACACCGATGATGAAGGGAGGAAAGAGAAGAGGATGACTGAAGGAGAAAGGGTGCGTGTCAAAAAGAAAACAGCTGTCGGTCAAGGTGGAACGAAGTGAAAAACAGTGTGTGCGTCAAAGGGTTTTAAAAACAGCATGTTGCCATTTGCTTGTCATATGCTGATACAGTCAACTATGATGCTCCGATCCTAGACAGACGACAACGCTACACGCACTGACGGCGAGCAACCTGAGATGCAAGAAAGCACAAAAATATGTTGAGTGAAGGTCAGCAGAGAAGAAAAAGAAGAAAAAAGTCCAGAACTGAAAAATCCCAAACCAGGGAGGAAAGGACAGAGAGCGAGAGAGGAAAAACATCATTAGTCAGGATGCAAAGCTGCTTTTTTATGATGGTCTTTATTAAAACTAGAGTGGCGGAGGAGGCAGGAGCAGCCAAGCGTTGCCCCAGTAAATGAAAGGCGTTCCTGTGAGGGCCATTTCACTGCGATTTTTCATGGCTGATCATAAATAGCCATTGTTCTCCCACAGCTGTGTTTATTTAAAATCTGTGTCTGCACTTGTGTCTCTTCATTACGCTCGTGTGGTAACCTGCAGCTGGACCGTGGCCAGACTCCATTAAGCCGTATTACCATGTGATATTTCGGGATGCTCTGGGATGAGGTCGGGCTCGTGTGACTGCAGCTTGAGAACGAGGTTAATAAACGACACGTAAATGCAGGTCTTAGCGAAGAGCTTTAGTGCAACGTGATGGTGAATTTCGCACATTTACAGACTGCTCAAAAGAATGTAAACTACTTATGGAATTAACTGTGAATTTTTAGCCATATTAGCAGCATGGCTCGAATGATGGCGGCACCGATTGTTCAAGCCGGAAATATAAAAAACTATTAAATGGAATGGGATGAACAATATGTTAGGTATTGTTAATCAAATGACCCGTGAGCTATTTTGCCATCAGATTAACTAATTGCAAATAATTTTAATCTAACATCCCAAGTTTTGTCTCAACATCAGTTCAGAAGCCTGTGACCAGGGCAGATCCCAAGATTTTTAGAGCCCACCGGCCAGAAAATGTGCTAGGGCCCCCCCACTGCCTCAAACCACCATCTGAATATGTACCCAACCACCAAGTTCTTATTAGTCCTTTAAGAACACTTCCTGTGCTAAAATAAGATTAAGCCCTTCTGCCGAAGTGATTAAACTCACCTTCATTGGGGATTTTTAAAAACCTTTTAACCCTTTTTGATAAATTATTACATTAGTTTTCTGTTTATTGACTAACAGATTAAGCGAATAGTTAATGCAGCACTTTTAGCAGCTCCCTTACTCCAAAGGGGTTGCAGCCGTGGATGGATCCCCATATTTTGACCTGACAAAGCCTGATGCAAAGCTCCAGGTCTGAGACCATCACAGAGTATGCTCCTATTCTTAAATCAGGGATCTTTTGCCTGTCAGTGATATTAGCATTAACCATGAAACCACACAGCAATATTAGTAACTGATGCAGCGCTACTATTCTATTTAATTCAAATGCCATCCGCCTCTACATTATTTTGTATCTAGTATCAAGCCGCAACCTTCAGATCTAAAAAAAACTATTAAGCTAACATGAAACACCAAAAACTGCACTTCCTCAAATGGCCACTTGAGGCTTCATCCCAAACAATTACAGCATAACAAAGTAAATCTTTGCCATGCTGTAATTTTATTTAATGGCCTGAAGGGGGCAACTCCTTCAACTGCAAAAAGACATCTGGTTGTATATTAAACTGTCTGGAGAGACCCCGTGGCTACTTAAGGTGCAACCTTTGTAAACACCCTCCTGATGACTTTATGGGCTCAGCTGCAAGTTTCAGGTCTTAGTGAATAACATAAAGCTCATTATGTGATCATCATCATTCTGAGAAACAGAAAGGAGGATGGACTAATGATCATCACAACTTAATAGTCAATAAGTGTGTGGTGTTGCAAGTTTCTCAGACGGAGACACCCTTCGCTTGTTTAGCACATACAGTTTTAAAACAGAGCAACGGTGAAAACACTAAGTTTGATAACAAGACTTCACTAATCACTGGGTGGCATCATGGTACAATCTATATTAAGCACTATACAGATTAGCATGCTATTTATTACATGCAATGTGCAAAATCAAGATGGTCCTCTGTTAAACATTAGCATTTAGCTTAAAGCACCACTATACCCTCACAAACTGTTAGCATGACTGTAGGCTCTTGAAAGCTCTACAGATTTGTGCTGAATATTTGGCTCCAAGGAGCAACCTGATATCTCTAATAATCAAGGGGAGGCAAACAGTGGGGAAATGGCTCACCATCTCTCTTGTCTGAGCAGGACCACCAGAACAGTTCAATTTCTGGGCTCAAAGCGTGCAAAGACATAAGAATAAAGAGAATGCTAACCACAGTAAAGCAAACATCGATCAGGGTCTGCGGTTATGCTGATTTCCCCTGCATATCTGTCATGTTTTAGTACATGAAATTCAAGACTTGAACAATCCTGTTTTACCCTGGTGGTATTAGCTTTTCATCGAAGACACCCAAATTTTCAAAGAGTACAAATGCTCTGGAGTTCAAATTTTGGCAGTCCGTGAAAAACAACTGATTGCACATGCAGGAAAATCAAAAGCCTCAGCATAGAGTGATGCTGCAGAGAACCGAGTTCATATGGTCTCAGAGCGCGACTTTGCTTATCCTGTGTGCACGCAGAAGAGAGGAACACAAGTGCTATATGTGTGATGGTCTGTTATACACTAAAGGTCAAATATTTGAACTAAACGTAACCACAGCATCTGGTTTAGGTCAACCTGGGCCAACCTTGCAGTTTGTGGTTTATGGGAGGACGGGTACTGAGCGGGTGCAGAGGGTCAGCATTCTGCTCCAGGAAACACTGAACTCAACAGCTACATCCAGCCCAACACCAGAATCATTTTTACCACAGCTCATTTTTAGAAGTGTCACTGGGAAATATACACACTTTGAATATTATGCAATGCCCGAGATCATATGACGAAGGGTGGGTGAGTGTTCTATATAGTCGTTGAGGAGCTGTACCACAAAACTGGGAGAAGAGGCGTGCTGCTGCTCTATTAGCGCTTCCCATAGCCCACTAAAAGCTGGTTGTAAAGACGCTTTGCTGTGTCGAACTAGAGTTCTGGCAAGATGCGTGCACGTGCTCTCACACGCAAGCACACAGCTGGATTTCACATCAGCCTCCACCGTCATTACCCAAACTGTGAAAAACAAACCCCAGACGCTACGTGTGTGTGTGTGTGTGTGTCTGACAAGTGTGAGAGAGCGGGCCCTCTTATTAGCCTAAAACACTGGCCCCACATATACATCTGTCCTAAAAATAAAAGGAAGCTAAAAGAAAAAGAGCTGTTAAATAATATTTCTGAAAAACAGGCAAAAAAGACAAAACATGAAATACAATTTTAGATGAAAAGAGAAGCACTCAAATTGCTTTTTATAACCACTTTTGTTCAACATTTAAGTGCTTTCTATCTAACACTCTCACTCCGATTAACACATTGGAATCAACTTGGGGATTGTCCAAGGATACTTAGGAATGCAGACTGGATCAAACCAGTTAGCTCCGACCTTTCCCGTCTCATGTTTTCTCTACTGGCTGGTTTGCTAACCACAGACAAAACGGTGGGAAAAATTAACCAATGGTTCTCGGGTACGCTTTCTCTCATTTGGCGAGCAGGTCAGAAATCAGCAGAGATACTATATAAGCCACACCCCTATTAAAAGCCAGACACAATGAATCAGCCGTCAGTTGTGTAATGTATGGGTAAAATGACAGGATGTTCAACCCAACACCATTTCGAAGGCTTTTATACATTTCTTTGATACAGAACGCAGGCCAGGTCACTGTGGTGGGGTGGCATTTCCCCAACCCTGCTGTATTTCACTGCAACTGCAGTCAGCAGTTCATCTTCTGCTGTGAGCTGGAGAGTTACAGGAGCTGGAGAACTGGTTCAGGTGACCATACGCTGAGCTCACTGAACAAAATAAGGGCTACAGTTGGCAGCTACTGTCTAAGATGGTGGAGCTAGTCTATCCACAGTATGAAAGAACAACTGCTCCAAGTATTTAGTACTTTTATCTTACAGGTTTAAAATGCTCAATTTTTATTCCCTAAATCTTCCAGATCAATAGTCGTCAAGTCAAGTAGCCTCCTTTTTTCAAGCTCTTAAGACTACCATGACCTGGATGACTACAAATCTACACAGACTTGTGGAGAACTAGTCAATAAGCTTGTTTTTTTTTAAACAGCTAAACCACTGCTTACTAATGATCCCTAAGCTTATGAGCTGTGAGCAGTTTGATTTGTGCACCCCAGTTTTATGATTATAACGAGGTAAAGCTCAGCATTTCACACAAAAACATTAAAGATGCGGTCAGGCCACTCAAGTCCAAGACATCTGCAGAGTGGTGTATGCTACAGTATTTCATAGGAGGAGGGTGAGCAAGTTATTCAGCTCTTGGCGCTAGACTGCAGATGGTGCACAATTCCCCAGAAAAAAAAAATCTTAAAGCTAAATGAGTGGAAGTATCCAAATATGGAGCCACACGGCTTACCAAGCTATCACACATGAACATCAATCAGATGTGCTAAACTTTCTTGAAGCCTAATTATGACAACATGGTTTTTTGGATGCACTAAGAATAAACTTCAAGGCTTTTTTTTTTTTAATACAGCACTCACATACCACACATGTATGGCATGTACAGCGAATGTGACAGGATGCTATAATGATTCCTCTCCATAATGACTGGGAAGGGATTGCTTTGTAACTGCACTGTAGGAAATCCATAATCTTCAGCTGTCTCATTCTGAAAAATGCATACTTTTTAAGTTACTATCTTATTAGTAGGTCGCTTCATTTTTTACAGAGTTTTGGAAAGCGATGCGTTTGGGTGGCGGCATTCAGAGAAAAGTACAGTGAGCATTCAGTCCTTGGAACAACCAGGATGAAGATAATCATTTGCTTTCATAAGAACTGCAAAAATCAAAGAAGCAGCAATGAATAGAGCTTGTAGTTGACTGCAGTGCTGTGCAAAAGTCCTGAGCCAACACTCATTTCTTTGTATTTTGATCGGAAAATAATTATTCTTCAGTACAGCCTGAACTCTCCCCAGGAAGCTTTGGAACGCTAACTTTTTTCCCACTCGACAAAAGTTAACGTGAGGGTTCCCGATGGTTAGGGACAAATGCAACTGCATGGCAGGATGCAGTAAACGGACCAAACTTCAGTCAGAAGAACAACTGAGATAATTCATCAATAATGCGAGGTTAGTCATTAATATACTGCTGCATAGTTACATCGTAAGGTTTTAAAAACTGAGCTTTAAAACAGAGAGAGGCCGACAGTGATCACTGCCTTCTTTTAGGGGCTTGTTCAGATTAAATAGAACAAGATGCAAAGCATTTAAACATGTTAAAAACACAACAGTCTTAATAAATGCAGAGTAGTTTGGACCCGGAAGCAGGGTTCATACGTCATCATTTAAAGACCGGATTCCGTTCTGTCGGGATGATCATACACTGCTTCAATAATGTTGCAGTCCAGGCTCTGGGGACGACAACCCATAACTGATATTGTTCCATTGTGTGTTTTTCTATCCACGTATGCTTTTACTGCATTGGCAGAGTGTTTGGGGATCATTGTTATGCTGAAAAAGGAATTTAGTACTAAGCATATGTTTTCCAGATGTGGTGATCTATATCTGACACTACATTTCTGTGTTCATGATTCCATGAATTGTGTCAGCATCTCCAACACCACAGGCTGAAACGGTCCACTGAGACCATTTCTAATGGGGCCTCGGGTCCTTGTATCAGGTCATGCTGGATTGTTTCCTGTTCTTTAAGGGTATGACTTTCAGATACCGTTCATCTGCAGAAGGTAGTTTATACGTCTGACCCTTCTTCTTTTGTTTTCCACTTCTTTATATCCTTGAGTAAAAAACAAACAAAACAACCATTGCTTTAAAAATGGTCAGGTACAAGAACTGGACAAATAAAATGATTAAAAAAATATAGTTCAAAAGCAAAATTCCCATATGGAGACTGGTTGTGTGAAAAAGTCTGGGTCCTTGGAAACAAACAGTGAGGGGTGGCTCGAGACTTTTGCACTGTAGATGTTGAAACATTGGTGCTCTCTTGTCCACATCAGAAATACCACTCAGTTAAACAAATCATTGATTTTAAAAAGCGCAACGACAGGTAACTGCTCTGAGAAGTTACGATGGCTCTCGCCACTAGCAGCATCACACCTCTGTGACGGGAAGTTTAGATCTATATGTAAGGTGGATTGGCAGATGACAGCCGTGCTAACCAGTGCGTTTCTGCACGTTTCTGCACCTAGAATAGCAGCTGTGCCGCAGTAAACTGTCATATAACCACTCAACCAGAGCGGTACCTAACCACACTCTGCACAGGCCTGTAGACTCTGACCTACAAGGAAAGAAAGCTGCTGCTACTAGCACTGCTAAAGGTAGCCACACTCTTGAAACTGCATCCGCCACATTAACGGCCACTAAAATATATCTGGAGACTTATTTTAGTATTTTGTACTTGTGCATCCACTTCAAGCCAGTCACTGCTAACCAGCTAGCCTTCCTGTTGTGTGTTTTCCAGGGGTGCTCTAGTGGGGGTCCCTGATAACTGCTCTGTTTTTAATCACAAAATAAGCCTACTTAGATAAAAAGAGGGAACCGTTATATGGTTATATTAAATAAATTATATATTTAAATAAGACAGTTGTATGGGGCACATGCACACTCATGAAAAACATCTTATGAACGATTCAGAGACAAATCACAGCAACATTTAAAGGATGCTTAAACTGTACAAAGATCCAATTCCTGGTTGCAAATGGCTAAACGTGCAATATTTATATTAGGGATGTGAGACTGTACATTGTGAGCCACATATAGCCCACTTTGATCTTGAGTGGGCCGGACCAGCAAAACTCCCCTTTCTGCCAGCGTAAAGAAGTTAAACTACACACGTAATCCTTGATCCTTCCTCCAAAGTTTTGCAGTGAGCCGGACTGGATTATTTGCTGGGCCAATGTTTGACAACCCTGATGTATATGAACAGGGGTCTATAAAACTGATTTTGACTTTTTTTCTTGACTTTTCCTCTAATTTTTTTCCTCCTTTTTTCAAGTTAAAAGACTAGAAAATTGAAGATCGTGTCTACACACAGCACACGAATACTGATGGGGCTGAAAAGAATCAAAGTACGTGTTGCAGTTTACCAGAACAGAACAAATTAAGGCCAGACTCCAGTCTTAAGCGGCTGTTTCATCATCATCATCATGTGAAAGCACACTAATGAAAACAAGTTCATTTTTGTTTGATTTTTACCTCCTGTTAGTGTCCGGCTTCCACTCTCCTCTCTCTCTCCTGCTAAAGCTTTCAGTTTATTTTACTGGCAAGGCTGGAAAGCAAAGAAACAGCGGGCTGGCAGAGGTGGAGATGAAGCAATGGACAGAGGGGGTTTTTTATGAGTCAGCACAGATCAAAGAGCTGGAGCAGAGAAATGTGTGCACACTCATGAACAAAGAGCTGTGTTCAGAGCTGAGAGGAATTGGCTGGTAAATGCAAAGTTCCTACTTAATGCAGGGAGCCAGTTAAAAGAGGGGAGGGAAAAAAAGTAATATTGAAAAAGGGGATTGTTCACCTTCTTTTCCTCTGGTGCCAGGCGCTCTTAAGAGCCTGCTGCTTTCAAATGAACTTCCAAAACCTGTGGCTTTTTAAATCTGATTCAAGTGAGAAGTGCAATTACACAAGAGGAACAGGGGGAGTGATTAGAGGCGAGGAGCAGGAACAAAAAAGAAGGAGAAATAAAAAGGCCACCACCAGAGCGGGTGAAGCCAAAGACAGACTTATGATAATAATCGAGGCATTAGAGGTGTGTAAGCTCGAGGCTGCTTATTTAGTTATGTAAGGAGGAGAGCCAAGTCAGGCCAATCTACAGGCTTGTTTGGAGAAATCCTCGGTATTTCCACTGTCAAGACCAACATGTGTTCAGCACATGGCCCACTGAAAACATCAGTGCCCTCCTCCCCTTTCCCTCTTTCCTCTCTGTACAGCGCTCCTCCATAAACTGGGTCACAGGCGCAACCCCACCATCTGTCACAGATCGCTCGCCTTCGGTTTCACATTCCTCCAGCGTGGAGACCCCGCAAGTCTGCGTGCGTGCGCACATGACCGCACAAGCGTGCACACACACGCACCAGGAGGCTTCTCTGAACTACCCGATACACGAGGCAGACTCCTGTCAACAATAAGTCTAAATGGACAGCGCAGCGGCGCACAGCCTCGCCAACAAAAGTTGCATGGTTGTCCGTTCAGATGATGAAAGTTCCGACGTCAAATTTGAAGCAAATGGACTGAACGCAGCTGCTGCTTGCTGAGCTGGTGAAATGCCGGGCAACGCCGTGACAAGCAGCAAAACTCAAATATCCATCACTCTGTTCGACTAGAATACACAGAACCCAGAAAAGATCTTTTAACAAAGACATTTTACTTTTGTCAGCAAGAACGTTTAAATAAAAGGAAGCTACAGAGGAAAGTTTAGGAAATTTGGTGGACAGGTGGAGCATGAGCGAGTGGGCAAATAGGAACACCAGATGTAGATCGCTTCATTTCAAGTTGTCAAAGTTGGGATTTTATCTTCTGGCTCCTATTTTTAGTGTTTCTAAGGCAAGCTGGAATGTTTTAAACAGCACAGCAACATTCATGGCCAGTTAGCTAACATGACAGTGATGTAACAGTCCTGGATGTGTACTCTCGAGCACAGCACCTCTGACTTCTGCTCTGATTTTAAGTGAGAGGACGTTAAAGAGAAATGATGTTCAACACTTTAACTGAGGGTAGGACTTTTGGTTTTGTACAATTTTAGAGTGAATAAAAGGAAAAGAGGCTCTTGTAAAATTGATTTCAGCTCTAAGATAACTCCTACAGAAGCGTCAGGGCTATGTCCTGTTCACAGTCCTCTTTAGGGTGCCTAAAGAACACCACTTTATTAGGTACACGTTCTTGGTATTATGCTGAACCCACCGTTGTCTTGAGAACTGCCTGAATACTTTGTGTTGTCAATTCAACACATCCAGGATACCAATCTCCTGTTCCACCCCATCCCAAACGTGCTCTATTGACAGTAGAGGCCATCTGAGTGCAGTGAATTCACTGAAATCTTAAAGAAACCAGTTTGAGATGATCTGAGGTTTATGATATGTTGCGTTATGTTGGTGGAAGCAGGAAGATGGATACACTGTGCTCATAAAGAGATGAACATGTGGAGCAACAAAACTCAGACAGTGACTTTTAAATGACGCTCAGTTGGTGTTGAGGGGTCCAGAGTGTGAAGCACTACACCACCAGCAGCCCGAACTAATGATACAAGGCAGGACCCTACAAACCAAATACTGCACCAGAAATGGACTCGGACCAGGTTTTTTCACATCTTCTCATGTTTGGTGAACTCATGCTTCAAGGCTGTTTTGCACTTAGAGATGATCTTCTGCATACTTTGGCTGCTGACATGTATTTGTGTGGTTCTCCAGCTGCACACAACAAGGCACTTCAGAGGGTCATTAATATGGCCCCCAAAAATCACTGGACATCCTCTTCCCTCCCTGAAGGACCTGTACAGCACTCGCTGTCTCAGGAGGCCATGGGACTGCACACACCCAGGACACCGGGTGTTTAAGCTCCTGAGAGTCAGGCTGCTGAGGTCGTGGACAAACACACTGAAGGACAACTTTTACAACAGCCCTAATCAATGCTAACAGCTCACCTGATTGGTTACCTCCTTGGACTTTTGGGGGGGCAATAACAATAATGTGCAATAAACACTCATTCTTTTATTTATTTATTAAGACATTCATTTTTTGCTCATACCTTTCTTGCACTTTTTAAAAAACCCCACTTTAAGTTATTGTGTTGTGTTTAGTTGCGCATAGTATTGATGTGGGACAGTTTCGTTGTACTATTACCGTATTTTCCGCACTATAAGACGCACTTAAAAAACTTTTTAAAAAATCGACAGTCCGCCTTATGTACGAATTCTGGTTGTGCTTACTTTTTTTTTTTTTTCTTTTATTGTTTATTTTATTGTTTATTTTATTTTTACTTGCTAGATATGGGACAGGGGAAAAGAAAAGGGAGAAAGAAAGAGGGGGAAAAAAAAAAAAAAAACAGCGGAGAAGAGGGACGGGGATATAGGGCAAAAAACAAAAACCAACAAAATAAGCAGACAAAAAATACATATATCGATCACCTGGATCACCTGTTGAGAAAGAAAAAAGAAAACAAGCAGAAGAAAACGAGAGTAATAGAATAAACAACATCACAATGATATATGGGAATATAACACTAAATACTTAATATTAAACATTATTGTGCAGCACGTAAGATCGACAGCGCACAGTGTGCTTTGAGGTAGGAGCCAAAAAGGGTGTAGTTTGTGTGTGTGATCACCCGTGTGTACACCTGTGAGCATGAGCGCGCTTGTATTTAAAAGGTTCCTTAATGTAATGATCTGCTAGAGGGTGTGGGGGGCCACAGTCCCATCCTCCAGGGCATGAAGCAGGTATGGAGGAGATCAAAACTCCAGACATCCAGAGGGCCCCAGAACACAAGAGACCAAGGAAGACCAACAGAGGGGCAGCCGCGCCACTGTCCCAGAAAGAGCTGAGGAGAGTCCCAGATGAGGGATCACTCAGCAGCCGCGGAGCAGAAGCCAGGGGGGGTTGCAGTGACGTGCCCGTGAGCTCCGCCGGCAGCCAGCTGTGCCTGAGTGCCCCAGGTTCCAGGCCCCGATAAGCAGCCACCAAGGAGTGAGCCGGTGTGTACCCGGACGCCCACCCCCGGACACAAGGAACCACCAACGCACCGATGTCTGAGGGCGTCTGCCACCGGCAGGGGAAGTGGTGGGGGGAGATAGGCCTCCAAACCTTGGAGGGCCTGAGATGTCCCCAGAGAGGTGGCGTCTGATACCCAACCTGACATATAGACACAGACATACAGGCACACTCAAATACAAACATCCATTCCCACCCTCATGCTCTCATAGGCAATTACTCCACACTCAACCAACGTGGAGACAGACATAAAGAGACGCTGTACACACAATCACACTCCCCAAGCGTACTCTAAGAACCGGGTCTAGGTACCCTTGCCCCTGGAGGGGGAAACTGCACCCAGACCCAGGTGGTGTTACCCTTTTCCCTGCAGTGGGGAGAAGCAGACTGCCCCGACTCCGCAGCAGCAGGGAGGCCCCACACCCCAGACCCCAGTCGGACGGCCAACTCCTCCTCCTAGCCCCCCCGCTCCAGCAGGCCGCAGAGACCGGGGGTGTGAGAAGACTCCAAACCTCCCTCTACCCGCTCATATGTAGTGTTGATGTATATGTGTTCTAAGGTGCAATTAAAACCCAGGAGGGCATGGAGCTACCTGCCAGAGAGCAGCAGGTAAGCGCATAGCCCCTCCTGATAGCCCTCAATGTCTACGTGTATTTAAAATTGAGAGGTGGGCAACGACGCCAGGGGTGAGGTGTACACCCTGATGGTAATTTGGAGTCCGTGTTGTGAGCCCACCCCCAAGATCCTATATGTATGTGTTATGAGAGTGTGAGTAATGTGAATGTCTAAGTTGTGAGATAAAATTGAGGCAGAGGCAGCCAGAAGGGGACAGAGGGGGGGGATGCCTCCTCTGCACCCTGGTGACACACCCCTACCCCAAGGCCCTGCATGTGTGGGTGATTGTGGTGGAGCGGGAAGAGGGAGGCAGCTGGAGATGGGGAGGGAAGAAAGGGAGGGGCAAGTGACCCCTCCCTGGGGCCAGCTCCCCCGCTGACCCCAGTAGGCACCCCCATACTCTGCAACCCGCCAGGGAAAGGGGGCCCAGGCCCATCCGGACCAGGGCCCAGTGCAGCAGCGCCGCCCGGCCCCACAGAGCCCGGGACAGCCCACCCGACCCCACTACAGAGAAAACTGCACCCACCCCATCATCCACTCATCATCCAATAGACGCCCAGGCTGAGATCTTCCTCCACCTCTCCTATATCACCCCCTCCTGCAGAGAGAATTCCTGAGGAGAGGAAAGCTCCTGCAAGATATGACAACCTCCCCCACCAGTTGAAGAGTCCCCCAGGTGGCTCGATGCACTGGCGGCGCCCTGTGCCAGGGCTGGGCCCCCATATACCCACCCGCCCACAACCCCAGCAACACACCAACCAGGACCCGAGCCCCCGAGGCCCGGCCAGGGCCCCAGCCCAGAGACGGAGCGCCCCCAGAACCTCACGCCCGTCCCGGACCCACCCAGGGGCAGCCAGGCTACCAGGTCAGTAACCCACGTCCGTCAGCACAGACCCTCCCCTAGCCCCACTGCACGCAGCCACGAGGAAACCGTCACCTAAGAGCCAACAGAGCCCTTAATTGGCCATGACCGCTACCCCGGGTTGAGCCCCCCAAGGAAGATGGTTGTGCTTACTGACCTCGAATCGATTTTATGTGGTACATGGCGCTCAAAAATCTGTCAAAAAATGTTTTAGTACGACTTTGGTAAGATACGAAGCTGCACCGGTTGATGGATTGTCGGAGCATTACGGCTGCCGTAGTCAGGAGCCTCGCGGAGTAATCTGGGTCCAAAACTCCATCAGCTTCAGGTCCCAAAGTCAAACGAACACTGCGGCATCACTGAGAGTTAAAAACTGTCTAAATTATTTTATCTTTAATAAAATGATCAGCGCTGCTGCTTTACCAGGTGTAACAATTATGTTTAACATCCAGGCATGAAAACAGGATTTATTAAATTTAACAGAGTTAGAAGTTAGCAGGAAGTTAGCTCGCTAATTCCCACCTAAACACGATATACCATGTTCTGACTGGATAGCTGGTACATAATGATGTGCTACGTTATCACTAGCAACACAGCTATGTTAGCATAACATAAACACAGTGAAGCTGGAGGATGAATGCGAATGCTTGTTTTGTTTAATGCGCCTTATGGTCCGAAAAATACGGTATATTAGGTATGAGTGTGCACTGACAATAAAAAGTTATCTTATCTTATTCTTACAAGTGGCTACTGTTGCCTTCATATCATGTCAAAGCAGTGTGCTCCTTCTCCTTTGACCTCAGAAATCAACAAGGCATTTTCATCCAGAGAACTTTCTCTGGATATTTTCTCTTGTTAGGACTGTTCTCTGTAACGATGCCTGTGTGTGCCAGTTTCTGAAATGCTCCAATCAGCCGCTCTGTCCCCAACAACCATGCCACATTCAAAGTCACTTTGATCTCCTTTCTTCGCAATTCTGATGCTCAGTTTGAACTTCGGTCTTAACCATGTCTACAAGTCTAAATGCACCGAGTTGCTGCCATGTGATTGACTGAGTAGATCACAAAGTGGCTTTTGAGTGTTTGTAACCCTAACAGTTCCTAATGTGGTTCAGAATTATTACTGTAACTTCACTCTTATTAAACTTATTTAAATGATAAATCAAAACATCTGGCTGTGCTTTTAGTGTGCAGTGATCCTGAGCCGTTATGTCCTTTATGGAAACTTCATCAGACTTGAATTTTTGGTGTCATCTTTACAAGTTCAGTAACAAACACCTAAACCATCCTGATCCAGACTGGATCAAAGTGGATGATTAAAATACAGCTTTTTGGCTTCGATGATCAATCTAATCAGCTTGTGTTTTACACTTGGACAAACCTTTTCATGTCACTGTATGTGTGTCACCACGTGGTTGTGGGTAGTGTGCAGGACTTGCGTTTGTGTCACGCTCTGCATATTTCTGCAGGTCTTCATTAAAACTCCGGTGAAAAGTAGTGATCCCACAATTACTACTCACCTTCCAGAATGCTGATCTCAGGCCCACACAGGCACACCAACACATCCACAAAGGCTCCTCTGGTCACCACACAGCTGTTCTGTCTGAAAAGAGAGAAACACGAGGCCGTCTTTGATCCAGCACAGAAAATTAACTGAAATCGGTTGAACCTCAAAAGCCGTAGAAACATTTGGACACGTTGGGGGAAAAACAGAGTTTGTGTTTAAGAGCTGTTAATAATGAAGGATCTCTTTTATTAAGTAGGCTGCTTAAATGTTCCTAAACTGCTTATCGATTTAAAGAGATAACACTGCAGCCTCCAGTCACTGATCATCTGTTTCCCATTAAGATCACAGACGAAGATTTTCTTCACGAACCGGCTGATGCCTTACCACAAACTGTTGAATTAGGGCAATGGGCATGGCCAACTCGGTGCATTTATTGCTTGTGAGAACGTTCGTGATCTCTGCTGTAACTGAGTGTGGGCTCTGTGGCTCATGCCGCTTTTGCACAGCACTGTATGACCTTCAGGAGGTAGATAAAATCCATTTAAATACCTTTTTCCCAGCCATATCCAGTCTGCTCCCTACACAAATGTATGCAGCACAAAGTGTTTACATTCACTCAGTAGGGTGTCAAGCTTTAAGCTTTCAATTTAGTTGAGCAAATTAACAAACCTGCCAACATAAATATAACATATAAAGTCACAAAACGCCATAAAATTCAAACATAAGCTAAAGACAAAACACACCCTGGACCTACAGTTCAACAGTCAAACAAGCGAAACATCTAAAAATTCACCAGATAAAATAAATCAGAGCAAAGGAAACAATCAGCTGAAATGACCACACGGTTGAGTAAACACCTCTCTGAGAGAGGCTTCAAAAAGTGAACATTAGAAACAGCCCTGCATGATTTTTGTGTTGCACTGCAACAGTGCGAGTTAGGTGTTCCTAATAAACTGGAAACTTCATACACTGCAAACATCTGAAAGCAGTGGCAGCTTTGTCACATTGGTCACATCCAAGGCCTTAATAATCGGGACCCGTCTTATCTGACAGACCTTATAGTACCATATGCCCCAACACAGCACTTCACTTTCAGACCGCTCGCTTACTTGTTGATCGGTAACAAGTAAGGTCCTGAACGCCTCCTGGGTGAGGCGTTCAGGACCTGTAAACCTGGGATGAGCCCCTGGAGCTGGCTTTGGAGTGCGGAGGTGGCCGGGGAGAGTGAAGTCTGGGTTTCTCTGCTTGTACCGCTGCCCAAGGATGGCAATAACAGATGGAGGCATGGATGGTGTTTGTTTTTCCTGCAAGTCCTGAGTGTCAGTGCGGGTCAACACAAGAAGGAAAACAAAAAAAACCCAAAGCTGTTCATCAGCTAATCAGCAAAACATTTAATCTTTCCACTGAACGATACATAAACCACTTAATTGTACTGACACAGACAAACAGTTACTGTTATTAGTGGGTCAGTAGCTCACGGGATCAGTCACTGAATGGCACAGTGATTTGTGTTCTCATTTTTGATGAATCCTGATGGCTGAGAATAGGCCAGAATCATATGAGTTGCCCCCAGCTCTGTCATCCTAGACGGGACTTATTTACTGAATGTCACTGGAGTTTTCACGCAAAGGCTTCAAAACACGAACGACTTGGTGTTATTTCCTTTTTATTCCTGCCCTGCACATTAGTGAAGTAAAGCTCTCGCTGCTGTCATATTATTTGTAAACGTCGACATTCTGTATCGCCCTGTGTGGCCGCTGCAAAGTGTGTGCGTTCTATCAAGATTGTGACCACAGCGCTGCGAGAGGCCGCGAGTGTGTGCGAGAGAAAACAACAGAGACAGTGTGCGAGCTTGACGTCATGTTTTCATCACTCGGATATTAATAACGCGCACATGCCCCCACATCAGCCGCCTGCACGCTTAATACACGCACACATGCACAATACCCGAGATGGAGCACGGTTAGAGTGTGTGTATGAGAGAGAGGAGCGACTGTTGGTTAACTAATGACAGATTCTGGCAGCGATGAGTCCTGTGAATGTGAGCTAACATCATCAAACACGCTGTAAGAAGTTGAATCGTTAGATCGCGATCCAAACTATACACTGGAGAAGGTCCTAACAGGCTGACGCCGGCCCTTCACGACGCCAGCGTCATCGCTGCAGCGCGGACACCCTCGCGGAGCCAGAAAAAGTCCAAAATGACACAACACAAGGATCGGTGTGAGGCCAAAACCCAACACTGACTCAGACCAGACGAACAATGCATTCCGTCCTTTTTGGAAGGCGGCTGCCTCAAATTAGTGGTGATCTGGATGAGTTTGGGAGGTTTTCTTTTCCCAAAAACAAAGATACTCTGACCTGTGATGTCCTTAGATCTGGGCGCCGGGCTCCCGGCGCCGGGCGATCAAACAAGCAGACTCTGGGTACGCTCTGGTGAGCAAGAATTCACCTCGTCATCTTAATAAAAGCTCATCAGTGTAACCAAGCAGAGCTAGTAGGGCTAGTGTTGCTAACCCAGTGGCGCTGTGTTATCTGCTGTAGGGCCTGAGCACAGGAGACCTAAACCTGACCTCAGACAGAAGAGGAGGAGTTGGTGGGGGGAGGGTGGCAGGTAACTGTGCCCCAACTTGAGGCCTGGACTTTTAGCAGGAGGGCAAGAGGTAGAGGGAAAGTAGGGGGGGAGAAACTGCATGCAGATGGGTCAGCAGGCGGTCTCTTTGAAATGGAAGCCGGGGCAGGACATGAAGCGGACAGGGCCGGGGAGGGGATGCACGATGAGACAAGGAGCTATTCTTCTGGCGAGGGAGCTGGAAGAGAGGGATGGATGCTTATCTGTGTGTTTGTGTGTGGGCGTGTTTAGGATTACCGAGAAGCGAGCCACATGCGCTGACAGAGAGCTTCACCGATGTCGCTTCCTGCTGGCAGGGGTCTGTGTGAGTCAGTCTGGTAGGAGCGCAAGAGAAACAGCACCTGCAGACCGACACGTGCACACACACACACAAATTGAAAAAGACAGAATGGATATTTATTATACATGAGTCAGAGTCACAGAGAATTATCTACAAGCCCTACAGAAACAGACTAAACTCCACTCATCTTTACATCTTGGCAGAGTGATACATACACATACATGTTACTGATACTCTGTTGTTCGAGTGTTTTTTCCCTCTTTTTCAACCACATTGTGTGGCAGAGATCTAATAAAAAGAGTCTGATGCATGTAGACTGTAACTACTGAATCACAAGCTACAGTGTGTAAGTGTAGATAAAAGATGGACACTTGTAGGACGTACTATCAGTGAAATGAATTGTGGTTTGCCTTAGGCTCTAAAGGGTAAGCCACGCAATGACATCACACCTTAAAGTGATAGTGTAACACAGCGGTCCCCAACCTTTTTTGCGCCACAGACCGGTTTGTGCCCGACAATATTTTCACGGACCGGCCTTTAAGGTGTCGCGGATAAATACAACAAAATAAAACTAGTACCCGTACCGAAAAAAAGAAGATTTATTCATAACACACGTGAAAAGACCCAGGAAAACCGAGTTAACGAAAAAAACGATAACAAAATAACGCTAAAAACCGATCAAAACCCTGAAAACCATACATTTCACACCCGAGTCTCAACTCTCGCGGCCCGGTACCAAATGACTCACGGACCGGTACCGGTCTGTGGCCCGGGGGTTGGGGACCGCTGGTGTAACATGTTTGGGTTTGCACTCAGTCTTAATAGGTTCATTACGAAATGAAGCATCAAACCACTACTGATGGGGATTTTCTACTGTTGGCTATATGACTGCATTTGGCAACAGGGTGAGCTCCTAAATGTTGGACTAAAGGGTGAGAAAACACTGTGCGGTGAATGAAAACCAGGATGACGCCTCTGTAAATGATGTACATCATTTATAACAACTTATATCATTTATGTAGATAATTTTTTTAGCTATAAGGTTTCATCAGTAATTACAAGACAAATACAAATTCCCTGGAGGAAAATTTACTTGGACACCAACCACGTCTGGACTACAGCACAAATACTCCTCTTTGTCTGGAATTTAATGGTTTTTATGGTGCATTTACAAACCAATCAAAAAAAGAAATCTTACATGGGAAATTATTGTTAGACGGGTTTTCTGTCTTGTTTTATTTATTACACTGAGCCAAACAGCCCGGGACGTGAACATGTTAATCCTACACAGCAACTCCACCAACCACTAGTTGCTCAACCTAAATGACAAGATGATGGTCAGAGTTGTCCCTTTTGATGTTCCCTCTTCTCCAGTAAATATTCAAAGCACACTTTGAAAGGTCAACACGCTGCTTGCTTCAAAGGAGCATCTTTCCATCCTGGCGTGTGACCTCTGGTCTCTGGACAGGAAAGCAAGAAGTTTCCCGATGAAGATTAAATCATTCTTTTCACTTCGGTCGATTTGCCAATGAGAGACTGAGCCAGTCTGCAGCAGGTGGACTGGCGGTTGGGAGTATTCAGAGGCCAGGACACAGGCTGGCTGGCTGGTTGGGGTGTGTATTCTGGGCCTTGGTAAGTATACTCTTTAAGCTGGGGCCATGGCCACAGACCAGTAGGAAGCCATTCATTACGCTATGCAGGGAAGGCAACGTGGGGAAAACCAGGGCGACCACGTAGCACCAAGCCTGGCCGCTGAGTTCTGGCCTGCCCCATCTCATCTCCTGCAGTCTCCACGCCCAGGCAACACCCACTGGCTCACACAAACAGCTTCCACACCTCCAGGTCCTTCTTCCTCTCGCTGTCAGCTCTCTCTCAGGGCTTTTCCACCTACGAGAAGCCAGAGCTGGAGCAGATTCCCAAACCAAATATTGAACATTTCCAAGTAATTTTGCTTCCCATTATTTCAAACATAAGAATATGTCTTCATTTTCACTGCCAGTTCCAACAAGCTCGGTAAAGGAAGTCATTCTAAAAGTAACCTATCACCCTGTTTGCTCACGGCCACGGTGCCAGACTAAAATAATCTTGTTTACCTGCGTGGATGATGAAATGCTGAATCTATTCTGGTGGGGGTTTAAATCTAGAAACTTCATAAAGTGTCTTTTAAAACTTGCTGGTGCACAGCCATACAGGATATTACAAAATAGTTGAGTTCTAAAGAAAGCTTGTGGGTCTGACTTCTAACTCAAATGTGGCCTTGATTACTTTACTGATATAAGAGCGGTTAATCATTTAACCATATTATTAAGATTTTATCACTTTGCTAGAAAAAAAAAGAAAGAAAAAAAAAGTGCAGATGAAAAAGTACTCCAGAAGGTTTTCGATATGCTTTGTGGTCTGTGCTGTTACTTCCAGTTTAGACAAGCACACGCCTGCTCATTAAAAGTTTGCTTGAGCAGCATCACCGGTTCCAGCACTGGTTCCAGTGTCCAAAGCAGAGAGCTCTGTCTTTTCTCCCTCTCTTGCTGCACTCCACAGTTACACCTCATCCACCGGGTTGGGAAGTCCCTGCATGGGAGGCTCAACCGGCTCAATCCAGCCCGGCATGGAGAAAACCGAAATATTTATAGAATTCCTCCTCCCAAAGACAGAGTGCAGAACTACACCCCATTGTGGGAGGAGATCCTGGGATAGGATCAAGCGTAAATGAATGGGAGACAATAAGACAGCAGCACAGAGACCTTCTGCAGGCTTATTTTTCTTGATCAAATGTCCGATTTCTTCCCCCTTGACTGCCTAAATGTGGATTTCCTGCTTTCTTGCTACTCCTTCCACACTTGTAGGAAAATGATCATATGACTTGTGGTCAAATAAACTGGTTCCGACATGAAAAACAAAAGCAGTACTGTGCATTGTATGATTATAATGTATAAGATGCTTAAAGGAGCTTGCACTATTATATATACTGACTTCCAGGAATCTTTTAAAACAAGTAGGAGACAAGCGTATGTACTGTATACGTATGTATCAGCTCTTTGAATGCTGCAATAATAAAAAGAGATGAAGGTTGCAGACACAGACCGTATAAAACACAGCGTGGTGTGTCATAACCTGCAGAAATGTACAGAATAATGGCTTTGTGTCTTGACCCCTTAAAACACATTCATGCTGAGGTTGTGACTGATGACACGTAATCCAATGAGCAACCAGCTTCCCAGTCAGACCCATCCTTCCTCCACACATCTGTTTTTTCTGAAACTGAGATGAGGCGATGGTGAAAACGTTTATCTTCATTTATCTAGGTGCACCTTTTATACTGTATGGATACAGGTAGCTGGTTTAGCGCCCACTGTTTATTATTAATGTAGAAAATAAATGCTACTGTAGTTATGCTTGCTCATTAAATATAAGTTAGACTTATGGGTCTCCTTAGGTGGTGAAGCAATTTCCACTTTGACATGATTTTCCAAGCAATAACAGATATGGTTAGCGAGTTAGCTGTGGCTGCATAGATCAGACAATGTTTGGTTCACATTATTAGCTGATAAACTCATATAAAAAATGGCCGGATACCAAATGAATTCCGGGAGTCTGGATAAATTAGTGGCTAAATCTTAACCACTTAAAACTGGCTTTTGCTATATGACGGTCATCTGTGTTAGCAGGCACACTGGAGTTAGCTAACATTAGCCAGAAGAAAGGCAGCTCCAGAGTGGATTTATTCTCAAGCATGTGCATCACATCCTTCAGATTTTCAGAGAAATATACTTCACATTCTTCAGATTAGATGTGACATGTTGTAAGTCCTTCAGAAGTCGCTCCAGACTCTATTCGAGGAAATGGTGAGAGTTGGTAACATCGCTGGCAACAAAATACATTAAAACATGAAAAACGTATCCAGTGTATGTGCTTCTATTTAAACGTGGAGGTTTGCAAACATTGCAAATAATTGGCACAGCGGTCTAGTGGTCGCCTCACAGCCAGGAGGTTTTGGGTTTGCATGTGCCTGTGTGGGTTCTCTCTGGGTACTTAAACTTCCTCCCACAGTCCAAAGGCACACATGTTAGGTTTAGAGGCCATTCTAAAAGATCGGTAGATGTGAATGCTAGTGTGAAGGGTTGCGAGTCTGTCTTTGTTGAGCCCTGATTATACTGATTATACTGCGGACATGGACAGCTGGAAACCCAACTGTCAATAAGTCATTCCTGTTATTCGTCTCTTTAGTTCACTCCTTGAGGCACATTCATAGTTCGTGCATTGTAATGTAAATTCCCTGCAGACGAGTCTACATGATCACAAAAAACATGCAGGAATGTGAACATCCGCACAGACTCTCACGCTCACCGTATGATCGTGAAATTCACATCTCTTCACACCTCATTGGAGCCGCGGACGCAGAAAGTATAATCGAGGCTTTAGTGCATTTATCAAAACAGACATATTTATTATATCATATAAAAAGATATTTATCAATGCAGCTGTTTTAGATACTTTACAACCTCATAGTGCAACCACGCGTCCCCCTATAGCTGTGGATTGGAACTTCAGACAAAAAAATACAATAAAAACTTGAATTATGAAAATATCAAACCCTCCTTGTATGCCTTGTTCTCTAAGCAGACATTTAACTGTTTGTGTGTGCCTTTTTGTGTGTTGCAACAAGCCTCATTCTGCTTTTGGGTCCGTTAAAAATAGTGGTGGTGGATGTGAGGTCCCTTCAGACTCTGTTATCAGGCTGCCCTGCCGTCCCTCCCACTGCCGCAACCACAGACTGACCACATGTTGTTGCAAGCGCACACGCACGTACGCGCGCACATGCACACAGCAAGTGCAAGCGCAAATAATTGAACAGCAATCCGGGGCTCCGTCCAGTAAAACACATTCACAAAGAAACGCATAAATCGGCGTTCACATAAAAGCAGATAGAGGTTAGGCAGAGTGTGGACGCGCCCAATTAGACAAAAAGAGATCCAATAAAGACGAGCTAAATATAAAAAAAAACAAAAGAAACACACAAACTTTCCCTTGCCCTGCACGGCCATATTCTTGCACAAACAAAGCTTATAAGTGCACTCCATGAGCATGACTACATCACTGTTAACAGTTATAACAGAGCATCGCAGCTGGCCCCCAGGGAGTTGTTTGTTATTTTATTATGTCCAGAGGCGGGTGTACATACTGGTACTAGCAGCATAGGGGGTGTGCATGTGTGAAGGACTGACACTCAGCTGTCCTCCTGCTTGAATATCCTGCAGCAGTAAAACAGGAGCTCCCTGAACAAGAGGACAGGGGTTAGTTTACTTTGTACATAACAGAAGTAAAGATCAATGATATCAGTGGACAGCAACTAATGACCATAAACATGAGACATTACATTTGTACTTGGGCAAAACTGACAACCTTAAAATGCCTGAATATATATATAAATTTTTAATGGAAACTGTCCGACAATATGGATTGGAAATAAGTGGTAGACAAATCAATTCTGCAGAAGAAAGTCAGGACATAAACATATGAAGTTTACAGGCATCCAACGCTGGTAGGGAAATTGTCTCCGAATGTTGGACACAACACTAAGGCAGGACACTACGATATATCATGATGTGAAGACACCAGACTAAACATATTCCTAAATAAGAAGGTTTTGGACAAATATGGTGAAGCTGATTACGAATCACATGAAGTCCTTTTGAATATACCCTATTTTCTGCACTATAAGGCGCACTTAAAATCCTTTAATTTTCTCAAAAATCGACAGTGCGCCTTATGTATGAATTCTGGTTGTGCTTACTGACCGCAAACCGATAGCAGCAACTTCGCTCATGCGCGATTCATTTGCAGTTTGTACGGGTGAATATCTCCTGCTCTGACATCAGCTTGGGGCGACTGCTGCGTGAGGACTACCTGCCGCCTGTGAGCGTTTTCGCACAGGCGAGGTGCCGATGGAAGCACCCGCTGATTGTTGAGAGTAAGAGCGATACGTGCTTTCATGTGAAAAAGTCGTCATAAGTCTCCAATAACGCCAGAAAAAGTCGCCAGATTTGTCGCTAGTCGGTTTTTAGAAAAAAAAAGTCGCTAAGGGGGTGTGAAAACTCGCTAAATATAGCAACAAAGTCGCTAAGTTGGCAACACCGCCAAAACTCCGCTTCAGGTCCCAAAGTCAAACAAACACTACGGTACATTGAGAGTTAAAAACTGTCTAAATTCTTTCACCTTTAATAAAATGATCAGCGTTGCTGCTTTACCAGGTGTAACAATTAAGTTTAACATCCAGGAATCCATGAAAACGGAATTTATTAAATTTAACGGAGTTAGCAGGAAGTTAGCTCGCTAGTTTCCACCTAAACATGATATAGCATGTTCTGACAGAGATTTCTGAAAAAAATGAAAATGTACAGGCCTGCTATCACTTCCAACATAAATGAAGACAGAAGACTAAGCAGTGATGTTTGTAGGGTTACTGAAGTTGGGCTAGCTGGCATATAATGATGTGCTACGTGATCGCTAGCGACACAGCTATGTTAGCATAACAAACAGTGAAGCTGGAGGATGAACGCTAACTTTTTTCCACTCAATGAAAGTTAACGTGAGGGTTCCCGATGGTTAGGGACAAATGCAATCGCATGGCAGGATGCTGTAAACGGATCAAACTTCAGTCAGGAGAACAACTGAGATAATCCATCCACAATATGAGGTTAGTCATTAATATACTGCAACAACACGGGAATAGAGCAGCTGCGAGATAATTCTACATTAATGAATCAATGGTACGGAAGAGGAGGAAACAAGAAGAATGAGTTGAGTAAAGTTTGACTTATCTGACTTATCTGTTTTGTTTCACTTAATGTGTCTTATAATCCGGTTCGCCTTATGGTCAGAAAAATACGGTGTTCAATAAAAAGTGAATGGTTACAATATTAAATAATGCGATGTAATGTAACCACATTGCATAACCTAGAATTCATACAGACATCAACCAAAGCCATCCATTGAGACGACTTGTGACTATAGGGGTTGCCAAATGAATAAATCCCTGATGTATGTTGACACACTGGGAAAAAATTAGATACAATAAAATGGGTTCAATATAAACCAACAAGGACATAAACTAAGAGTGGTTTAAATCTACCACTGTAAGAAATGTTTTGGGCAGTTGCCCACTTTGCCCGGTTGGAACTGCCACCTGTATGTTGACAAAATAGCACAAAACGTCTGACACCAATACGAGACACCTGGGATTCCCACTGGACTGGATATATCTGATGGCATTTTAAAAGCAGGCTGACAGGGTGTGCAGGCCCACACATTCTTTCTCTGGTTCAGCCCAGAGGCTTTTCTCAGAAAGCCCAGGCAGATCGCTGGCTAAAGGCAGCAGTCGGCAGGCCAAAAGAAAATTATTTGAAGACAGCAGAGAAGAATGCACTGAGGAAAGCTACACCAACGCAACTGCTGCCAGAGACGAGGCTACAACGATACTCCGAATTCAAGAGCCTCCTCAGTCTCATTTAGCCTCTGTTGTGAAAATACACAAAGGATTACATGTGTCGAGTTGGCCCTTCTCAAACCACCACAGGCCGCAGCTTTATATGTCTGGCCTGTACCCGGCGCTGTGGGCCAGGACTGCTGCTGGCGCGTGTCGAGAGTGGAGTCCAGTGTCGGGTTGGGTTAGTGCCGGTCTGTCCGGTGGGCTTGTTAAGCTTGGTCCAGATTGTATCAACAGAGGTTTTGGGCAAGACGGGGTGACTGAAGTGAATCCAGTGGTTTTCAGAGATGTTTGATCACAGGGAAGGGGTCTCACCCAGGCCACGCAGAAGACAGCACTGCCCTAAGTTCAACCAATTAATCAGGCTGACCAAATCCGGATGACGTAGAGAGAATCAGGCCAGGACATTGAAGCCTGCCTCAGATGAGTTCTGCCTTCTGAAAACGCCGCATACAGTGTCGGTGTATATCTAGAACTGCAGTGCATGCATGAAAATGTCCTATTTCTATCACACTACTTTAATATATTCTGCACAGAACATCTTATAGTCAAATAAGCTTTCCATCTCGAGGGGAAAAAAACAAAAAATCCCAGATCAGTCTGTGCCACTAAAAGTTTGTAAAAGGTGAAAATACTGTTGTAAATTGAGAAATATAGTATGGAAATTTAAGACAAAGGCGACTCTTTCAATTCAGTTTTATCTTATTTATATAGCAACAACAGTCACCTCAAGCCCTTTATGTTGCGAAGTAAAAGTGCCTACTAGGGTTGGGCGATTGGACGAATATATCGACTATCGATGATAGGCTGAGCCCATCGTTGATCGTTTTTACAAGGGTGATTTATTTATTTATTTGTCCATGAGTAAGTTTGCTAATAACGATGGAGCTAATAGAAGCAGTCAACAGAAGAAAAAATAAATAAATAGTAGCGCTGTTTTAACAGCACCCTCGTTCATCTGCGAGCACATGCACCCTCCTCAGAGTGCGCCCAAATGCTTGTTGATGGAGCTGCAGAAGCTGGTGACAGCCTAGCATACTCAGCCGGATGGTGGACACGTGCATGCTCATGCAAGTTAGTCGTGTTTGGGTACTTTGCTCGCGCTATACGTCTGCACAAGCGGCACACCGCTTTCATCCTAAATTGGCGATTTTATAGTGTTTTTTTTTTTTTTTTTTTAGTGCTGTCAGCGCTGCCACTGGCTGACTTCAAAAGCAAATTCCTCAGACTCCCATTTTAAAATGTCAGTGAATCCCAATGTTCCGTAAATCCCAGCAGTGACATCACCAATAGGCACACTGCTGTCTGGATCCGGACCCAGAGGCCGTTCTTTAAGGACCCAGATTTACTAGATTTCGACAGACTGTTTGCATTTTATTCTAAGCAACGTTTCTTGTATTTACAGTAGGCATATTTTGATCTGCACAGCCTTTGTCTTTACGATATTTAATGCTTTCCTGACTTTACTACTGGAACACACCGACTCACTCCAGAGGCAACTGAACGCGGCTTAAACGTGCGGCAGACCAAACGCATGCGTTGTAACTCATCCCATGTGACGCTAATCACCCAATCAAAAGCGTGTGTGAAAACAGAAAACGTCATGAGGAGACGAGATGCAAAAATCTGAAAGATTTCAGTAAATCAATATTACAGGTCAGACGATGTACATGTGAGATGTAGTTTAAGAAAAAGAAGCAACAGTGAAACTCAAACTCTTACATTATTACACATTAACAACTTTATCTGAAGACAGCTTCTTCAAAAGTGGACCCTTTAGGTCACTGTGGAAGTGAATAATAACCATTGTTTAAATACTGTTGAATTATACTTTGTTTTATTTGACAGTCATTTGTTAACTATATACAAACACTGATACAACCTTTAGGCTACTCTTCATAGCAGAGAGCTCTACTGGATGAGGATCTGGGGTGAGATAGTCACTGTTTATTTGTAGTTTATGCAAGTCAAGTCATAGTAGTGGTTAAACTTTCTCTGATTTATAATGTTCAGTACAAAAGAATTCTTACAATCGTGCAAAAAAAACACTAGCCAAAAAAAAGTGTCTGATGGAAACATTTCCTTGTATCAGACTTATTACTGCCTGTGTGAAAGTCAGCAGGGTGGCAGAGCCGGCCTCGGTAGCGGTGATGGTTCCCAGCTCCGCGCTCGGCCCACTAACAGTTGTTCTTTGACAATAACAGAGGAAGTCATTTCTCCCTCGAGCAAAAACATCTGCTACCTGTTATACACAAACACACACAGCGACGCATATTAACATACATCAGACAGGTCCCGAGGCCAAAACCAGAATCCTCGTAAGCTCGGTGTAAACAGCGCCAGAGTGTGGCGTACATGAACGTGCACACGTACGTGCATGTTGCTAGCGCGCACGCTCGCTCCCCGTCTCTGCAGCTCCAATCTAAACATCGTCCTTGTTTCTCACACACAGAGCAGGGAGGCTACTGTCTTTATCTGCGACGTGTGTGTGGGGGTGAGAGATGCTCCCTTCCACACGTACACTCAGACCTCTATCTCTGTCTTACTAAGTTTAGACCACTTCACCTGCATTGGGCTCTGCAGCTCTTTGCATATCTGCCTCCATCATCTCCACAATGCCCTCATTGTGCCCTCACATTAGTGTACACCTACTCACCTGCTATCTGTAGCCTCGGTATAGATAGTCCACACAGATAATCAATCCCCGCCGATCAAACGAGTTCATCGTTACTTTATTAAACTCTTGAAACACACGAGACACCTGAAGCTTTGACGCAGTCATGAAATTATTAATTAACACAAAACAGATGAACAGAGCTATTCAGAGCTACACGTGCGAGATCTTACATTATAAACACATCGTAGCATTAATTAGGATTCCGTCCTCACAGTTTTATCTCATTATATAATGTTATTATAAGTATGACTACAAAACAATACCATTGGCGGGGTAACTGTACAGCAAAAAGTAGCAGGCCTAATAACAGCAGCATTATTAATAAGGAAGAAATGGAGAATTAAACCCAAATATGTAACAATTCAGAGTAAAAGGACTGATGTACAACACAACTGTAAGTTAAAAACAGGAAACGTGATGTATATGTGCTGCAGTGGCTTATTATGTATTCACACTGTGGATGCAGAAAGCTGAGCAGACAGTGTGTGAGGTACAATGGTCTGGTGTGCTTTCAGTGGAAGGAAAAAGGAAATGAAATGTCTAAGGAAGCCTGCAGGCTTCGGCTTTGCTGTATCCCGTACAGATATTTGTGTGTCTGTGCGAATGTGACATACGTTACATGTGAGCCGTCTTAGGATGGCAACAAAAAAGGTTCAAATGAAAAAACTGCACGAAGAGGAAGCGAAACGGGGTTGAAACGGACTAAAACTGCCAAATAAGCGGATGTGTGAATAAACCTTTTCAAATTCAAACTCTAATGCAGGGGTGTGATTAAAGAGGGGGCCAGTGGAGCCAACGGAGCCTGGCTCAAGCCCCTGCTTCTCAGCCTGTGCCCTCAAAAAGATCCACATAGCAACAGCTGAGGAACAGTCACCGTGGTGGGACACCAACTTCGTAATTTCTTGGGGTAACTGTAGTAACCAGTATGCAGCAGCAAATGCTCAAAGAGATCGAGTGCAGAAAGAAGCGATTTCACTTAAAACAGGTTCTAGTGAGCTCAGCTGAAAATGGTTTTAGTCATTTTTAAGTAAAACCCCTATTTAAGAATCAAGGATCATAGTTTCTCAGAATGGAGAAGTGGATTTGTGTCTTGAGAGTATATGGACTTTGACCAAGGGCTCAGAGAAGAGCTTGCAAAGATGCAGAGGGTGAAGGTAACAGCGACCCCTAAGCTAGGTGAGTGGCTCCAGCAGATCCCAGGAACAACATCCAAGATCTCTGTCGGGAGGAGCGCAGTCCAGGAACAGCTAAGATACTGCACATGACTCTCCAGCTCCAAGGCCTCTGGTAGAGGACCCAAGCTTGAAGGATAAAGACCGCCCCGAGGGGCGAGTGGGGAATTGAATGTGGTCTGAGCTGCACCTTATAGTTCATAGAGAGCCATGTTACTGTATGACAGATGGACAAAGCCACTGTGACACAGAGTCCTGAAGTCTTTATTTTGGACATGGAGGTAATTGTGTTTAGTCTAAGTTGCTAATCAATGCTATCAAGCCGCTTTAGCAAAGCTATACAGGTACACCACACAGGCATAGATACCTGTGTCAGTGTTAAGTAACAGGATTTGTTTTCTTCAGGTAATTGCATTGCAAGTGATCCAAAAGCCACCGACACCTCAAATGACAGTGAGACTATCGCACTAGCAATCGAGTGATTGCAGCCTCCTGCGTTAGGCTCAACCAGCCAGTCAAAGCAGCTACGCCACTAACTTCAACTTCAAGCTTCAACAGAAAGGCTGAGCTTTATTTAAAACAAATACATCCACATTTGTCAGGAAGAGGGAAATGAGCCTTTTGGTGGAACTGCAGTTTCTAATTTCCAGCCTCAGAAGCTGCCGCCTGTATGAAGCACGCTGTGTACAAAGACTTCACCTGTGTTTATGTGTTACAGTGTGACAAGAAAACAAACTGCTGGCGACATATGTAAAGGTGGTGACTTCTAAATGATACAAGTCTGGATTCAATAAGATCTGAGGTGAGGTGAATCATGGGGAACAACAACAAAACAAAAAGAATAAAAAGAAGAGCAGCAGAAACAGAGGGCACATATATGAAGATGGATGAAGCTAGACCAGGAGACATGTGGGGAAGCTTCACACGTGGCGACCATGACAGGAAAGGAGAGTAAACCGCTCTCCTCCTGAAATCTCCTCTAAGCTTTTAAGAGGCCCACCTCCCCTCCTCCATTCATGCCTTCATCCCACAGCGGACCTCCCTGCAGTCCAGACCGCTGTCCCCCCATGAGTGTTCCATCTTCTCCCAAAAGAAGTGCACATTTCATTCTTTTGTCTTGACCCCCAGTTCCTACCGCTCCACGCCCACCGGCTCCCTGGCCGACCCCATCACTGGCGTTCAATAAAAAGGCCGGGGAAACTCCCACTCCCCCTCTCCTCCCTCCCGTGTGTGTTGATATTACCAGCAGACTGTTTGGTTGTGTTTGTCAGAGTGTGATGACAGAACTAAACACTGGTATTTACTCTGCGATAACCGCCTTGTCTGGACAGGCTCTGTGCGGTAACTGAGTGTGTGGGACTGACAGATAATGTGTGTGTTTGCTGAGGTGTGATGCATTGTATCTCCAACCTCTCCGCTGGCGTCCGCATACGCCCCGTCGTGATAACTGCTTTGGTAATTGCGTTCTGCCTCTTCTCTTTGCTGGGTGGAAACGCAAATCGCAGCTCGGGTCCAGTGGTGATGATTGTCATGTTTTCATTTGGAATAAAGTTTATGTTTTGGAGATACACTGTGTGTCCTTGAAGGCTAACAACTGTGATGAATGCATTTCCTCCCTCATAAAACAACGAGAAGCTCATTTTCATGTAATATGTCATCCCGGCGGCGTTGACATCCGTGTTTACGTGCTTGGAGTCTAGTTTCTTTTTCCTATTCTACATCACACTGATTAGTACATCAAATCCTAGGCGACTTCACTGAGATTTGAAGCTCTCGTTGCCTCGTTTGTCCTCGCCGCGCCTGATGACAGCTCCCCATCTGCCTTTTATAGCTGAGGGGTAAAAACTACATACAATCTAATTTTCCTGACAAGTGAACATGCTGGCTTCATGTATAAATGTGTGCCTTAGCTCTAATAAGCTTTTTTTTTTTTAAATGCGCCACAAGTTTTGAAGCATATCCAAAACAGCCCAAATACGTGAAAAATAAAACCCCACGTTTAGCCCTAATCTAATGCCAGACAAGCAGAAGCCTTATAGCGCCTTCTTCATGCTAAACATGCTTTTTAAACACACAGGGCAACATCTGAACATGAAGCTTTTTGGCACACTTCAGCACTGATTCGTGACTCTCAATAAGACCTGGAGGCACTCACAGAGACCTCTGCAAAATCAACCTCCTCTCATGTCTTTGTTTTCCATCACTGCCTTTGGTCTACAATTTCACGCAGCTAGTACAGAGTGGACTCTATAGAATACAACTAGTTGTAATATTTGTACTGTGAAAGGTCAGATTAACAAAAGAAATGCTTATGACATTAATCTGAACTTTGACAGGAAGGAGCTGAAGTTAATTTGATGTGTTTGGCTGTTTATTACATCCCTGTAGCAACAGACACACAGACAGGACAAAACATGGATGTCACTCCTGGGTCTGAAAGTGTTGCCAGTGCCTTAATCCTGAATCTTTTTTTAATAATCATTTTTTCTATTCTTTTCTTTTTTGGGGGGGTGAATTTTGATCATTTGAGGTTTCAAAAAAGGATTTTCCCACATACGCTCAATGGCTAAAAACTTGTGATTGAGAACTTTTTATCATCCGTGAAACAACACCATCTAAGACTGAGATTCTTTCACTTTTATTTTGAAAGTTTAGCTGCTAGGCGGGTCCATATTGTGGCCGTCTCAAGCATCTTTCAGCTTCCTCTCCAATGAGTTTCTTCATCCCGTGGTCAGACTCCGACTCCAGCATCTCACCAATGTGGCAGATTACAAGTACAGAGTACAAGGAGTACTGTTGCTAACTGCTTATTGCTCTAATTGCACAGCAACAAGCATTTCATTGCGTGTCGTACTATGTATGATTATGTATGTCACAAGTGACAAACTGTAACAAAGTGTGCCTACTCATATTTGCAGTGGAGCACCTTGTTGTGCACCCTCTTTTCACACACGGGCACAGAATTTAAATCCAAACTGTTGAGAAACGCTGCACATAACTTAGAACTGTGCGCTCCTTTGCTGATTTGTACAGACAACAACAACGTATGAACACACTGGAGTTACTAAGGTTTTGAATCCAACTCTAAAAGAATCTTTGGGGGTCATTAAAACAACACCCCCTTCCCAACTCGGTGTTATCTATACAAAGTGTGTGTGTGTCCTGGTTTATGCTGGCGTGTGCACGGGAGCAGACCTGCAGCAGAGTGCCGTGGATGCGGTTCTGTTGGAGTTTGGGTCCTGGTTGTAGAGGAAGTTCCTGCAGCAAGGTCTGGACGGTGGACGGGATTTGCGTGACCAGGACAAAGGGGACAAGAGCCCGAGCCGCCATTTCTCTGGTGCGATACACAGCCGAGCGGCCGCATCTGTGGAGCAGAGAAAAACATTAGTATCGTGGAAAAACTGGGGAAAGATGATGGAGGCGTCGTTATGATAATCTTTCAGTATCGCATTATGTAATATATCATTTGATTTAAGTACTGATGTTTCCCCGCTATCACAAGTCAAAGATTGTTATTCTAACTTTTCTATGACAAATAACATAATCACCACGTATATTATCATTATGAAGTATCATTATTTTGTTCTCCGACCACATTAAGTCATGGACATATTTTCAGTGATGACCTATGAGCTATTTGGTTTGGACAGTTGGCCGCTATTTTATTGCACTGCTTATGTAACATCTTTTTCTCCCTCTCCTGTTTCCCTCCTCTACTGCAAAGGGAAAAACAAACTGCTCCCAGGTCAGCTGATGACCGATAAACCCTGAATCAAATATTTTAGAATCATTACCTAACCAGCCAGGAAACGGCCTACTACATTTTGTTTTCGCCCACACACAGGCGCAGATGTCTCCAGCTCACGGTCATTTACAGTGTTCGTCGGTGATGGAGGCTGCAGCTAGTCACCCCGGGTGCATGCTAAAATTAACCTTGTTTACATGCTGATAATCTTTCCTTCTCCGATGTCATAACAGAGCCGATGCATGAGGGAAGGACATGACCAAGACCTGAATGAGATAAAAGGGGGAAGGGGGAGACGGCTCGAAAGGAGCAGAGTAAGAGTTCAGCTACTTGCAGAAACAGATAGCTGGAGTACAGTTCCACGAAAAACAGCCGTCACACTGGAAGAAAACTGACACCTACTAAACCGGCTGCCTTCAACAGATAAGCAGGAAAAAGCAAACATAAAAGTCTAACGGATGCCTCTTGGAGACTGTGTACCAAACATACTGTATGTAGAGGTTTC